>NC_079499.1:67919243-68519243 GCF_030052815.1 Hevea brasiliensis | reverse complement strand
TTATAACAACAGCTACCAATCAAGCATTGGGATGCCTCCATATGAAGCTTTGTATGGCAGAAAGTGCAGAACTCCCTTATGTTGGGATGAAGTAGGTAAAAGGAAGATGATTGGGCCAGAAATTATTCAGCAGACAAAGGAAAAGATCAGATTGATCAGAGATAGACTCAAGGCTGCATCAGACCATCAGAAGTCTTATGTTGATCTGAAGAGAAGAGATATTGAATATGCAGTGGGTGATAAAGTATTCCTCAAAGTTTCTCTTTGGAAGAGGATTATGAGATTTGGCAAAAAGGGGAAACTGAGTCCTCCTTTCATCGGACCATATGAGGTTCTGGAAAGAGTGGGTCCTTTGGCATATCGGTTGGCATTACCTCCAGAGCTAGCAAGGATACATAGTGTCTTCCATGTGTCCATGTTAAAGAGGTACAGATCTGACCCATCTCATGTACTATCATTTGAAGAGATTGAGGTAAATCCAGACCTCTCATATGAGGAAGAACCCATAGAAATTCTGGCATATGAGGTGAAGCAGCTGAGGAACAAACAGATATACCTGGTTAAAGTGCTGTGGAACCATCATTCAGGCCAGGAAGCTACTTGGGAACGTGAAGAGGATACGAGGAGACAACAGCCACAGCTGTTCAGAGACTAATGCCAGGTAAAATTTTGAGACAAAATTTATTTTAAGGGGGGGGGAGGAGAGAATTGTAACACCCCTATGTTGGGTAGTGTGTTCTACTGTTCCAATGACCAGTGTTATCCGGACAGCTAGAATGCCTAGAACTACACTTCGATATGAGTGAGGAGACATAAAATAATGAAATACAAGAAAAGAAAATACAAGAAAAAACAAAGGAAAATTAATAGCAAAGAAATGTAACCAAGTTAAGCGAGCCGAGAACCCTAGCGATGGGTGACCACATCGGGAAGTCACGGCGTGGACCTTTGACTAGCCCTGGACTGCAGAGAACCCTGAAAAATATTTTTAGGACTTAAAGAGACTTCAATTGAAGTATAAATATCATTAAAAATATCAAAGAAAAAATATTTAATTAGTACAAAGAAAAGTGAGAAATCAAAAAACGGACAAAACCCGGTGTTACCGAAAAATCGAGAATGCAACCCGAACAGGGGCATTGTGGTCATTTGACACCCCGAGTTGCCTTTTGACCTAAATGTCCATTAAAAATAAATAATATTGCACTTGGAAAATATAATGAAAAATTAAATTAGGGGTACCTAATGTAAATAACAAAAATGAGATTCAAATTGAGTAATTAACACATTTAACTTATAATGTAATTAAATATTGGTGAGTGGAGCACTATCGGGTTAAAATAATTAATATGTGGACAGGTGTAAACCCCACTAACACCTTCATCTTCTTCATTCACTCGCCATTGCCGAAATGAAAAGCTTGAAAATCCTCCATGGCCGTTTTGCTTAAAGCTTCATAATCTCCGTCATTTCCACCTCCAAACACCAAAGTTTCTTCACTAATTTTGATCCCCACCTCATAAGGAAGAAGTAGATACTAAATTCAAGGGAGTTTGGTGAAGATTTAACAAGCCCCAACAATAGGTAAGTGTTTAAATTCATTTATTTCTTAAGTAAAGTTTATGGGAAGCTTGAGATGAACAAATTGATGAAGAAAATTTGAGGTTTTGGTGAGTTGTTATTATGCACTAGTTAGGCAGCCATGGTACTTAAATATTTTGAATTATTTTCACATGCAATTGATGGGTGTTGATGTTGATAAAAGTGAATAAAAGTTTTAGTAGGTTAATTCTTGGTGTATGTTAAAGTTGAGCACTTGCGTTGAAAATTTTGTTGAATTTAAAATTCTATGCGTGAGTGCCTAAATGGACAGCCATGAAATTGTACACTAAATGAAATATTATTACATATATTGTGAAGAATTAATGTTGACTAATGTGATTTAAAGTGTTGGTAAGTTCACTTCATGCATATGTAATGGTGGACCAAGTGGAAATTGAGTTTGAAGGCAATTATGGAGGCTTGACAAATATGGCAGCTTGTTAACTCTTTAAAGGATGCTGGAATTCATGAAGTTGTTTCATGAATTGTGGTCCTAAAGTTTTCCAAATATGTATGTAAATTAGTAGTGAAGATATATGTTATGATAGTGGACATGTAAATGAGCATGATTAAGTGATTAAATTGTGGTAATTGAGTTTGACAAATTCTGCACTTTATGGTGTATGTTGAAAGTGATTGTAAGCTGCCAAAATGATCAATAATATGTTATGAAATATGTTTAGGTTAGGGTACAAACCAGAATTGGCATGAAGGTGAAGTTTGGTAAGTGTTAAAGGTGATTTTTTATGAGTATAAACAAAATGCAATAGGGCAGTTTGTGTTTTGGGCTTAGAACCTTAAGTGTGTGGCTCCAATTGGTATGAAACCAATTGGAGGTGAAACTAGGCACAAAATGTGCCAAGTTTCATGAAGGAAGCATGCCAAAATTCTGCTTGTAAAGTGACTTGAAAAATGATCAAATCCGAATTAGTGCAATTAAGGCCTGAAAATTTACCATTTGGGCAGCAGTTAGTGTTTAGGCCATAACTCACTCAAAACAGGTCCAATTGACCTGAAATTTTGACCATGAATAGGTAAGACCCATATCTACAAGTCTTATGAAGACACCAAAACCCAGAAATGACCATAAGCAAGTCAAACAGCTTGCACAAGTTCGGATCCAAAAACTGGCCGAACCAAAATTGACCTAAAATGACCTAAAGTGACCAATTTTGATGCATTTTGACCAGCAATAGTAAAATGACCATAACTTGGTCTACATAACTCAGAATGACCTGAAATTTTGCCCCGCGTGCAATAAGACATAGATCTACAAGTTTTTAGTTTTGACCAAAATCCGAAAACCGAGGGAACTAGGTCGTCCGGCTAGGTCAAACTAGTATCCCAGAATCCAACAAATTGCAAGAAAATGCAATATACAAGGAAATGAATTTGGTAACATGTACTAAGCCTAAAAGACTATTGAATGAAACAAATTAGTAACATTAAAACCTAATTTACCTAGAACGCATTTGGGGTCAACATATTAGGTTGACTAAGCAAATAATAGAATTCAGTGAATTAATTATCGAGCATTATCGTTAGAGACAATTTAAATGAATACTGAAACATTTCAAATTGTGTTTCTTAGTTAGCAAAGACTCAGGGAAAGGGAAGGAAACACTGAGTCAAGGCTTGGAGACAGTTATCAGAGGTTTGTGCACAACAACTAATTGTTTTGAATTTTTCAATTGAAATGAATTATGACTATTTGTACATTATTGTTTTAAATTGTGGAAATGTGTTTGAATGAATATTTATTGCTTGAAAAGCATTGTAAATGGTTTGAAACTGCGAAAAATTGTTTGAATGATATTGATGGATACTTATTGATTGAAAAGCATTGGAAATGATTTGAAACCACAGCTATCATGTATATTGATTGTATTCCTCGCTAGCTTGTTTAGTGGGACGAATTGAATTCCCTCTCTGGCTGAAGTGTTGAGGTGTGTGCCTGCTGAAGACGAATAGAATGAGTAATCATATTTTTGCTAGCTAGCTATGTTATTCCTCATTAGCCATCGGCTTCTGGGACGAATTGAATACCTCATTAGCCATCGGCTTTTGGGACGAATTGAACTTTGGAACATGATTAAGCTGTGTGTGATTTATTGATATATATTGTAAGATTGTGAAATGGAGTTTAAATTCTTATTGACATTCACTGTCTTTTGAAATTAACTACGTTTTGATTTTTGAGATTTATTGTAATATTGTAAAATAGAGTTTAAATTCCTTATGACATTTATTGTCTTGAATCTAACTATGGTTTTACGTATCCACTATTTATATTATTTATGAATTGTGATTTAAAGTTGTATTTGGTAAATGTTGTGAACCACTGAGACATTGTCTCAGCGATAGCTTTTCATTGTTGTCGCAGATAGACAGACGGACAAGGCAGCAGACTAGGCTGCTAGAGCATTCAGCGAGAGAGCATCGGGTATATTGAGTATACTCCATTTTGCATTTTGTACTGTAATATATATTCACTGTATGTATATTTTATTCTTGGTTTGAGCAGTTGTAAAATAAAATTGTACTTTGAAGTTGTAAAATAAATTATGAGTTATTTTAACTTTTAAAATTTGTACTGTATCTCTTTAATCTCAGTCTTTGAAAAATTATTGTGGAATTGAGTTGAAGAAAATATTGTGTTGTTTAACTGTTGGAGTTGAGATTGAGAAATATATTGAAGTGTTTTTTTACAGGTTTCCTGAAGAACTGTTTTATCCAAAATACAGATGGCACTCTGCCAAAATTTTTACAGAAATTCCTAATAATTCAAATGTGTTAGTTCTATCACTTCAGTTCAAAAAGTTTTTAACACCTGTAAATAGTGCTCACCACTGTGAAAAAAGAAGTAAGAAAAGTTTTAAAATCTCTTGTAGTGTATTTAATGGGTTATCAGTAGACGAAGTTGGTAATTCATTAGGTATACTACGGGATTATGTTATGCCTTACAGAGGGGTAGGGTGTGACACAATTTGTGTTAGATTTCTTCATGAAAGTTGTAGGTATATGTTTCAGCTATTTGATGGTAAAATTTCAAGTCAATTGGACCTTTTTACACAAAGTTATAACCAAATGAATAAATACTGTTCATTTGGTCATTTTGCCAAGTCATAATACAGGTCACCCGGATTAGGGTAATCATTAGGTCAACTTAGTTTCATTTTCTGGGCATGGTTTATTCACCAAAGTTGTGCCATTATGTGTCTAATTTCATGTCTAATTGGCCTTGCACCAATTGAACCTCTACAACTCCAGTTATTGCTACCCAAACCTGCTGGACTCATGCCCAGTCCTGTAGGTCACCAAGGGTAGCCACACTAACTTCAATTCCCACTACACAAACCACTTCATTTCTGATTCACACATAGCTAAATGATTAATAATTGACCATTAAAACTATCTTTCACCAAATATATGAACAAAGTCTCAATTTGGATCCAAACCCTAGCTCCACCATTCTAGATTGCTGTATTACTTGCACTTCACCTTCCTAATCAATATATTAGTGTTAAGGGCAGCCACAATATCATTTTTATTCTAAGAAATCTTTCAAACTCAACCAAGTTCAAGGCTTATAGAATTTTAAGTAAGACATACACATAATGTTTACTAATTTTTCTTGTAAATTTGCATCAATTACCACTCCTTCAACATGAATTGAAAGATAAAAATCAAGGCTAGTCACTAACCTCTAATAGAGCTAATCCAAAGCTTGCAAGAACTCTTCCTTTTGATTTCTTTTTTCTCCCAAAAGCTTCACTATGAGGAAAGAATAAGATTTTGTGTTGACAACTTAGGGTTTAGTGGGTAAAAAACTATGGAAATCAAGCTTTGGGAAGCTTGACAATGGTGGGCATGGGAGAGAGGTGGGACGGCAAGAAGAAGAGATAAGAGCTTTCTGATTTTTTTTTCTTTTCTTTTCTACCCATTAAGTCTTTTTAAACAAATTAGTGCCATGTGTCAACATTTGATTGGGTGGGAGAATAGTAATGACATCATAATGATGTCATAATCCTCATTTCTCTCATTTTCTATCCTTTTCTTGTCTATTTAATTTCAATTAAATTTTTAACAATATTTATTCATATTTTATGTCATATAAATTATTTATTTAATTGGACAAGTTGGCCAAAAATCATTTCTGAAGATGAAATGACAATAATGCCCTCCATTTGGCTTAACGAGCTAAAATTGTCTGTACCGATAGAAAACTTTTTCGAAGCATTTTCTTGGCATTCTAATGCCATATGAACCTTAATGACCCTTCTCTGGAGTCCCAAAAATTATTTTATAAATTTTTCCCCGTGTCTAGGGTTATTAACAGCCTTCACTGTCACTTCCCCTTCGGGTTACTCATCACTGGGGTTTCGGCTCGTTTAACCTTAGTGTATTTCATTCCTAAAAATTTTTCTTAATTTTTATGAGCATTATTTGGTTTCTTTATAACTCCCCACTTTAGTCTAATTATAATTTCAAACATTCTAGTTGCCCAAACCGACATTGGTCATTGGAACAATAGACTGTACAGACTAGCTAAAGTGAGGATGTTATAGCTCTTTCCCTCTAATAAAAATTTCATCCTCGAAATTTACCTGATGTAAACATTTGAGGGAACTGTTGCCTCATCGTCTCTTCACTTTCCCAAGTTGCCTCCTCGGTATTATGGTGCCTCCAAAGTACTTTCACCAGTGGAATTTGTTTATTTCTCAGTTCCTTCACTTCCTGAGCCAAGATCCGTATAGGTTTTTCTGTATATGTCAAGTCCGGTTGGATTTCAATCTCTTCCATGGAGATGACATGTGAAGGGTCTAAGTGGTATCTTCTTAGCATAGAAACATGGAATACATTATGAATATTATCCAATTCTGGGGGTAAAGCTAGCCGATAGGCCACTGGTCCCACACGTTGAATGACTTCATATGGGCCAATGAACCTAGGGCTTAACTTACCCTTTCTTCCAAATCTCAGTAATTTCTTCCACGGCGAGACTTTGAGAAACACTTTGTCGCCAATTTCATACTCTATCTCTTTTCTCTTCAAGTCGGCATAAGATTTCTGTATATCTGGGACAACCTTCAAATTAGCTTTGATTAATTTCACTTTCTCCTCAGTCTGTTTTACCAGGTCTGTTCCTACCTGCTTATCTTCGCCTAATTCAGTCCAACACACTGGGGTTCTACACTTCCTCCCATACAGTGCTTCATACGGGGCCATTTGAATACTAGCTTGGTAGCTATTGTTATATGCAAATTCTGCCAGTGGCAGATATCTATCCCAACTCCCCTCAAACTCAATGACACAACTCCTCAGCATATCCTCCAGGATCTATTACATAATTCACATTGTTACTATCATTTTAATTTGTAAATTATGAAAATTCAATTAGGTTCTAGGTTTACCTGGATTACTCGTTCTGACTATCCATCCGTCTAAGGATGAAAAGCCATGCTAAAAAATAGTTGTGTGCCCAAGGCTTCTTGCAACTTTTTCCAAAATCTTAATGTAAACCTTGGGTCTCGGTCAGATATGATGGAAAGTGGGATTCCATGCAATCTAACAGTCTCACTGATATACAATTCTGCTAGCTTCTCCAGTGAGTAGTCAGTCCTAATCGGCAGAAAATGTGCAGACTTTGTCAATCTATCCACTATTACTCATACTACATCATGCTTCTTCTGGGTGAGAGGTAGACCACTAACAAAATCCATAGTGACCTGGTCCCATTTCCATTCAGGTATGCTTATAGGGTGTAGCAATCCTGATGGAACTTGATGTTCTTCTTTAACTTGCTGACATGTCAAGCACTTAGTAACATAGTCAGCTATATCCTTCTTCATACCAGGCCACCAATAATGAGACTTCAAATCATTATACATTTTTGTACTTCCCGGGTGCATAGCATAAATACTAGTGTGTACTTCTTTCAGAATACTAGTCTTCAGTTTCCCATCATCTGGTACACACACTCTTTCTCTATAGTACAGACACCCATCTGCTCTCACCTCATAATAAGTTTCCTTTCACTCTGGAATTTTACCCACAATGGCTATTAATTTTTCATTTGCCTTCTGCCCATCTTGTATCTGCTGTAGCAT
Organism: Hevea brasiliensis; assembly: GCF_030052815.1. Classification (NCBI taxonomy): domain Eukaryota; kingdom Viridiplantae; phylum Streptophyta; class Magnoliopsida; order Malpighiales; family Euphorbiaceae; genus Hevea; species Hevea brasiliensis. Next base: position 68,511,531 of record NC_079499.1, on the reverse strand, counting down.
GTTTGGTGTCACTTGTAACTCAGCCAAAATAGCTCCATCTTGAGCTAAGGACAGACGGGCATTTAGTGTTCTTAAAGCTGTGATGGATTTTCTACTCAAGGCATTAGCAACTACATTTTCCTTCCCAAGATAATAATCTATCACACAATTATAGTCCTTTAGGAACTCAATCCATCGCCTATGTCTAAGATTGAGCTCCTTCTGGGTTGGCAAATATTTTAGACTTTTGTGGTCTGTATAGATGTAGCATTTTTCACCATATAAATAATGCCTCCATATCTTTAATGCGAAGATAATTGTTGCTAACTCTAAGTCATGAGTAGGGTAGTTCTGTTCATGTGGCCTTAACTACCTAGAAGCATAGGCGACCACTTTCCCCTCTTACATCAATACACACCCTAACCCATTGTGCGAGGCATCACTGTAGACCACAAAGTCTTTTCCCGACACTGGCTATGTTAACACTGGTGCTTCTATCAATATAGCCTTTAGCCTCTCAAAAATGGCTTGACACTTGTCGTTCCAGCCAAATTTCACATTCTTGTGCAACAACTTGGTCATTAGAGCAGCTATAAGAGAGAACCCCTTCACAAATCTTCGGTAATACCCAGCTAGCCCCAAGAAACTTCTAACCTCAGTTGTATTTCTAGGAGGCTTCCATTCCATCACTGCTTCTATCTTTCTGGGATCCACTCTAATCCCCTTAGCTGATACTATGTGTCCAAGGAAGGAGATTTCACTCATCTAGAAGTCACACTTGGACAGCTTAGCATACAGCTTCTTTTCTCACAGTGTTTGCAGAACAATCTTCAAATGTTCATCATGTTCTTCCCTGGTCTTGGAATACACTAGAATATCATCAAGAAAGACCACTACAAACCGATCTAAGTATGGATGGAAGATACAGTTCATAAGGTCCATAAATACTGCTGGTGCATTTGTTAACCCAAATGACATCACTAGAAATTCATAATGTCCATACCGGATTCTGAATGCAGTTTTTGACACATCTGCATCCTTTACCCTCAACTGATGATACCCTGATCTGAGATCAATTTTTGAAAATACACCGGCTCCCTTCAACTGATCAAACAGATCGTCAATTCTGGGTAACAGATATTTATTTTTCACAGTTACTTTATTCAATTGTCAGTAATCAATACACAATCTTAAGGTTCCATCCTTCTTTTTCACAAACAGTACCGGAGCTCCCCATGGTGACACACTGGGGCGTATGAACCCCTTATCAAGTAGCTCCTGCAGCTGAATTTTCAACTCTCTCAATTCAGTGGGTGCCATCCTATAAGGGGCAATAGAAATTGATGTTGTACCTAGCATTACCTCAATAGCAAACATGACTTCCCTTTCTAGTGGTAAACCAGGCAATTCTTTAGGAAACACATCTGGGAAGTCTCTTACTATGGGTATATCACACAGGTTCGGCTTAGCCTACCTAGTATCAACCATGTGTGCTAGGTAAGCTTCACAGCCTTTTCTCATCAATCTTCTTGCAACTGTGGCTGAGATAACATTGGACAGGAAATCTGTCCTTTCACCCACAATAGTAATCTCATTACCCTCAGAAGTTTTCAGAGAAATCCTCTTCAATTTACAATCAACTATTGCCTGATGACATGACAACCAGTCCATTCCCAAAATCACGTCAAACTCGTGGAAGGGCAATTCAATTAGGTCTGTCGAGAATTCATGCCCCTGAATCCTCAACGGGCAACCTTTGCACACTTTATTCACTACCACATTGTGGCCTAGTGGATTTGTTACCAGAATGTCTTGATCACTCTCCTCTACTGAAACTCCCCTCTCTATGGGTAGTTTGATGCAGACGTATGAATAAGTGGATCTTGGATCCACCAATGCATGCATAGATGTGTTGTAGAGGGAGAACGTACCCCGGATGACGTCCGGGGCATCTTGCTCCTCTTGAGCTCTGATGGCATAGGCTCTAGCAAGTACTCTGGCCTTTTAGCTGATTCGGATGCAGGCCTCAGTGATGGGCTAGCTGCCTCAGATTTACCTAGCTCCCTACTTCTTTGAGGTGCAGGGGTAGGCCTATCAGCTAGTGTTGGGGCAACCGTAGTAGTCCTCTTCGGGCAATTTTTGATCTGATGTTTTGTAGATCCACACCGTAAGCATGCACCAGTAACTCACCAACAGTCCTCCTTGTGCCACTTTTAGCAGTATGGACAGGCAGAGGATGCTGGGGCTGGTCCCCTGAACACTGTCCCTGGAGAGCTGCCCACTAATGGTGTGGATTGGCCTCTGCTATGTGTGAACTGTGGTTTGGACCCCTAGGACTGACCCTGACCTTGTGGTTGTCCTGAATCCTAAGCAGGAGGATCTTTACTCTTCTTACTGGGAGCAGAAAATGAACTGGACTAACCTAGACCCCTCTTCTGCTGTCTTTCCCTTCTATTTTGCTCATATATGCGGACTCTTTCTACTTTCAATGCAACATCTACTAATTTAGCAAAATCCGTGATCTCCAATGCTATTATCATGACTTTGATATTGTCATTGAGCCCTTCTTCGAACCTTCTGCACCTTTCTACCTCTGTAGGGACTATCTCCCTCCCATACCGGCTCAATCTGATGAATTCTCGCTCATACTCTACCACTGATAATTGCCTCTATATCAGACTTATAAATTCTCTTCTTCTCTCTTCTAAATACACTTTACCGATATACTTCTTCCTGAACTCTATAAGGAAGTAATCCCAGGTGATTTGTGTAATGCCCCTATTTGCATAGCCTGGTATATTTCACTGTTCTGGTGACTGGTGTCGGTCCGGACAATTAAGGGGATTAGAACCATACTTAAGACAACTAGATAAGCCCTGAACACAAATATTTAGTAATTGCCAATTAGTTAAGTATAAATAAGAAAAACAGAATAGAAGAAGTTAAATGAGCCAAGAGTCATAGCGATGGGTGACTTTCTCGGGAAGGGTTGCGAAGTCAATTTAAACTCAAATTTTGAACCGTAAAATGTAACGCTGCGGTCCTTAGGACCATTACGAATACAGTGGAAAAGAGAAAATCACGAAAAAGAATTGTTAACTCAGTCAAATAATTAGGTCAGGGAGCCGACAGAAATATTAAATTATTTGCAAACCGGGTTGAACCGGCGAGGGGCAATTTGGTCGGTTGACCCCGAGAGCTGACTCCTGACCTAATTGTCAAATAAAATCGGAGAAAAGAAAAATTAGGAATTGGGAATTAAATTAAAGAATTAATGGAAAAATAAATAAAAAAAAAGAAAATGAAAAAGTGAAAAGAGATGACATCATGCATGACATCATGCATGATGCCATAAATATTATAATTAAAAAATTTATTTAATTTAATTTGTGATCTTCCTAATACACATAAAAGAAAAGAAAAAAAAATAAAATTCATTCTTCTTCTTCAAAGTAAAAAAACGTCCATCTCTCCCTACCTCTCTCTTTCTCCATTATTCCACCATTAACATGCTTTTAAAGCTTGAAAAACTTAGTTTTGCCCCATAAGTTTAACCCTAAACCTTAAGAAAACTTGCTATCTAAACTATAAAAGAAGCTTGAAGAAAAAAGAAAAAAGAAAGGAAGAGATTTGAAGGGAGAGAAAATTCTGCATAAGGTTAGTAATTCACACTTTAATTTTTTTTTTTTGTTTAATTATTGTGTTTATAGTTGCATTAACTTAGAAATATGATAAAAATGAAATGAAAACAAGTATTGGAGGCCTAGGTAGAGATTTCAGTCAGCTAGGGTTTGCCATGGTATTGCATGAATTTGATGGAATTAAAAGTGCATGGAAGCTTAATTGAGTTGAGGAATGATGTAGGTAGGCTTTGATTTAGTTAAATGTAACAATTAGTGTAGTTAGGGTTTTGGCACTTAAGGTTTGGAAAACAAAAATGTGAGAATTGGTCAAATGGTGTAATTGACCTTTTTTGAGATGAAAAATAGTCATTTGTGACCAATTGAGATGTGTTGGAAGTGTTGGAAGTGAGTTTGAATTCGGATTGAAAATGGTCATGCTGCAAGCAGCAGGACCAAGGTCCCTTTGAGGGACCAAAACTGACAATTTACAAGTTCAATTGGTATGAGACCAATTGGGAATGAAAATAGACACAAAATGATACAATTTTCACTTTAGAATCATGCCCAAAAAGTGACCAAAACCTAGTGAACAAATTGATCAAATCCGGATTTTTGCAGTCTGACCTGTACAAAAATGACTAAATGAATAGTATTTGTTCATTTGGCCATAACTTGGGCTAGGCAGGTCTAAATGACCTGAAATTTTAGGAGTAGAAAACTGAGATGTAGACCAAAAACTTTAATGAAGAATACCAACCCAAATTATGCCCTTAACCAAGTCATTTGGCCACCTAAAATTGATGACATAAAACTGCTAGAACCACCTAAAATTGATGACCTAATCCGGTAGCCATGATTCAAATGGCTATAACATGAGCTACAAAACTCCAATTGGAGTGATTCAAAAAAGAGAATAAATTTAAGACAATAGGAAACATTTTCTATGAAGAAAATTTTGCCAAATTCTAACAGCAAATTGACTAATGTAACAGTGAAACATAAGACACCAAAACTGAAAAATTGCAATTTTGCCTAAAAGACCTAAGTTTTGAGAAAACAACCAAAACCAACAAATTTAGTGACCAAAATGTGGTATGTTGGTGAAGTTGGAATTCCCATACCTATTAAGCCTTACAAAGTCAACAAATTGACTCGAATAGTGTAGTGAATAGTAACCTCGAAACATAAATTTTAAAGAATGTCAAGTTTAGCATATATAAGCTAGATAAAAGTGAATTTGAATTTATTTTTGGATTTATGCTAAGTTATGGTACTGAAACACTGTGAAACTATGTGCTTCAGCTGAAAAAGGCTCAGAAAGTCTAAGAGACTAGTCAAGGCCTAGAGGTGACTTATGTCAGGTTTGTGCACAATAAACTCTATTTCAGCATTTTATCCTTGAAAAATTGATTTAGTACGCATTATGAGTTTACGAACTTTTGTGTTGCCACTTTGTGATGAGATTGTAACTTTGGAAATTGATTTGATTTTTGTATGCAATATTTGAATAAAATATTTGAAGTGGATTTTTGATTCACACTTAGCATGACAGTGCCGTATTATTCCTTCTCCATTTATGGGGTTGAGATCGATTATGTTCCTCCCTCTCTGGTTTACCAGTTGAGGTTGTAGATCGGATGAGTACTCATTAGCTAGCTAGCCACCTCCCTCATTGATTTCGATTAGTGAGGTTGTAGATTGCTTTGTTGTGGTGTACAATGCGGCATTAATCGAAAATTTTATGTCATGGCTTAAGTTATGTATGAATTGGCAATACTGTGTTTATTAAATTATTTGACCCAAAATTTTTCTATAATGAGCTTTAATAATTTGTGAAATGTAATTGTGCAGCATTTAAATTGTGTTTTGTCAATGAATGATTTATGTAATATATTTCAAATTCTTTATTGTGCACCACTGACTATTTTTATACTTAGCGATAGCTTATTTTGCTGTCGCAGATAAGAGCAAGGAGAAAGTAGCAGAGTGAGCTGCTACTGATATTGAGAACTTCACTGATCCTTTTTGTATGGGTATTTATTTATACCCTTGTAATTAATTGATGTAAATATTGTAATGTTTTATGTATCAATGTAAAGTTGAGCAGTTGTATAATAAATTATAATAATATTATTTTTCGTATTTAATATATGTAAATTAAACTTATGAATGTAAATTAGCTTTGTTGAATGAAATGATGAAATATTTTGAGATGACAACTCAACTCAACTCAACTCAACTCAACTAAGCCTTTATCCCAAAAATTTGGGGTCGGCTATATGAATTCGCTTTTTCCACTCTGAACGATTTTGGGTTAAATCCTCAGAAATGTGTAATGCTTCTAAGTCATGCTGTACTACTCTCCTCCAAGTCAATTTAGGTCTACCCCTTTTTTTCTTTCTATCCTCTAGCCTAATGTGCTCTACTTGTCTAACTGGAGCCTCCGTATGTCTACGCTTCACATGACCAAACCACCTCAATCTCCCTTCTCTCAACTTATCTTCAATTGGCACCACTCCTACCTTTTCTCTAATACTTTCATTACGGACTTTATCTAGTCTAGTATGACCACTCATCCACCTTAACATTCTCATCTCTGCAACTCTTATCTTAGATGCATACGACTCTTTCAGTGCCCAACACTCACTACCATATAGCATAGCCGGTCGTATGGTCAGACAAGAAAATTTTCCTTTTAATTTATTGGGAATCTTACGATCACATAAAACTCCGTGGCACGTCTACAGTTCATCTATCCGGCTTTAATCCTATGACTATCATCCTCCTCACATCCCCCATCTACTTGAAGGAGTGAGCCTAGATATTTAAAGTGATTACTTTGGGACAGTGCCACTCCATTCAAACTAACTCCTTCCCTATCACCAGTTTGGCCTTCACTGAACTTGCAATGCATGTATTCTGTCTTCGTTCTACTTAACTTAAAACCCTTTGACTCTAGAGTACTTCTCCAAAGTTCTAGCTTCCTATTGACTCCTTCTCGTGTCTCATCTATCAGAACAATATCATCCGCAAACATCATGCACCAAGGAATACTCTCTTGTATATGTTTCAGTTCATCTAAAACTAATGTAAAAGGTAAGGGCTTATGGCTGATCCTTGGTGTAATCCAATTGAGATCGGAATATCTCTTGTGTCCCCTCACTCTGTGCTCTAATTAGTAGTTGCTCCTTCATACATATCTTTCAATACTTGTATGTACCTAATAGATACCCTCTTTTGTTCTAACGCATTCCATAAAACCTCTCTTGGAACACTATCATAAGCCTTCTCCAAATCAATAAAAACCATGTGTAGATCTTTCTTCCCATCTCTATATTTCTCCATCAAGCTTCTAATGAGAAAGATCGCTTCCATAGTTGAACGACCAGGCATGAAACCAAATTGATTGAGAGAGATAGAAGTATCATGACGTAGTCGATACTCCACAACTCTCTCCCACAACTTCATAGTATGGCTCATGAGTTTAATTCCCCTATAGTTTGAGCAACTCTGTAAGTCTCCCTTATTTTTAAAAATAGGTACTAAAATACTCTTCCTCCATTCATCAGGCATTTTCTTTGAGTTTAGAATCTTATTAAATAATTTAGTTAACCATGCCACTCCCATATCTCCCAAATACTTCCACACTTCAATTGGTATTTCATCGGGTCCACAGGCTTTACCTACTTTCATTCTCTTAAGTGCTTCCTTTACTTTTAAAGATCTAATCCTTCTAGTATAATTTACATTCTTTTCTATTGTTCTATAATCTATATTCACGCTATTTCCATTTTGACTATTATTAAAGAGATCATTAAAATAATTTCTCCATCTTTCTTTAATGTCCTCATCTTTCACCAACACTTTTCCTTCTTTATCCTTAATGCACCTAACTTGATTGAGATCTTGACATTTCCTTTCTCTACTCCTTGCTAATCTATAAATATCTTTCTCCCCTTCTTTAGTTCCAAGTTTCTCATATAACTTTTCAAAGGCCTGTGCTCTTGCTTGGCTAACTGCCTTTTTTGCCTCTTTCTTTGCTATCTTGTACTGTTCATATGCCTCATTATTATCACATTTAGGTAATTTCTTATACCATTCCCTTTTTCTCTTCACTGCCTTTTGTACTTCCTCATTCCACCACCATCTCTCTTTTGAGATGACAAACTTTGATTAAATTGTGGAATTATTTTGAAGTGGTTTGATTTGAGAATTGAGATTAATTAGAGGTTGGGAGTTGTGGAAAAATTTATTGGAAGTGTTTTTCTCAGGTATTTGAAGAACTGTTTTCTCAAAATACAGACGGCGCTCTGCTGAAATTTTTATAAAATTTGCTGAAAAATAAAAATGGATAAAAATTTTTACTAATTTTGAAACTTCAATTAAATGTTTTAATTCCTACCAAAATGCTCACCACTTCCAAAATGTAAGAAAATGGTTTTAAAATCCCTTATAGTGTACTTAATGAATTATCAGTAGGTGAAGTTCGGTAGTTCATTAGGTATTATACGGGATCATGTTATGCCTTACAGAGGGGTAAGGTGTGACAATTTGATCCGATTGCACCTCACTGGTTACTGTGTCCCACCACTAGTATGCATCATCTTGAAGTAAAGACATAGCACCCTCCAGGTTCTGCTTGGGGGTGCAATGAAGCTATTTCAGCACTCTAATTATTCTATCCAACCAGTTTTCAGCTGTCATGGGATCATCTTCCTTCTTCCCAAAAAAATCTACCACCCATGTTTTCGTAGTTTATGCAGATGGGACTTCTGTGGTGCTGGTGGAGGTTGTGGCTGTGATTGTGATGGTGGAATTTCCCCCATCATTTGCCGGTAAAACTCGGTCATTTGTTGAAATAATGCAAACTGAGGTTGGGTAGGTGCCTCAGCTGCTGGTGGAGTAGATTCTCCTCTTCCCCAAGATTCAGCCCTTGGTGGAGCACGACTCTCCACCTTTTCATCAACTGCTCTTTGAGAAGCAGGATCCATATCCTAATCAAAATAAGAAAACAAACAGATCTGCATCAGTGTCACCTCAACACTTACAAATGCAATGCAATGGTATGCACTCTATCTAGGACCAGAAACGCGTAAACAGATGCTCTGATACCACTAAATGTGACACCCCTTACCCGTCTACAGTGTAGCTGAGCAAGATATGCCACATAGTGTGCCAGAGCACCAAATTATATTTCAATTCAATTTACCCTTTTTACTTATTTATTTATAATTTTTGATTGATCTGAATTTTCTGCAAATTTTAATGAAAATCCGGCAGAGTACCGGCTGTAAATTGGAAAAACAGTTCTTCTGAACTTGTTTAAAAAACACTTCCAATATAATTTTCAAATCCAGAACTCCATTATACACACATCTCAACTCAATCTCAAAATCTCAACACTATTTTCAGAATTTTTCTATTCACATCATCACTTTTTTCATGAATATTTCTCAACATTTCATTTTTTTCAACATAATATACAGAAAATTTCAATAACATGAAATTTTATATATTTACAATATCACATAATTTCAAAAGTTTACAGTTACAATCCAAAACTAATACAAAATGCAAAATACAAAATGCCACCCAAAGTCCTATTATCCTACCAAGTGCACTGTAGATGTGAGATGACTCTGGACTCAGTATGCAGCTCTAAAAGTTCACCCAGTCTGATGTTTGCTGGGCTCCCTAGCTATGTCTCCAGTACCTGCGTGTGGCAAAAGCGACGCCCTAAGCAGTTCTGCTTAGTAGTGATAATATAAAATAAAATATCTAAAATAAAGTAAATATACAGAATGTATGTTTACATCTTTAGTAGACTTAATTTCTGATATTTATTGCAGTATTATTGATTAAAATTTGATAAGATTTATTATCATTGCCCGAGTAACCCCTACTAGTCAACTGGACTGGATAAATGGGTAAACTGGCACTAGGTACTAAGTACCTCGGACCATCACACCATCGATCACATTGTGTCTCCCGGTGTGCAACAGAACAGCTAATAAGCTGTAATAATTATCGGGGATAAAAACCCAAGTATAACAACTCAATCAACATAGCCAAAGACTATTATGTCACAGAATGGCACGTGAGGCCATAAAACACAGAATGGCATGAAGCCATATGCAGTACTGCTAACAGAATCCTATTGGCATGCCAACCTATCTAAACTAATCTTGTTAGGTGTACTAGGGCATGTTACACTCTTAAATTGTATAATTCTTAATATTTAAGTTTACGTGTTATTCATTCCATTAGTCAACAAAAATGTTGACTTTTGCATAGACAATAGGTACATTGGTTTTAATGCTCCCAACATACCACATTTTGCATTCTAAAATTGTTGGTATTGGTTGCCAATACCATTTATAAGCTGAATGCTAATTGTTCAAAATTTTCAGATTTCAAGCGTTGTATTTACTGTTCTATTAGTCATTTTTGCAGTGGGAATTTGGTAAGGTTGTCAAAATGAAAGTTGTTCCTTGTTGTGTCTAGTTACATTTCCTTCTTTGAATCACTCCATTTGGAGTTTTATAGCTCAAGTTATAACCTAAACACCATAACTGGCCAGATTGCCAACTTCCCAGATTTTCTGGACTGATCAAACCTATAGTATTTTTGTGCAGTAATTGCAGGTCACCTTTTTGAATATGTTATGGTCACAATTTGGGTTAGGTTTCTTCATGAAAGTTGTAGATATATGTCTCGGCTATTTGATGGTAAAATTTCAGGTCAATTGAACCTTTCTACACTGAGTTATGACTAGATGAATAAACACTGTTCATTTGGTCATTTTGCCCAGGCAGAATGCAAGTCACCCGGATTAGGGGAATCTTTAGGTTAACTTAGTTTGATTTTCTGGGCATAGTTTCTTCACTAAAGTTGTGCCATTATGTGTCTAGTTTCATGTCTAGTTATTGCTGCCCAAACCTGTTGGACTCATGCCCAGTCCTGCAGGTCTCCAAGGGCAGCCACACTAACTTCAATTCCCACTACATAAACCACTTCATTTATGATTCACACACGGCCAAATGGTCAATAATTGACCATTAAAACTCTCTTTCACCAAATATATGAACAAAGTCTCAATTTGGATCCAAACCCTAGCTCCACCATTCTAGATTGTTGCATTACTTGCACTTCACCTTCCTAATCAATATATTAGTGTTAAGGGCAGCCACAATATCATTTTTATTCTAAGAAATCTTTCAAACTCAACCAAGTTCAAGGCTGCTGGAATTTGAAGTAAGACAAACACATAATGTTTACTAAATTTTCTTGTAAATTTGCATCAATTACCACTCCTTCAACATGAATTGAAAGATAAAAATCAAGGTTAGTCACTAACCTTTAATGGAGCTAATCCAAAGCTTGCAAGAACTCTTCCTTTTTATTTCTTTTTGCTCCTAAAAGCTTCACTATGAGGAAAGAATAAGATTTTATATTGACAACTTAGGGTTTAGTGGGTGAAAAACTATGAAAATCAAGCTTTGGGAAGCTTGACAATGGTGGGCATGGGAGAGAGGTGGGACGGCAAGAAGAAAAGATAAGAGCTTTCTGAATTTTTTTTCTTTTCTTTTCTGCCCATTAAGTTTTTTAAACAAATTAGTGCCATGTGTCAACATTTGATTGGGTGGGAGAATAGTAATGACATCATAATGATGTCATAATCCTCATTTTTCTCATTTTCTATCCTTTTCTTGTCTATTTAATTTCAATTAAATTTTTAACAATATTTATTCATATTTTATGTCATATAAATTATTTATTTAACTGGACAAGTTGGCGAAAAATCATTTCTGAAGATGAAATGACCAAAATGTCCTTTGTTTGGCTTAACGAGCTAAAATCGTCTATACCGATAGAAAACTTTTTCGAAGCATTTTCTTAGCATTCTAATGGCATAGGAACCTCAATGACCCTTCTCTGGAGTCCCAAAAATTATTTTATAAATTTTTCCCCGGGTCTAGGGTTGGTAACAGCCTTCACCGTCACTTCCCCTTCGGGTTACTCATCACTGGGGTTTCGACTCATTTAACCTTATTGTATTTCATTCCTAAAAATTTTTCTTAAATTTTATGAGCATTATTTGGTTTCTTTATAACTCTCCACTTTAGTCTAATTATAATTTCAAACATTTTAGTTACCCGGACTGACATTGGTCGCCGGAACAGACTATACAGACTAGCTAAAGTGAGGATGTTACAGACATGATCCCCAACATTTTGTCCCTTAGATACCTAGCATTCCTGCTGTGCTCACCATATAACTCTTGTAGGTGAAGGAGGATCTCACTCGAACTCTGCATGTTCTCATGCCGCTTCTGTAACTCATTACTCATGGAAGCAAGCATGTAACACTTAGCTCTCATATCATGCTCCTTCCACTTGTCCAAAGTTTCATGTTCTTCTGGAGTGGCCTCTGGAGGTAAGGGACTAGGAACATTTGAGTCTAGAACATATCCTATATGTTCAAGGTTCAGGACAACTTTCAAATTTCTTAGCCAATCAGAGAGATTAGGTCCTGTCAACCTATTGCGATCAAGTATGCTTGCAAGGATATTGGATGGTGGTGGTTGTTTTGTGCTCATTATTATCAGAAAATTAACCGTAGAAAATAACCAGATTAATTAGTAAATGTATCATGTAATTAACCAAAATGATTATGGTCTTTCAATCAAATTGGTCCTCCCACTAACTTAGCGAATCCTACACTTCCAAAGTAGAAAACGAAAATCCTAGTTGGATGGATTTCTAGTGGGTGATTGAATTCTTATAATTCTATTGATCATCCTCAGGTACATCCATTATTGGAATTACAATAAACTATAAGTGAGCAACTCCTTGGCCATCACATCTCATGTGAGGTTCAATCCTTTACCTAGCCCCTAATGCTCAAAATCTCAGGTATATCCATTATTGACTTGTCTTGCATTAATTAAGTTAATCCCATTGAGCCAGTAATTATGCAAATAATTTTAATGTCCTCAAGTACATCCAATATTGGCCACCAAACCATTTACTTATTTACAACGTCTCATGCTTAACAATTATTCTTAAGAAAATCTCTTTAATTAATTGCATCTTATGTAACTATTTAAAATTTCTTAAAATAATTGCCCCAATGGAGGGCCCATGTTATAATTACTTTAATTATAGCATATTGAACTTAATCATTTGTTTGGAAGATTTTATAGTCATCCTAATTACTATTAAGGTCTCACTTTGCACATTATCTATTTAGCATGCATATATCACATAGTGCATACATTCTCATACATCTCATGCATTCATGGATAAGCAATAAATATGGTATGATCATGGATTTTCTAAGGGATTCAATTCTGAGCCACCAAGAATTGAATCAGGGCATTCCAAGGTGTATTTCATTCATTCATTTTACAAGAGTTGCTGAAGGAGTACATAATCAATACTTGATCTTGAATTCCTCTCACTGGTCCCACCAATGCTCTTGACCTCCTTGAACTTCTTGCAATCCAATTACACAGTAATCCTTGGCATACCAAGGCGAATTTACAAGAACAAAATAAATGAAATTTCAACCCAAAAACTATTACAACCTTAATAATACATGCCCAAAATAAATTAATTAATCTACAATCCCAAAGAAACATAAAAGAAATTAATCCAATCACATTGATCTTTTTATAGTCCATGATCATCCATCATGCATATCACTATTTAACAATTAAATAAAACATACATAGTTAAATTAAATTGAATATCTCATATTTAACTTAAAAATCCAGATTTGAATATGATTCAAATAAATTTAAAAATTTATATTTGAATCTCATTCAAACAAATTTAAAAATTCAGATTTGAATCACATTCAAATAACCTTAAAAATTCATATTTGAATCACATTCAAACAATTTTTAAAAAATCAGATTTGAATCACATTCAAATAATTTTTAAAAATTCAGATCTGAATATTATTCAAACAACTTAAAAAAAAAAACAGATTTAAATATGATTCAAATAACTTTAAAAATTCATATTTGAATCACATTCAAACAACTTTTAAAATTCAGATTTGAATCACATTTAAACAATTTTTAAATTTCTGATTTGAATCAAAATTTAATTGTGTGATTAAAATTCTAATTAAACAATTTAATTAGACATAGGATGAGCTTTTAGATCATATAACAATTGCAAATTAAAAAAGCCAAACCTTAAGCCCACCATGGAAGCCAAAATTGGCGCACTAAAGATGGTGTTCTTCAAGCATACCGCCACACATCCATTGCAACCAGCAATGGATAAATCATCTCATGATCAAAACACACAATTAAGTCATATAATCAACAATCTAAATGGCAAATATAGTGGCTCTGATACCAATTGTAGGAGCAAAAGCATGAAAAACACAAGTTTGTACCATTGAATTCAAAATTTAATTGCCTAGGGTCACATCCATCATGCAAGATTTATTTTTATCTATTTGATTTCAATGATAAACAACATATTAAAACTCTTTTAATATGTTTTTGGATCTGTATTTGTCATTTAAGATTTTAAAATTAATCAGATTAATTTTAGAACCCTAGATTAGATCAAGAATAAATACACCAACCTCTTGATGCACTGCAGTGTATTTGTGCCTTTCAGATGCATCTTCAGGACACCAAATGTTGTCCCTCTAGCTTATCCACACCAAGAACACCTATGGTAGCCCTTGAACAGCTTCTAAAGCTTTTTTCTATTAATTAGAAAATCAAGTTCTGCCTTTTAAGAGATTAAAGATGTAAACAAGACACTAGAAATGATTTATAGTATTTTTAATTCAAGAGATTGTTTGCTAATCTCTTGTAATAGATGAGAGAAGAAGATGAAGAGGAGAGAAACCGTCTTGGGTGGAGGCACCAAAGAAAGAGGCTGCTAGTTGTGTTATTTTCATTTCATAACAACACTCACATAGCTAGGTCAACATATTAAACCCTTGCCACATGTCACCCTCTGATTGGTTCTAGGTTTAATTTACCCAATCACATTGTGTCAAGTGTCAAACCTATATTTAATCTTAATTTTAATCATCTTACATGATTAAAAGACATTTGGAAAGCTTATGTGTAATACCATGTGTCACCATCTCATGGTGCCATATGTCACCCTATGAAATGATCAAAATGCCCCTGTGTCTTAATTTTTTAGTTCTCAACCTAAAATAATTATTTCTCTTGTTCTAATCAATTTATATCAAATATAAATTAATTAATTAATCTTTATTAATTAATTTCTCATTAATTAAATTCATATTTAAATACTTTAAATATAAATTTAACTTATACTGTATATCCAATAATCTAGATTTGGCTTCAAGTCATGCTAGGGACTTTGCAATCTAATTGCAAATCAAACCTATTTAGTTAATCAATTAAACTCTTTAATTAATTAATTAATTAATTAAATCATATTTAATTAGGTGATAACTTGTGTATGTGTGTGACTTACTAGGCTCATCACTAATTGGCAATGAGACATGATATCAACTCTTAATATTATCAGAACTCTTTCTTACCATAAATGATTTCTCTAAATCATTTTATGCACCTTATAGACCATGGTTAACACCTAGCATAGCATGCCATGGCTACCCAATTAGTAATAAGGTTTATCTTAAATGAACCTATAATCATATGTTACCATGCACTAGCATCTCTCTGTTACAAAATCTCAACTCAAGCTGGAGTCATGATTTTTGTCAAACTCCATTTGCTATGAATATTATGTTCTCTTTTAATTCTAGTTCTTGATTAAAAGATTTTCTCATCAGAAACTCTTTTCTAATTAAATCTATCTATCCTGGCCAGGGACTTGAAACATCAAGAACAATTAAATGAACATAGGATTTTATCTCTATTTACTTAGAGGAACTGATTCCATCTTGATTAACACCTACCTCCATATATAACTAGTAGGAGCCAACACATGCCCATATACCCATACATAGTATAAGTATGAAAGCAGTATCAAACTCAAACCACCCATATACAAGATAACTGTGCTATCTCAGGTCTAAAGATTATATGCACTGATATGATTTTTGACAATGCATTAACAAGAGTAAACTCCATGTGCTTGTCATAAGTGTCACTGGTTCGACCTACTTATAAGTGCCTATCATGTTTATTATATGGCATGAGACTCACCATTCCATCTTATCTATATCTCATATAAATAACTAGGGAACAAACATGAATACAATCTTTCTGAATAAGTCATGCCCTTATTATGAAGTATCCTCGATTATGAACCTATTTATGATACTTTGTACTAGAAATACTGTCATTCATATTCTTAATAACTTAAGAATAGAATTTTTAACAAAATATCAATGGATCTTTTCTATTACGCATAAATATATTATGTAAACAGAAAAGTGGAAATACATTTTATTAATAAAAACATGTATAAGATACATACTAAATGATATGCTCTAGGGCATACTACTAACACGGGATTTGGTTTAGAATCTCTATCCTTTCATTCCTTAATCCAACGATCAGGAATTCAACCTTACAAGATGGATCGAAGGGCTGGGAGCAAAAGTTGCTGAATCAGTTATTCACTTTTGATCTGAAGGTTTCAAATCTGTCCTTATAAGCATGATCAACGGTGCAAATTGAGATGTGCTAGGCTCCTTTAATCGTTTGGCATCCAACGGTGGGGAGTTAATCTTGTTAGTAGTATGCCCTAGAGTATATCATTTAGTATGTATCTTGTACATATTTTATTAATAAAAGGGCTATTTCACTTTTCCATTTACATAATATTTTTCTGTGTAATAGAAAAGGTCCATTGATATTTTCTTAGAAATTCTATTCTTAAGTTGTTAAGAATATGACTGATAGTATTTCTAGCACAAAGTATCATAAATTGGTTCACAATCGAGGATACTTCACATAGGATGTGACTTATCTAGAAAGATTGTAATCATGTTTGTTCCCAAGGTATTTATATGAGATATAAATAAGATGGAATGGTTTGTCTCATGCCATATAACAAACATGATAGGCACTTATACATGATAAGTTAGCTGAACCAGTGACACTTATGACAAGCACGTGGAGTTTACTCTTATCAATGCATTATCATAAATCATATCAGTGCATATAATATTTAGATATGAGATAACACAGTTATCTTGTATATAGGTAGTTTGAGTTTTATACTACTTTCATACTTGTACTGTGTATGGGTATATGGGCATGTGTTGGCTCCTACTAGTTATATATAGGGATAGGTGTTAATCAAGATGGAATCTGTTGCCCTAAGTAAATAGGGATAAAATCCTATGTTCATTTATTGTTCTTGATGTTTCAAGTTCCTAGCCAGGACAGACAAATTTAATTAGAAAAGAGTTTCTGATGAGAAAATCTTTTTAATCAAGAATTAGAATTAAAAGAGAACATAATATTCATAGCAAATGGGGTTTCACATAAACCATGACTCTAGCTCGAATTGGGATTTTATAACGGAGAGATTTTAGTGCATGGTAACATATTATTATAGGTTCATTTAAGGTATTCTTTATTATTGATTACGTGGCCATGGCATGCTATGCTAGGTGTTAATCATGGTCTATGAGGTGCCTAAAATGATTTAGAGAAATCATTTATGGTAAGAAAATGTTCTGATGATATTAAGAGTTGATATCATATCTCATTGCCAATTAGTGTTGAGCCTAGTGAGTCACACACATACACAAGTAATCACCAAGTTAAATGTGATTTAATTAATTAATTAAAGAGTTTAATTAATTAATTAAATAGGTTTGGTTTGTAATAAGATTGCAAAGTTCCTAGCATAGCTTAAAACCAAATCGAGGTTATTGGATGTATAGTATAAGTTAAATTTATATTTAAAGTGTTTAAATATGAATTTAATTATGAGAAATTAATTAATAGAGATTAATTAATTAATTTATATTTGATATAAATTGATTAGAAGAGGAGAGATAACTATTTTGGGTTGAGAACTCAAAATTACAACACAAGGGTAATTTGTTCATTTCACAGGGTGACATGTGGCAGCATGAGATGGTAACATATGGCACCATATAAGCTTGCCATTTGTCTTCCAATCATGCATGATGATCAAAGTTAAGATTAAATCTAGCTTTAACACTTGGCTTTGTGTGATTAGGTCAATTAAACTAAGATGCAATCAGAAGATGACATGTGGCAAGGGTTTTGAGTGATGACCTAATTATAAAAGGGAAAGAATGAAAACTAAAACATATTATTCTTACTTTTATCATTGTGTACCGCCACCCATAAAGCTCCTCTCCTCTCTTCGTCTTCTTCTTCTCTTATCAATTCAAAGAGAATTGTCCATATTCTCTTGAATTAAAATTGCTAGAAATTATTTCTAGTGTCCTATATACATTTACAACCTCTCTAAAGGCAAATTCCTAATTTCTAATTGGTTAGCAAGGCTTGAGAAGCTGTTTAAGGGGCTGCTATTGGTGATCTTGGTGTGGAAAAACTAGAGGAACAACATTTAGGGCCCTAGGTGCTTCCTAAAGGTACCAATCACATCTACATGCATCAAAAGGTTAGTGCACATGTTCTTGTATTAATTTAGGATTCTAATGAATTAATTTGTTAATTCAAAAATCTTAAAAGGCAAATGTAGATCCTAATACATATTAAAAGTGTTTTAATATGCAATTGAATATTGAAATCAATTAGGTATATAATGAATATTGCATAATGCGTGAGACCCTATAAGAAAATTTTCGAATTTAATATTCTAATCTAACAATTTTCATGCTTCTGCTCCTTCAATTGGAATCAGAGCCACTATATTTTCCATTTAGATTGTTTAATATATGATTTAATTGTGTGATTTGATCATAAGATGATTGATTCATTGCTGGTTGCAAAGATAAGTGTGGCGGCATGGTGTTATATTAGGCATTATGCACATGGTTGTGCACACCTAGGGTGCGCATGACTTGGGCTTGAGTATGGGCTTAGCTTTCAAGGCCTATAATTAAGCCCATGACTAATTAAAATGTTTAATTAGGAGTTTTAATTACACAATTAAATTTTGATTCAAATATGAATTTTAAATTTGTTTGAATGTGATTCAAATCTGAATTTTTAAATTTCTTTGAATGTGATTCAAATATGAATTTTTAAATTTCTTTAAATCATATTTTAATCTGGATTTTTTAGTTGAATATGAGATATTCAATTTAATTTTGGTACGTATTTTTATTTAATTGTTAAATAGTAATATGCATAATGAATGATCATGAACAATAAAAGACTAATGTGATTAGATTTATTTCTTTTATTTTTCTTTAGGTCGTAAATTAATTAATTTACTTTTGGTGGCAAGTATTACAAAGGTTGTAATATTTTTGGGTTATAATTTCATTTATTTGAGGACTTTAAAGTCCATGTTCTTATAAATTCACCTTGGTATGCTAAGGATTACAATGTAATTAGATTGCAAGAAGGTCAAGGAGATCAAGAGCATTGGTGGGACCAGTGGGAAGAATTCAAGATCAAGTATTGATTATGTACTCCTTCAACAACTCTTGCAATATAAAGGAATGAAATGCACCTAGGAATGCCCTGTATGCATGTAGTATGCCCTAGAGCAGATCATTTAATATGTATCTTGTACATGTTTTATTAATAAAAGGCATTTTCACTTTTCCGTTTACATAATATATTTATGTGTAATAGAGAAGGTCCATTGATATTTTGTTAGAAATATTATTCTTAAGTTGTTAAGAATATGAGTGACAATATTTCTAGCACACGGTATCATAAATTGGTTCACAATTGAGGATACTTCACAATAAGGACAAGACTTATCCAGAAAGATTGTAATCATGCTTGTTCCCAAGTTATTTATATGAGATGTAAATAAGATGGAATGGTGAGTCTCATGCCATATAACAAACATGATAGGCACTTATGACAAGCACATGGAGTTTACTCTTGTCAATGTATTGTCATAAATCATATCAGTGCATATAATCTTTAGATCTGAGATAGCACAATTATCTTGTATATAGGTGGTTTGAATTTGATACTGCTTTCATACTTGTACTATGTATGGGTATATGGGCATGTGTTGGCTCCTACTAGTTATATATGGAGGTAGGTGTTAATCAAGATGGAATCTGTTACCCTAAGTAAATAGGGATAAAATCCTATGTTCATTTAATTGTTCTTGATATTTTAATTTCCTAGCCAGGACAGATAGATTTATTCAGAAAAGAGTTTCTGATGAGAAAATCTTTTTAATCAGGAACTGGAATTAAAAGAGAACATAATATTCATAGCAAATGGGGTTTGACATAAACCATGACTCCAGCTCGAATTGGGATTTTGTGATAGAGAGATTTTAGTGCATGGTAACATATGATTATAGGTTCATTTAAGGTAAACCTTATTACTGATTGGGTGGCCATAGCATGCTATACTAGGTGTTAACCATGGTCAATGAGGTGCATAAAATGATTTAAAAAAATCATTTATGGTAAAAAAGAGTTCTAATGATATTAAGAGTTGATATCATGTCTCATTGCGAATTAGTGATGAGCCTAGTAAGTCACACACATACACAAGTGATCACTAAATTAAATATGATTTAATTAATTAATTAAAGAGTTTAACTGATTAATTAAATAGGTTTGGTTTGTAATTAGATTGCAAAGTCCCTAGCATGGCTTGAAACCAAATATAGGTTTTTGGATGTATAGTATAAGTTAAATTTATATTTAAAGTGTTTAAATATGAATTTAATTAATGAGAAATTAATTAATAGAGATTAATTAATTAATTTATATTTGATATAAATTGATGAGAAGAATAAAAATAATTATTTTGGGTTGAGAACTCAAAATTAAGACACAGGGGTATTTTGGTCATTTCACAGGGTGAAATGTGGCACTATAAGATGGTGACACATGGCACTACACATAAGCTTGCCAATCAGAAGGTGATATGTGGCAAGGGTTTTAAGTGGTGACCTAGCTATATAAGGAAAAGAATGAAAAAGAAAAATAGCAATATGCTCTTTATCATTTTGTGCCACTACCCTTGGTTACCTCTTCTTCTCATCTTCTTCATCTCTCATCAATTCAAAGAGAATTGCCAATATTCTCTTGAATTAAAAATACTAGAAATCGTTTCTAATGTCCGGCATACATCTGTAATCTCTCTAAAGGCAAAACCTAAATTTCTAATTGATTGGAAAAGCTTGAGAAGATGCTCAAGGGGTTGCCATTGGTGATCTTGGTATGGACAAGCTAGAGGAATAACATCTGGTGTCCTAGGCGTATCCCAAAGGTGCCAAACACACATTAGGGCATCAAAAAGGTTAGTGCACTTGTTCTTGATCAAATCTAGGGTTCTAATGAATTAATTTGTTAATTATAAAATCTTAAATGGTAAATGTAGATCCAAAAATATATTGAAAGAGTTTTAATATGTTGTTTATCATTGAAATCAAATAGATAAAAATAAATCTTTCATGATGCATGAGACCCTAGGAGAAAAATTTTTGAATTCAATAATCTAAACTTATGTTTTTCATGCTTCCGCTCCTTCGATTGGTATCAGAGCCACTATATTTTCTATTTAGATTGTTGATTATATGATTTAATTGTTTGATTTGATCATGAGATGATTGTTTCATTGCTGGTTAGACTAACAAAGGTGGCGACTTGAGGAAGAACACCATGGTGCGCATGGTTTAATCCATTCAACCATGTGCATGGCTGTTTGGATTTGTTTGTGGGCTTGGTTCCAAGGCCCATAATGAGGCCCATGACTAATTAAAGTGTTTAATTAGGAGTTTTAATCACACAATTAAATTTTGATTCAAATATGAATTTTTAAATTTGTTTGAATGTGATTCAAATCTAAATTTTTAAATTTATTTGAATCATATTCAAATTTGGATTTTTAAGTTGAATATGAGATATTCAATTTAATTTAAGAATGTATGTTTTATTTAATTATTAAATAGTGATACGCATGATGGATGATCATGGACGATAAAAGACCAATGTGATTGGATTTATTTTTTTTATGTTTCTTTGGGTTGTAAATTAATTAATTTATTTTAATTTATTTTGGGCATGTATTATAAAGGTTGTAATATTTTGGGTTGTAATTTCATTTATTTAGTTCTTGTAAATTCGCTTTGGTATGCCAAGGATTACTATGTAATTAGATTGCAAGAAGATCAAGGAGGTCAAAAGCATTGGTGGGACCAGTGGGAGGAATTCAAGATCAAGTGTTGATTATGTACTCCTTCAGCAACTCTTGTAATATGAATGAATGAAATGCACCTAGGAATGCCATGATTCAATTCTTGGTGGGTCAGAATTGAATCCCTTAGAAAAGTCCATGATCATACCGTATTTATTTATTATCATGAATGTATGAGATGTATGGGAATGTATGCAAGTATATGATATATGCATGCTAATTGGATAATGTGCAAAGTGAGACCTTAATAGTAATTAGGATGACCACAAAATCTTCCTAACAAAAGAATAAGTTAGATATGCTATAATTAAAGTAATTATAATATGGCCCTTCCATTGAGACAATTATTTTAAGAAATTTTAAATACTTACATATGATGCAAGTAATTTAAGAGATTTTCTTAAGAATAATTGTTAAGCATGAGATGTTGTAAATATGTAAATGGTTTGGTAGCCAATAATGGATGTGCTTGAGGACATTAAAATTATTTGCATATTACTGGCTCAATGGGGTCAACTTAACTAATGCAAGATAAGTCAATAATGGATATGCCTGAGATTTTGACAATTAGGGGCTAGGTGAAGAATTGAACCTCACAAGAGATGTGATGGGCAAGGAGTTGCTCACTTATAGTTTATTGTGATTTCAATAATGGATGTGCCTGAGGATGATCAATAGGATTATAAGAATTCAATCACCCACTAGAAATCCATCCAACTAGGATTTCCGTTTTCTACTTTGGAAGTGTAGGATTTGCTAAGTTAGTGGGAGGACCAATTTGATTAAAATACCATAATCATTTTGGTTAATTACATGATACATCTACTAATAATCTGGTTATTTTCTACAGTTAATTTTCTAATAATAATGAGCACAGAACAACCACCACCATCAATATTCTTGCAAGCATACTTGATCGCAATAGGTTGATAGGACCTAATCTCTCTGATTGGCTAAGAAATTTGAAACTTGTCCTGAACTTTGAACATATAGGATATGTTCTAGACTCAAATGTTCCTGGTCCATTACCTCCAGAGGCCACACAAGAGGAATATGAAACTTTGGACAAATGGAAGGAGCATGATATGAGAGCCAAGTGTTACATGCTTGCTTCTATGAGTAATGAGTTACAGAAGAAGCAAGAGAACATGCAGAGTGCGAGTGAGATCCTCCTTCACCTACAAGAGTTGTATGGTGAGCACAGCAGAAATGCTAGGTATGAGATATCTAGACAGTTGTTTCGCATGAGGATGTCTGAGGGACAGAATGTTGGGGATCATGTCCACAAGATGATTCGGCTGATTGAGCAGCTGGAACATTTTGACTTTTACATGGATTTCCAACTTAAAACGGATTTGATCCTTCAGTCCCTTCTTGAGTGTTTTGGGAATTTTGTGACAAATTTCCATATGAGTAAACAAGAATTCACCTTAGCTGGTTTACTCAACATGCTGGTTATTGCCCAAAAGAATATGGCGGGCAATAAAAGAAAAGAGGTAGCTTTGACTACATCTTCTTCTGCTGGAAAGTCCAACAAGAAAAAGGGCAATAAAAAAAAGAAACCTCAGATTCCTGGTCCTTCCAAGAAAATGGCTAAACAGAAAGGGAAGACTAAAGCTGATGGAGCCAAAGGAAAGTGTTTCCACTACCAGCAGGATGGGCACTGGAAAAGGAACTGCCTAGGGTATCTTGCTTCTCTGAAGTACAAGAAGGATACACCTTCGAAAGGTATGTCCATATCTTGTTATTTAGATTTTGATGATACCCATAATTCATCTATAGCTTGGGTTTTAGATACTAGTGCCAGTTCTCACATTTGTTATGATATGCAAGAACTAGCAAATAGTAGCAGCTTGCATTCTCGAGATGTTAGACTTCAAATTGGTGATGGCTCAACTGTTGAAGCTTTAGCCATAGGATCTAAATATTTTTACATGTGTGGACATATTTTGCGTTTGGATAATATTTTATATGTACTTGATGCTTTTAAGAACATCATTTCTATATCTAGTTTGACTAGAAATGGCTATGAATTTCAGTTCATAGATGATGTTTGCAATATTTATTTTGGAAAATAAATATATTGGTTCGGGTTATATGAATGACGATCTTTATTATTTGGATAATAATGACAAACACAAATAGAATGCAAGAGATCTAAATAAATGCAATGCCATGGTGAAAATCAATTCAAGTTCAAAATATATTTGGCACTTAAGGTTAGGTCATGTTGCAGAAGATAGGATTGCAAAACTGGAGAAAATGGGGATTATATCCTCATTGGGTTCTATACCTACTCCAACCTGTGCATCCTGCCTTCAGGGCAAAATGACTAGATCACCCTTTGTTGGACAAGGGCTAAGAGCTGAAAATATTTTGGAGCTAATACATCATGATATATGTGGTCCATTTAGAGAAATGGCTAGAGGCGATTTTCATTATTTTATTACCTTTACTGATGATAAATCAAGGTTTGGGTATTTGTATTTGATGAAATACAAATATGAATCCTTTGAAAGGTTCAAAGAATTTAAATCAGAAGTACAAAATCAAACAGGAAAAAGTATTAAAGCCCTTTGATCAGATTGTGGAGGTGAATGCTTGAGTACTGAATTTGATGAATACTTGAAAGAGCATGGCATTATTTCCCAACTGACTCCTCCAAGAACACCACAACTGAATGGTGTATCTGAAAGGAGAAATCATACCTTATTGGATATGGTACATAGTATGATGAGCTATACTGATATGCCAATCTCCTCTTGGGGATTTGTGTTAGAATCAGCTTTGTATATTTTGAATAGGATTCCATCTAAATCAGTATCTTCCGCACCTTATGAGATATGGCATGGAAGAAAACCAAGTCTTAAGCATGTTAAGATTTGGGGTTGTCCAGCTTATATCAAAAAGCTGAACACTGATAAATTGGAAACCAGATCAGAAAAGCGTCGATTTGTTGGATAACCAAAAGATAGTTTTGGATATTATTTTTATTTGCCTACATTACAAAAGGTTGTTGTAAGTAGAGATGCCACATTTCTTGAACAATAGTTTGTTCAAGAAGGAGGCAAAGGAAGGCAAATAGAGTTAGAGTTGGAGAATTCTGACTAACCAACAGATCATATGGATATAGATCTATCTAGTCAACCTACACCTATTGATGAAACATCTACAGCTGTTCCTCGTAAATCATCCAGTGTATCTCACCCACCAGTGAGATATGGTTTCTTTCATGAAGAAGAACAAGAGTTATCTACTCATGAAGAAGTAGATCATGGAGATGATCCACTCACATATGAAGAAGCTATATCAGATATATACTCAAAATGGATTGATGCTATGAAATCTAAGATTGATTCCATGTATAAGAATCAAGTTTGGGATCTTATTGACCCACCTGAAGGAATTGTACCTATAGGGAACAATGGGTTTTCAAGAAGAAAATTGATTCTGATGGAAAGGTAGAGACCTATAAAGCAAGTCTAGTAGTGAAAGGGTTTCGCCAAAGGCAAGGAATCAACTATGATGAGACTTTTTTGCATGTTACCATGCTTAAATCAATTAGGATTCTATTAGCAATAGCTGCATACTATAATTATGAGATTTGGCAGAAGGATGTCAAAATAGCTTTTCTCAATGGATACATTGAAGAAAACATTTTCATGGAATAACCTAGAGGTTTTGAATCCCAAGATGGTCCCAAAGTATGCAAGCTAAAGCGATCCATTTATGGGTTGAAACAAGCTTCGAGGAGTTGGAACATCCGTTTTGATGAAGCCATTAAGTAATTTGATTTTATCAAAAATGAGGATGAGCCATGTGTATGTTAGTAGTATGCCCTAGAGCATATCATTTAGTATGTATCTTGTACATATTTTATTAATAAAAGGCATTACCAGTTTTTCATTTACATAATATATTTATGTGTAATAGAAAAGGTCCATTGATATTTTGTTAGAAATATTATTCTTAAGTTGTTAAGAATATGAGTGACAATATTTCTAGCACAAAGTATCATAAATAGGTTCACAATCAAGGATACTTCATAATAAGGACATGACTTATCCAGAAAGATTGTATTCATGTTTGTTCCCAAGTTATTTATATGAGATATAAATAAGATAGAATGGTGAGTCTCATGCCATATAACAAACATGATAGGCACTTATACATGATAAGTAGGCCGAACCAGTGACACTTATGACAAGCACATGGAGTTTACTCTTGTCAATGTTTTGTCATAAATCATATCAGTGCATATAATCTTTAGACCTGAGATAGCACAGTTATCTTGTATATAGGTAGTTTGAGTTTGATACTGCTTTCATACTTGTACTGTGTATGGGTATATGGGCATCTGTTGGCTCCTACTAGTTATATATGGAGGTAGGTGTTGATAAAGATGGAATCTGTTCCTCTAAGTAAATAGAGATAAAATCCTATGTTCATTTAATTGTTCTTGATGTTTCAAGTTCCTGGCCAGGACAGATAGATTTATTCAGAAAAGAGTTTCTGATGAGAAAATCTTTTTAATCAAGAACTGGAATTAAAAGAGAACATAATATTCATAGCAAATGGAGTTTGACATAAACCATGACTCTAGCTTGAGTTGGGATTTTGTAACAGAGAGATTCTAGTGCATGGTAACATATGATTATAGGTTCATTTAAGGTAAACCTTATTACTAATTGGGTGGCCATGGCATGCTATGCTATGTGTGAACCATGGTCTATGAGGTTCATAAAATGATTTAGAGAAATCATTTATGGTAAGAAAGAGTTCTGATGATATTAAGAGTTGATATCATGTCTCATTGCCAATTAGTGATGAGCCTAGTAAGTCACAAACATACACAAGTTATCACCTATTTAAATATCATTTAATTAATTAATTAAAGAGTTTAATTGATTAATTAAATTGGTTTGGTTTGCAATTAAATTGCAAAGTCCCTAGCATGACTTGAAACCAAATCAAGATTATTGGATGTGTAGTATAAATTAAATTTATATTTAAAGTGTTTAAATATGAATTTAATTAATGAGAAATTAATTAATAGAGATTAATTAATTAATTTATATTTGATATAAATTAATTAGAAGAAGAAAATAATTATTTTGGGTTGAGAACTCAAAATTAAGACACAGGGGCATTTTGGTCATTTCACAGTGTGACATGTGGCATCATGAGATGGTGACACATGGGATTACACATAAGCTTGCCAAATGTTTTTTAATCATGTAAGATGATTAAAATCAAGATTAAATATAGGTTTGACACTTGGAACAATGTGATTGGGTCACTTAAACCTAGAGCTAATCAAAGGGTGACATGTGGCAAGGGTTTAATGTGTTAACCTAGCTATTTAAGTGTTGTTTTGAGAAAATAAAATACAACCAGCAGCCACACTCCTTTGTCACGCCACTTTGAGGGTTTTTATCTCTTCTTCTTCATCTCTTATCAATTCAAAGAGATTAGCCATCAATCTCTTGAATTAAGAACACTAGAAATTGTTTCTAGTGTCCTGTTTACATCTTTAATCTCTTAAAAGGCAGAACTTGATTTTCTAATTAATAGAAAAAGCTTTAGAAGCTATTCAAGGGCTGCCATAGGTGTTCTTGGTGTGGACAAGCTAGAGGGACAACATCTGTTGTCCTGAAGACGAATCTTAAAGGCGCAGACACGCTGCAGTGCATCAAGAGGTTAGTGTAATCGTTCTTGATTTAATCTAGGGTTCTAAAATTAATCTGATTAATTTTAAAATCTTAAATGGCAAATACAGATCCAAAAACATATTAAAAGAGTTTTAATATGTTGTTTATCATTGAAATCAAATAGATAAAAATAAATCTTGCATGATGCATGTGACCCTAGGTGAAAATTTTTGAATTCAATGGTATAAACTTGTGTTTTTCACGCTTCCGATCCTACAATTGGTATCAAAGCCACTATATTTGCCATTTAGATTGATGATTATATGATTTAATTGTGTGTTTGATCATGAGATCAACAGTTTATTGCTGGTTGCAAAGTCAAAGTGGCGGCACAAATGATGAACACCATGGTGCGCATGGTTGATGCATCACAATTGTGTGCAAAGGTAAATGGATGGTGAATGTGCAATTGTTGTATGATTTAAGATCCATTTTATGTCTAATTAAATTGTTTAATTAGAATTTTTATCACACAATTAAATTATGATTCAAATCAGAATTTTAAAAATTGTTTGAATGTGATTCAAATCTGAATTTTAAAAGTTGTTTGAATGTGATTCAAATCTGAATTTTTAAAATTGTTTGAATCATATTTAAATCTGATTTTTTAAAATTGATTGAATAAAATTCAGATCTGATTTTTTAAAAAATATTTGAATGTGATTCAAATCTGATTTTTTAAAAAATGTTTGAATGTGATTCAAATCTGAATTTTTAAAGTTGTTTGAATGTGATTCAAATCTGAATTTTTAAATTTATTTGAATGAGATTCAAATCTGAATTTTTAAATTTATTTGAATCATATTCAAATCTGGATTTTTAAGTTGAATATGAGATATTCAATTTAATTTAAGTATGTATGTTTTATTTAATTGTTAAATAGTGATATGCATGATGGATGATCATGGACTATAAAAGACCAATATGATTGGATTTATTTCTTTTATGTTTCTTTGGTATTGTAAATTAATTAATTTATTTTAATTTATTTTAATTTATTTTGGGCATGTATTATTAAGTTTGTAATAATTTTTGGGTTGTAATTTCATTTATTTAAGTTCTTGTAAATTCGCCTTGGTATGCCAAGGATTACCATGTAATATTAGATTGCAAGAAGTTCAAGGAGGTCAAGAGCATTGGTGGGACCAGTGGGAGGAATTCAAGATCAAGTGTTGATTATGTACTCCTTCAGCAACTCTTGTAAAATGAATGAATGAATGAAATGCACCTAGAAATGCCCTGATTCAATTCTTGGTGGCTCAGAATTGAATCCCTTAGAAAGTCCATGATCATACCATATTTACTGCTTATCCATGAATGCATGAGATGTATGGGAATGTATGCAATTATATGATATATGCATGCTAAATGGATAATGTGCAAAATGAGACCTTAATAGTAATTAGAATGACCATAAAATCTTCCAAACAAATGATTAAGTTGGAAATGCTATAATTAAAGTAATTATAACATAGGCCCTCCATTGGGCCAATTATTTTAAGAAATTTTAAATAGTTGCATGAGATGCAATTAATTTAAGAGATTTTCTTAAGAATAATTGTTAAAGTATGAGATGTTGTAAATATGTAAATGGTTTAGTGGCCAATATTGGATGTACCTGAGGACATTAAAATTATTTGCATAATTACTGGCTCAATGGGATCAACTTAACTAATGCAAGATAAGTCAATAATGGATGTACCTGAGATTTTGAGCATTAGGGGCTAGGTAAAGGATTGAACCTCACATGAGATGTGATGGGCAAGGAGTTGCTCACTTATAGTTTATTGTAATTCCAATAATGGATGTACCTGAGGATGATCAATAGAATTATAAGAATTCAATCACCCACTAGAAATCCATCCAACTAGGATTTCCGTTTTCTACTTTGGAAGTGTAGGATTCGCTAAGTTAGTGGGAGGACCAATTTGATTAAAAGACCATAATCATATTTGGTTAATTACATGATACATTTATTAATTAATCTGGTTATTTCTGCAATTAATTTTCTGATAATAATGAGCATAGAACAACCACCACCATCCAATATCCTTGCAAGCATACTTGATCGCAATAGGTTGACAAGACCTAATCTGTCTGATTGGCTAAGAAATTTGAAACTTGTCTTGAACCTTGAACATATAGGATATGTTCTAGATTCAAATGTTCCTGGTCCCTTACCTCCAGAGGCCACTTAAGAGGAACATGAAACTTTGGACAAGTGGAAGGAGCATGATATGAGAGCTAAGTGTTACATGTTTGCTTCCATGAGTAATGAGTTACAGAAGCAGCATGAAAACTTGCAGAGTGCAAGTGAGATCCTCCTTCACCTACAAGAGTTGTATGGTGAACACAGTAGGAATGCTAGGTATGAGATATCTAGGCAGCTGTTCCGCATGAGGATGTCTGAGGGACAGAATGTTGGGGATCATGTCCACAAGATGATTCGGCTGATTGAGCAGTTGGAATATCTTGACTTCAACATGGATTTCCAACTACAGACGGATTTGATCCTTCAGTCCCTTCCTGAGTCTTTTGGGAATTTTGTGAAAAATTTCCATATGACTCAACAGGAATGCACCTTAGCTGGTTTACTCAACATGCTGGTTATTGCCCAAAAGAATATGCCAGGCAATAAAGGAAAAGAGGTAGCTTTGGTTGCATCTTCTTCTGCTGGAAAGTCCAACAAGAAGAAGGGAAATAAGAAAAAGAAACCTCAGATTCCTGGTCCTTCTAAGAAAATAGCTAAACAGAAAAGGAAGACTAAAGCTGATGAAGGCAAAGGAAAGTGTTTCCACTGCCAACAGGAAAGTGTTTCCATTGCCAATAAGAAAGTGTTTCCATTGCCAGTAAGAAAGTGTTTCCACTGGCCAGAGTATAGCAATCTAAATGAAAGCAATGCCGTGGTGAAAACCAACTCAAGTTCAAAATATATTTGGCACTTAAGGTTATGTCATGTTGCAGAAGATAGGATTACAAAATTGGAGAAAATGGGGCTTCTATCCTTATTGGACTCTGAGCCTACTCCAACTTGTGAATCTTGCCTTCAGGGCAAAATGACTAGATCACCCTTTGTTGGACAGGGGCTAAGAGCTGAAAATATTTTGGAGCTAATACATAGTGATGTATGTGGTCCATTTAAAGAAATGGCTAGAGGGGGCTTTCATTATTTTATTACCTTTACTGATGATAAATCAAGGTTTGGGTATTTGTATTTGATGAAATTCAAACATGAATCTTTTGAAAAGTTCAAAGAATTTAAATCTGAAGTAGAAAATCAAACAGGAAAGAGTATTAAAGCTCTTAAATCAGATCGTGGAGGTGAATATTTGAGTACTGAATTTGATGAATACTTGAGAGAGCATGACATTGTTTCTCAGCTGACTCCTCCAGGGACACCACAATTGAATGGTGTATCTGAAAGGAGAAATCGTACCCTATTGGATATGGTACGTAGTATGATGAGCTATACTGATATGCCAATCTCCTTTTGGGGATTTGCATTAGAATCAGCTTTGTATATTCTGAATAGGATTCCATCAAAATCGCTTTCCACACCTTATGAGATATGGCATGGAAGAAAACCAAGTCTTAAGCATGTTAAGATTTGGGGTTGTCCAGCTTATATCAAAAAGCTGAACACTGATAAATTGGAGACCAGATCAGAAAAGGGTCGATTTGTTAGATATCCAAAAGATAGTTTTGGATATTATTTTTATTTGCCTACTTCACAAAAGGTTGAGATAAGTAGAGATGCCACATTTCTTGAACAACAATTTGTTCAAGAAGGAGGCAAAGGAAGGCAAATAGAGTTAGAATTGGAGAATTCTGACCAACCAATTGATCAGATGGATATAGATCCATCTAGTCAACCTATACCCGTTGATGAAACATCTACAGATGTTCCTCGTAGAACAACCAGAGTATCTCACCCACCAGTGAGATATGGTTTCTTCATAAAGAAGAACAAGAGTTGTCTACTCATGAAGAAGTAGATCATGGAGATGATCCACTTACCTATGAAGAAGCTATATCAGATATAGACTCTTCAAAATGGATTGATGCTATGAAATCCGAGATTGATTCCATGTATAAGAATCAAGTTTGGGATCTTGTTGACCCACCTGAAGGTATTGTACCTATAAGGAACAAATGGGTTTTCAAGAAGAAAATTGGTTCTGATGGAAAGGTAGAGACCTATAAGGCAAGGCTAGTAGCGAAAGGGTTTCGCCAAAGGCAAGGAATCGACTATGAGGAGATTTTCTCGCCTGTTGCCATGCTTAAATCAATTAGGATTTTACTAGCAATAGCTGCATACTATGATTATGAGATTTGGCAGATGGATGTCAAAACAGTTTTTTTTCAATGGATACATTGAAGAAAACATTTTCATGGAACAACCTAGGAGATTTGAATCCCAAGATGGTTCCAAGGTATGCAAGCAAAAGCGATCCATTTATGGGTTGAAACAAGCTTCGAGGAGTTGGAACATCCGTTTTGATGAAGCCATTAAATCCTTTGGTTTTATCAAAAATGAGGATGAGCCATGTGTATATAAGAAGGTTAGTGACAGTGCTATCACTTTCCTTGTCTTATATGTGGATGACATACTATTGATGGGTAATGACACAGGTATGTTGACGACTATAAAGGTATGGTTGTCAAATACATTCTCCATGAAAGACTTAGGGGAGGCAACCTATATTCTTGGGATTCGCATCTATAGAGATAGAGCGAAAAGATTAATTGGTTTATCCCAAAGTCTATACTTGGAAAAGGTGTTAAAGAGGTTTAACATGCTTGATTCCAAGAGAGGATTGTTACCAGTGAGACATGGTATCCATATTTCTAAAGAGATGTCTCCAAAGACATCTAAAGAAAGAGATAAGATGGCCAGGATTCCATATGCTTCGGTTATTGGAAGTTTAATGTATGCAATGTTGTGTATTAGGCCGGATATCGCATATGCTGTTAGTTTGACTAGCAGGTATCAATCCAATCCAGGTTTGGAACATCGATAGTCACAAGAATATCCTTAAGTACTTGAGAAGAACTAAGGATTTATTCTTGATTTATGGAGGTGGAGACTTACAATTGGATGGTTATACTGATTCTGATTTACAATCAGATATCGATGATAGAAAGTCTACCTCTGGATATGTCTTCATTTGTAATGGAGGTGCAGTCAGTTGGAAGAGTTCCAAACAGAGCACGACTGCATATTCCACTACAGAGGCTGAGTATATTGATGCATCAGATGCTGCAAAGGAAGCTGTTTGGATAAAGAAGTTCGTGACAGAACTTACAGTAGTTCCTTCCATTGAGTCAGCAGTTCCACTATACTGTGACAACAATGGAGCAGTCATACAGGCTAAGAAACTAAGGTCTCACCCAAAATCCAAACACATAGAAAGGCACTACCACATTATCAGACATATAGTTGGGCAAAGGCGATATAGCCATGCAGAAAAATAACATCAGCTGAAAAAATTCAGCTGATCCATGCACTAAGCCTTTGTCACAAGCTCAGTTAAACTGACATCTTGAGAAGATGGGTCTAAGGTATCGTAATGAATGGCTCTAGTGCTAGTGGAAAATTGTTAGTAGTATGCCCTAGAGCATATCATTTAGTATGTATCTTGTACATATTTTATTAATAAAAGGCATTACCAGCTTTCCGTTTCCATAATATATTTATGTGTAATAGAAAAGGTCCATTGATATTTTGTTAGAAATATTATTCTTAAGTTGTTAAGAATATGAGTGACAATATTTCTAGCACAAAGTATCATAAATAGGTTCACAATCAAGGATACTTCATAATAAGGACATGACTTATCCAGAAAGATTGTATTCATTTTTGTTCCCAAGTTATTTATATGAGATATAAATAAGATAGAATGGTGAGTCTCATGCCATATAACAAACATGATAGGCACTTATACATGATAAGTAGGCCGAACCAGTGACACTTATGACAAGCACATGGAGTTTACTCTTGTCAATGTTTTGTCATAAATCATATCAGTGCATATAATCTTTAGACCTGAGATAGCACAGTTATCTTGTATATAGGTAGTTTGAGTTTGATACTGCTTTCATACTTGTACTGTGTATGGGTATATGGGCATCTGTTGGCTCCTACTAGTTATATATGGAGGTAGGTGTTGATTAAGATGGAATCTGTTCCTCTAAGTAAATAGTGATAAAATCCTATGTTCATTTAATTGTTCTTGATGTTTCAAGTTCCCCGGCCAGATGTATAGATTTATTCGTAAAAGAGTTTCGATGAGAAAATCTTTTAATCAAGAACTGGAATTAAAAGAGAACATAATATTCATAGCAAATGGAGTTTGACATAAACCATGACTCTAGCTTGAGTTGGGATTTTGTAACAGAGAGATTCTAGTGCATGGTAACATATGATTATAGGTTCATTTAAGGTAAACCTTATTACTAATTGGGTGGCCATGGCATGCTATGCTAGGTGTTAACCATGGTCTATGAGGTTCATAAAATGATTTAGAGAAATCATTTATGGTAAGAAAGAGTTCTGATGATATTAAGAGTTGATATCATGTCTCATTGCCAATTAGTGATGAGCCTAGTAAGTCACACACATACACAAGTTATTACCTATTTAAATATGATTTAATTAATTAATTAAAGAATTTAATTGATTAATTAAATTGGTTTGGTTTGCAATTAAATTGCAAAGTCCCTAGCGTGACTTGAAACCAAATCAAGATTATTGGATGTGTAGTATAAATTAAATTTATATTTAAAGTGTTTAAATATGAATTTAATTAATGAGAAATTAATTAATAGAGATTAATTAATTAATTTATATTTGATATAAATTAATTAGAAGAAGAAAATAATTATTTTGGGTTAAGAACTCAAAATTAAGACACAGGGGCATTTTGGTCATTTCACAGTGTGACACGTGGCATCATGAGATGGTGACACATGGGATTACACATAAGCTTGCCAAATGTTTTTTAATCATGTAAGATGATTAAAATCAAGATTAAATATAGGTTTGACACTTGGCACAATGTGATTGGGTCACTTAAACCTAGAGCTAATCGAAGGGTGACATGTGGCAAGGGTTTAATGTGTTAACCTAGCTATTTAAGTGTTGTTATGATAAAATAAAATACAACCAGCAGCCACACTCCTTTGTCATGCCACTTTGAGGGTTTTCATCTCTTCTTCTTCATCTCTTATCAATTCAAAGAGATTAGCCATCAATCTCTTGAATTAAGAACACTAGAAATTGTTTCTAGTGTCCTGTTTACATCTTTAATCTCTTAAAAGGCAGAACTTGATTTTCTAATTAGTAGAAAAAGCTTTAGAAGCTATTCAAGGGCTGCCATAGGTGTTCTTGGTGTGGACAAGGTAGAGGGACAACATCTGGTGTCCTGAAGATGAATCTCAAAGGCGCAGACACGCTGCAGTGCATCAAGAGGTTAGTGTAATCGTTCTTGATTTAATCTAGGGTTCTAAAATTAATCTGATTAATTTTAAAATCTTAAATGGCAAATACAGATCCAAAAACATATTAAAAGAGTTTTAATATGTTTTTTTATCATTGAAATCAAATAGATAAAAATAAATCTTGCATGATGCATGTGACCCTAGGTGAAAATTTTTGAATTCAATGGTATAAACTTGTGTTTTTCACGCTTCTGATCCTACAATTGGTATCAGAGCCACTATATTTGCCAATTAGTGATGAGCCTAGTAAGTGTCACACATACACAAGTAATCACCAAATTAAATATGATTTAATTAATTAATTAATTAAAGAGTTTAATTAATTAATTAAATAGGTTTGGTTTATAATTAGATTGCAAAGTCCCTAGCATGGATTGAAACCAAATATAGATTATTGGATGTATAGTATAAGTTAAATTTATATTTAAAGTGTTTAAATATGAATTTAATTGATGAGAAATTAATTAATAGAGATTAATTAATTAATTTATATTTTATATAAATTGATTAGAAGAAGAGAAATAATTATTTTGGGTTGAGAACTCAAAATTAAGACACAGGGGTATTTTGTCATTTCACAGGGTGACATGTGGCATCATGAGGTGGTGACACATGGCACTGCACATAAGCTTGCCAATTGTCTTTTAATCATGTAAGATGATCAAAGTCATGATTAAATATAGGTTTGACACTTGGCACAATGTGATTGGGTCAATTAAACCTAGAGCCAATCAGAAGGTGACATGTGGCAAGGGTTTTAAGTGGTGACCTAGCTATATAAGGAAAAGAATGAAAAAGAAAAATAACAATCTGCTCTTTAACATTTTGTGCTGCCACCCTTGGTTACCTGTTCTTCTCATCTTCTTCATCTCTCATCAATTCAAAGAGAATTGCCAACATTCTCTTGAATTAAAAATACTAGAAATCATTTCTAGTGTCCTGTGTGCATCTGTAATCTCTCTAAAGGAAAAACCTGAATTTCTAATTGATTGGAAAAGCTTGAGAAGCTTTTCAAGGGGTTGCAATTAGTGATCTTGATGTGGATAGGCTAGAGGGACAACATCTAGTGTCCTAGGCGCATCCCAAAGATGCCAAACACACTGCAGTGCATTAAAAAAGGTTAGTGCACTATGTTCTTGATCTAATCTAGGGTTCTAATGAATTAATCTATTAATTCTAAAATCTTAAATTGCAAATGTAGATCCAAAAATATATTAAAAGAGTTTTAATATGCTGTTTATCATTGAAATCAAATATATAAAAATAAATCTTGCATGATACATCAGACCTTGGGAGAAAATTTTTTGAATTCAATGATCTAAACTTATGTTTTTCATGCTTCCGCTCCTTAATGCTCTGATTCAATTTTTGGTGGCTCAGAATTGAATCCCTTAGAAAGTCCATGATCATACCATATTTATATTATTTATCCATGTATGCATGAGATGTATGGGAATGTATGCAAGTATATGATATATGCATGCAAATCGGATTATGTGCAAAGTGAGACCATAATAGTAATTAGGCTGACTACAAAATCTTCCAAACAAATGATTAAGTTGGAAATGCTATAATTAAAGTTAATTAAATCATGGGCCCTCCATTGAGGTAATTATTTTAAGAAATTTTAAATACTTGCATATGATGCAATTAATTTAAGAGATTTTTTTAAGAATAATTGTTAAGCATGAGATGTTGTAAATATGTGAATGGTTTGGTGGCTAATAATTGATGTGCCTGAGGACATTAAAATTATTTGCATGTTTACTGGCTCAATAGGATCAACATAACTAATGCAAGATAAGTCAATAATGGATGTACCTGAGATTTTGAGCATTAGGGGCTAGGTAAATGATTGAACCTCACATGAGATGTGATGGGCAAGGAGTTGCTCACTTATAGTTTATTATAATTCGAATAATGGATGTGCCCGAGGATGCTCAATAAGGCTATAAGAATTCGATAACCCACTAGAAATCCATCCAACTAGGATTTATGTTTCCTACTTTGGAAGTGTAGGATTCGCTAAGTTAGTGGGAGGAACAATTTGATTAAAAGACCATAATCATTTTGGTTAAATACATGATACATTTACTAATTAATTTGGTTATTTTCTGCAGTTAATTTTCTGATAATAATGAGCACACCACAACCACCACCATCTAATATCCTTGCGAGCATACTCGATCACAATAGGTTGATAGGACCTAATCTTTCTGATTAGCTAATAAATTTGAAACTTGTCCTGAATCTTAAACACATAGGATATGTTATAGACTCAAAGGTTCCCGGTCCCTTACCTCCAGAGGCCACTCAAGAGGAACATGAAACTTTGGAGAAGTGGAAGGAGCATGATATGAGAGCCAAGCGTCACATGCTTGAATCTATGAGATATGAGTTACAGAAGCAACATGAGATCATGCAATATGCAAGTGAGATCCTCCTTCACTTATAAGAGTTGTATGGTGAACATAGCAAGAATGCCAGGTATGAGATATCTAGGCAGCTATTTTGCATGAGGATGTCTGAGGGACAAAATGTTGGGGATCGTGTCCACAAGATGATTCGGTTTATTGGGCAGCTGGAACATCTTGACTTTAACATGGATTTCCAACTGCAGACGGATTGTAACACCCCTATGTTCAGTAGTGCATTCTACTGTTTCGATAACCAGTGTCTATCCAAACAGCTAGTATGCTAGGAACTATATTTAAATATTAGTGAGGAGATATAAAATAATGAAATAGAATAGAGGAAAATACAAGAAAAACAAAGGAAAAATAATAGTAATGAAATGTAACCAAGTTAAACGAGCCGAAAATCGTAGCGATGGATGACCGCACTGGGAAGTTGCGGCGTGGACCGTTGACTAGCCTTGAACCGCTAGAAATCCTGGAAAATATTTTTAAGACTTAAATAAACATCTATTGAAGTATAAATGATAGTAATGAAATGTAACCAAGTTAAACGAGCCGAAAATCGTAGCGATGGATGACCGCACTGGGAAGTTGCGGCGTGGACCGTTGACTAGCCTTGAACCGCTAGAAATCCTGGAAAATATTTTTAAGACTTAAATAAACATCTATTGAAGTATAAATGACATTAGAAATATTAAAGAAAAATTAAGTAATTAGTACTAAGAAAAACGAGAAATCGAGAAACCGACAAAACTCGGTGTTACCGAAAAATCAAGAATACAACCTGAATAAGGGCATTTTGGTCAATTGACACCCCGAGTTGTCTTTTGACCTAAATTTCCATTAAAAATAAATGTTATTAAACTTTGAAAATGTAATGAAAATTAAAAGTGTGGTACCTAATATAATTAGTGAAAGTGTGGTGGCCAATTTGCAAAATTGTGAAAACTTTGGATTATAATATGCTTTATATGGATTTAGTGGAGCACTAAGGGGTGTTTAAACAACAAATGGACAGGTGTATAGCTACTCACCATCTTCTTCTTCATCATTTTTCACTTTGGCCGAATTTCATATTCCATGAAAACCTTCATTGCCGTCCACACACCAAGCTCTAATCCACCATGACTAAACCATAAAAACCTCAAGTGCCTTCATTAAAAGTTGTCTACACACCTTGGCCAGCAATTAGGGAACAAGAAAGATAAGCTTTGGTGAGTTTTGAAGAAGCTTCAAAAGAGGTAAATGGTTGTTTTCATTTTTTGTTTCATTAAAATTGTAACTAAGGTTGTGGTGAGTTGATTTATGGAAGAAAAGTTGAAGTTTTGATGAGTTAGGTTGATGCTCCATTTTGGCAGCCATGGAAGTTCAATATGTTAACTTGTTTTCTTCATGTATTTGGTGATTTGGGGTATTGATTTAAGTGTTTAAATGTATTGAAGTTGATTTCCATGTATAAAGTTTGAATGGTAAGCTTGAAAAGTGAAAATGGAAGTTTAATGTAAATGTGTTACTTGAGCAGCCTCATAATGAAGATTGGTAATGTTTAAGTTCATGAAATATTGTTGAAGTATGGTACAAAAAAAAGGCAGCATATTTATATAAAATAGTAGTGATAAGGCATTTAATTTGATGATGGAAGTATGTATAATAATTAGGAGTGTTTATGTGTATATAATTGTTGGGTTTGGACTTTGTGAATTATGATTGCATTTGGTATATTGTAAAATTGTTATATTCTATCCAAGTTGACCTATAATATAAAGTAATGAATGGTTAAGGTTAGTACCAAATGCAAAACAGTTTGGGTAAGTGAAGATATAGTTGGTGAATAGGTGTTTGGTTTGGTTGAGAGGCATGTAGAGGGCAGTGTGCAAATGAGCCTATAACCCTAAGTGTGTGACTCCAATTGGTATGATGCCAATTGGAGGTGAAACTAGGCACAAAATGTGCCAACTTTCATGAAGAAAGCCTACCTAAATTCTATCCAGAAAGTGACATGAGAATTGACCAAATCCGGATTAGTGACTTTGCAAACCTGAAAATTGGCCATTTGAACAGCAGTCAATGTTTTGGCCATAACTCACTCAAAACAAGTCCAAATGGCCTGAAATTTATACGATGGAAAGATTAGACATAAAGTTACAACTCTTATGAAGACACCAAAACCCAAAAATGACCATAAACAAGTCAAAATGCTTGCACAAGTTCGGGTATAAAAACTGCCAAAATTGGAAATGACCTAAAAATGACCTAAGTTTGCCATTTTAGTGCAATCTGTCCAGTTTTGGTAAAATGACCATAACTTGGTCTAGTAAACTCCAAATGACCTAAAATTTGTGGTAAAAGTTTGCTAAGACATAGACCTACAAGTTTGTAATTCGGACCAGAACCCGAAAACTGAGGAAACTAGGTCATCCGGCTAGGTCAACACAGCATAGCAAAATTCGATAAATTGTAATAAAATGCAATACATTTGAAAAAAAAATTGGTAACATATACCAACACTAAAGGACTTT
Organism: Hevea brasiliensis; assembly: GCF_030052815.1. Classification (NCBI taxonomy): domain Eukaryota; kingdom Viridiplantae; phylum Streptophyta; class Magnoliopsida; order Malpighiales; family Euphorbiaceae; genus Hevea; species Hevea brasiliensis. The sequence continues at coordinate 68,471,505 of NC_079499.1, read as the reverse complement.
AAAATGTGATATATTGGTAACATTAAAATTTATTTCTCTAGAGTGCATCAAAGGTCAACATTATAGGTTGACTAATGAAAGCAATAGTATTAAATAAATTTAATTATTGAACCTTATTGTTAGAGATAATTTAACTGAGTACTGAAACACTTTAAATTATGTGTTTCAGTTAGCAAAGACTCAGAGAAGGGGAAAGAACCACTGAGTCAAGGCCAAGAGGCTACTCATCAGAGGTTTGTGCACAACAGTTATTTCTTTTGAATTTTCACTGGAAATAAATTATGACAATTTGTATGTTATTGCTTAAAATGTGGAAAATTTGTTTAAATGAAATTTGATGGATAATTATTGCTTGAAAAATATTGCAAATGATTTGAAACCACAGTTATCATGTATATTTGATTGAATTCCTCACTAACTTGTCTAGTGGGACGAATTGGCTTTGAATTCCCTCTCTGGCTGAATTATCGTGGTGTGTGTCAGTTGAGGACGAATTGGATGAGTACTCATATAATTACTAGCTAACTATGTTATTCCTCATTAGCCGTTGGCTTTTGGGATGAATTGGACTTTGGAATCATGATTAAGCTATGTGTGTGATTTATTGATATTCATTGAACCATTGTGAAATGGAGTTTAAATTCTTTATGACATTCTCTGTCTTTTGAATTTAACTATGATTTTAAGTATCGACAGTTTATATGATTTATGGTTTATGGTTTTAAATTACATTTTCTTAATGTTGTGCACCACTGAGACTTGGCTGAGCGATAGCTTTTTCATTACTGTTGCAGGTAGACAGACAGACAGAGCAACAGAGTAGGCTACTTGTGCTACATTTTGGGATTCTGCTAGGTATATTAAGTATACCACCTTTTTGTAATTTTTGTTGTAATGTATGTGCTCTGTATGTATATATTGTACTTGGTTTTGAGCAGTTGTAAACTAAAATCGTAATATATTTATTTCTTATCTCAGCTTTTGAACTACTCAGTCATTTTGTAGTCTATCTTGGAAATATTGAAAATTGATGTTGAATTGAGTTTGACAAATGTTGAGAAAATTGATTTGTGTTGAACTATTATTGGAGTTTGGGATTGAACAAATATATTGAAAGTGCTTTTTAACAGGTTTTTAAAGAACTTTTTTATTCAAAATACAAATGGCACTCTACCAAAATTTTTACAAAAATTACTGATACTTCATATGTGTTATTTGGCTTCACTTCAGTTAAAAAAAAAAAAAAATTTAACACCTGTCAAAAGTGCTCACCACTGTAAAAAGAAATAAGAAGAGGTTTAAAATCCCTTGTAGCGTATTTAATGGGTTATCAGTAAAAGAAGTTTGGTAATTCATTAGGTATACTACAGGATCATGTTATGCCTTACGGAGGGGTAGGGTGTGACATGTTTTAGTGGTATCAAAGCTAGTTTTTAAATTCTGTTTTGACTTGTAATTTGAATATTCTTTCTTCATAGTACAGCTGCTCAATATCGTAGTTTGGTACATATAGTACATTACATTATGAATAAGCACTAACAGGAGGAAACCTCCTTGTGTTATTTGTTCAGGAGGTATAATATCCTCTAATTGATTGTGGAAGAAGGGGACCGTTCAGTTGATCAATCAATAGAAGCTGAGGTACAAGGGGAAGCCTCAGTCCTTCAAAATGTGAGTGGATCAGCCGCACCAGCCTCCATAGTACCATAGTTCCCTGCTCAGTTTACTCAGCAGATGGCTGCAATGTTCCAACAGATGGCTAGTAACATGCCTACTCAAGCCCCACTACAGACACTAGTGGTACAACCACAACCTTCAGCTAGGCAGTATGACAAGCTGATTCAATACAAGGCTACTAAGTTCAAGGGGATAGTAGATCCACTAGAGGCAAAACAATGGTTGGAGAGAATGGATAGGGTGTTCAAGAAACTACACTGTACAGAGGAGCTCAGATTTGAGTATTCAGTATCACTACTACAGGGGATGCATATGACTTGTAACACCCCTATGTTTGGTAGTGCGCTCTACTATTCTGGTGACTAGTGTTGTCCGGACAGCTAGGATGCCTAGAACTACACTTAGATATAATGAGGAGACATAAATACGAAATACAATAAAAACAAAGAAAAAATAATAGCAATGAAATATAACCAAGTTAAACGAGCCGATAACCCTAGCGATGGGTGACCGCACTAGAAAGTCGCGATGTGGACCATTAACTAGCCCTGCACCGCGGGGAATCCTGGAAAATATTTTTAGGACTTAAATAAATATCTATTGAAGTATAAATACCATTAGAAATATCAAATAAAAATTAATTAATTAATTAGTACAAAGAAAAGTGAGAAATCGAGAAAATGACAAAACCCGGTGTTACCGAAAAATTGGGAATGCAACCCGAACAGGGGCATTGTGGTCATTTGACAGCCCGAGTTGTCTTTTGACCTAAATGTCCATTAAAAATAAATGATATTTCACTCAGAAAATGTCATGAAAAATTAAATTGGTGGCACCTAATGTAAATAGCAAAAATTGAGAGTTAAATGAGGGAAAATGAAACTTTAGAATAAATAATAATTAACCTTCACATAGTGCTCCACTAACTCAGTAAAGTGGACCACTTAATCTTCATTTAGGACAGCAAATTCTCATCTTCCTCAAACTCCCATGAACCAGCCGAAAATGGAAGAATGAAGAACTCCATTGCCGTCCACCTTGAAAGCTTCATGCAAGCATGATCCAAGCCTCTTTCTTTGCACTTTCCTTCATTAAAAGTTGTCCATACACCTTGGGCAGTAGATAGGAAGCAAGAAGATCAAGTTTAGTCAAGGTTTTGAAGAGTTTCCAAAGTGGTAAGTAGGTATTTTTTATGCTTGCTTCATTAAAGTTTGTGTGGGTGTTATGGGTAGTTGAATTGTGGAAGGATTTTTGGAGTTTGATGTTTTAAGGGAGATGCATATTTTTGGCAGCAATGGAAACTCTATAAGAATAGTTTATCCTTGTATGGAAATGGTAGATTAAAGTGTTGATGAAGTGTTTATATGTGTAGAAATTAATTTGGGTGATGTATACTAAGTATATGTGAATGTACACTTGATTTTGGAAGCTTGGATGTTAATTAAGTGAGATGTATGAATCGGGAGTTGGACTAGTGAACCAAAATATGTTATTTCATGGTTTGGTTTATGGAATTATATTGTTGAATTATGGTACTTGTTATGACAGCTTGTATATGTGTATGAAGGTGTGAGTTTGGACATGTAAATCAGCTAGGTTATGTAGTTAAATTTTGTGTAAATTGGACTTGGTAAATTCTGTACTATAAGGTGCATATTGTGTCACACCCTACCCCTCTGTAAGGCATAACATGATCCCGTAGTATACCTAATGAATTACCAACTCCGTCTACTGATAACCCATTAAATACACTACAAGGGATTTTAAAAACTTTTCTTACTTCTTTTACAGTGGTGAGCACTATTTACAGGTGTTAAAGACTTCGGTGAACTGAAGTGAAATAACTAACTCATTTGGTTTATTTGGAATTTCTGTAAAAATTTTGGCAAAGTGCCATCTGTATTTTGGACAAAACAGTTCTTCAGAAAACCTGTAAAAAAGCACTTCAATAATTTTTTCCAAATCTCAACTCCAATACATTTCTCAACACAACAATTTATCAACACAATTCCATAGGAATTTTTCAAAGTCCGAGATAAGGAAATATAATACAACTTTTACAATCCAAAACACTCATAATTAATTTACAACTTCAAGTACAATTTAATTTACAACTGCTCAAAACCAAAACAATATGTACATACAGTGTCATACATTCTGATTACAAAAGCAAAAGCGGTATACTCAATATACCGGTAATCCCTCACGATGTATATGCACCTAGTCTGTCTCTCTACTGCGACGGCAATAAAAGCTATCAGAGACAATGTCTCGATGGTGCACAACATTAACCAAATCCAATTTAAATCACAATTCATAAGTCATGTAAATAGTGGATACTTAAAATCATAATTAAATTCAAGACAATAATTGTCAACAAGAATTTAAACTCCATTTCTCAATATCACAATAATTTTCCATAAGTCAGATCAGGTTTGAATTCAAAAGACAGTATATGTCAATGAGAGTTTAAATCCATTTCACAATCTCACAATACACATCAATAAATCACACACAGCTTAATCATGATCCATAATTCAATTCATCCCAAAAGCCGATGGCTAATGAGGTATTCAATTCATCCCAAAAGTCGATGACTAATGAGGAATAACATGGCTAGCTAGCAAAAATATGAGTACTCATTCTATTCGTCCTCAACAGGCACACACCTCAACACTTCAGCCAGAGAGGGAATTCAATTCATCCCACTAGACAAGCTAGCGAGGAATACAATCAATATACATGATAGCTGTGGTTTCAAACCATTTACAGTGCTTTTCAATCAATAAGTATCCATCAAATATCATTCAAACAATTTTTCACAATTTCACAATTTAAAACAATAATATACAAATAGTCATAATTTATTTCAATTGAAAATAATTCAAAAGAAATAGTTGTTGTGCACAAACCTCTGATATTTGTCTCCTGGTCTTGACTCAGTATTTCTTTCCCTTTTGCTGAGTCCTTGTTAACTGAGAAACACAATTTGAAGTGTTTCAGTACCAAATTAAACTGTCTCTATCGATGGGGTTTGGTAAATAATGCACTGAACTCAATTATTCACTAAGTCACCTAATATACCGACCCTCATTGCGTTTTAGGTAAATTAGGTTTTAGTGTCGTTAATATGTCACATTCGATAAGGTTTTAGATTTGGTATGTTTTACCAAAGTCATTTCCTTGCTTAGTGCATTTTATTGCAAATTCTTTGGATTCCGAACACTGGTTTGACCTAACCGGACGATCTAGTTCCTCGGTTTTCGGTCTCGGTCGAAACTACAAACTTGTAGATCTAGGTCTTATTGCACGCGTGCAAAAATTCAGGTCAATCCGAGTTAAGTAGACCAAGTTATGGTCATTACACTATTGCTGGTCAAGTGGTACCATTTTAGGTCAATTTTAGGTCAAATTGGTCAATTCTGGTTCGGCCAGTTTTTGGACCCGAACTTGTGCAAGTTGTTTGACTTGCTTACGGTCATTTCTGGGCTTTGGTGTCTTCATAAGACTTGTAGGTATGGGTCTTAACTATTCTTGGTCAAAATTTCAGGTCAATTGGACCTGGTTTGAGTGAGTTATGGCCTAAACACTCACTGCTGCCCAATTGGTCATTTTTCAGGTCCTAATTGCACCTAATCCGAATTGGTCAAATTTTTAGGTCACCTTGCAAGCAGAATTTTGGCATGGTTTCTCAATGAAAGTTGGCACATTTTGTGCCTAGTTTCACCTCAAATTGGTCTCATACCAATTGAGGTTACACATTCAAGGTTATAGGCCAAAATATACACTGCCCTCACTATGCATTACACACCCAAACTTCAAACACACACTTACCTTTGCAAGGTTCACTTCCATACCCTATCAAACTGTTTTGGCACATTACCAACAACATTTCCTACATTACATTAGCATTATTTTGGGCAGATTCCAATCACCATCAACACACCAATTATCATTCACAATCACAATTCTAAGTACCATTACAATTACCCCTAAACACCACAAACATTACATACACTTTACAACTTTAATTTACATACTTAACATCAATCCTTCTAGGTCAATATGCTGCCCACACTTCCTTCAATATACACCCTTTCTCAAGTGTCCACAAGCTGCCACAAATCACTCATCAACATCACATTGCCGTACCATAAGTTAATTTCCATCAAAGTGTATAATTCACCATATATACATGCATTAAATCACTAGGTTACTAAATCACCATGAACAACATTATTTCTCAACAATTATATGCACAATTTCCTCATCAAAAACGTGACCATGGCTGTCCAAAATGACAACAACAATAACCCTTCAACTCAAAATTTTCCTTCACCAAACTAACACCCATAACATGAACATAAACTTTAACAAAGAAATTCTCAAAATTATGAACTTACCTTATGCTTGGAGCTTGTTAAACCTTGCTTAAACTTCCCAAAATTGGTATCAATATCTTCCTTGTGGTGTGTAGACCATTTTTCATGAAAGAAGCTAAGTGAATGGAGTTGAAAATGGAGGGTGGATTAAGCTTGCATGCAAACGCCCATGGAGTTCTTTGTGTTCTTCAATTCGGCCATTTTTGAGAGAATATGAGGAAGATGGATTTCAGATGGTGAGTGGACCATATCAGCCATAATTCAATGATAAATTAATCCCTTAGTGCTCCACTAAGTAAAATAATTCATATTATAAACTTAACTTTCCCATAATCCACATTTAACCCATTATTTCCACTATTTATTTTAGGTACCACCAAATTAATTTTTCATTTCATTTTCTAAGTGTAATACTATTTATTTTTAATGGACATTTAGGTCAAAAGACAATTCGGGATGTCGAATGACCATAATGCCCCTGTTCGGGTGGTTTTCCGATTTTTAGAATAATCGTATTTTGTCTGCTTTTCGATTTCTCACTTTTCTTTGTACTAATTATTTAATTTTTCTTTGATCTTTCTAATGATATTTACTCTTCAACAATGGTCTATTTAAGTCCTAAAAATGTTTCCCGTGGTTCCCACTAGTCAACGGTCCACGCCGTGACTTCCCGGTGCGGTCACCCATCGCTAGGTTTCCCGGCTCGTTTAACTTGATCACATTTCTTTACTATGATTTTTCCTTTGTTTTTCTTTTCTTATATTTCATTATTTTATGTCTCCTCACTCATATTGAAGTACGGTTCTAGGCATCCTAGCTGTCCGGACAACACTGGTCACCGGAGCAGTAGAACGCACTACCGAACTTAGGGGTGTTACATATTGAGTGTGATTATAAGCTGCCAAAATGACCAACAATGTGAAGTAAAATGTGTTTAGGTTATGGTACAAACCAGAATTTGGCATGAATGTGTAACTTGGTAATGTTAAATATGTCCTTTGATGAGTGATGAACAATGTGCAATACGGCAGTGTGTATTTTGGCTTAGAACCTTAAGTGTGTGGCTCCAATTGGTATGAGACCAATTGGAGGTGAAACTAGGCACAAAATGTCCCAACTTTCATGAAGGAAGCTTACCAAAATTCTGCTTGGAAGGTAACTTGAAAAATGACCAAATCCGGATTAGTGTAATTAAGGCCTAAAAATTGACCATTTGGGCAGCAATTAGTGTTTTGGCAATAACTCACTCAAAATAAGTCCAATTGACCTGAAAGTTTTACCATGAATAGTTGAGACATATATCTACAAGTCTTATGAAGACACCAAAGCCCAGAAATGACCATAAGCAAGTCAAATAGCTTGCACAATTTCAGATCCAAAAACTGGCCGAACCTAAAATGACCTAAAATGACCTAAAGTGACCAATTTTGGTACATTCTGACCAGCAATAGTAAAATGACCGTAACTTGGTCTAGTAAACTCAGAATGACCTGAAATTTTGCCCCATGTGCAATAAGACATAGATCTACAAGTTTGTAGTTTTAATCGAAACCTGAAAACCGAGGAAACTAGGCCATCCGATTAGGTGAAATTAGTATACCGGAATCTGACAAATTGCAATAAAACGCAATATACTTGGAAATGAATTGGGTAACAAGTACCAACCCTAAAAGGCTACAAATGTGACATATTGGTGACATTAAAACCTAATTCACCTAGACTGCATCGAGGGTCAACATCTTAGGTTGACTAAGGAAATAATAGAATTCAATAAATTAAGTATTAAGCCTTATTATTAGAGACGGTTTAAATGAGTACTGAAACACTTCAAATTGTGTTTCTCAGTTAGCAAAGACTCAGAAAAGGGGAAGGAAACACTGAGTCAGAGCCAAGAGACAGTTATCAGAGGTTTGTGCACAATAGTTATTTCTTTTGAATTTTTCAATTGAAATAAATTATGATTATTTGTATGTTATTGTTATAAATTGTGTCTGTGCACAATATTTTTTATATTCACTTCTTTTACCAGAAAATTTATTTGGAGAATTGAGTTATGAATAATTTTTTATTGTTTTGGCTTTGAGAATCTTATTTGGAAATTATTGTGTTGCCCACTTTGCAAATGGAAATTTTGAGATAAAATGTGATTTGGGAATTGTATGAAATATTGTGATTTGGAATTGTTTTGATTCACAATTGGCATGACACTATTATTATGTTCCTCCCTCTTTGACTTATCAGTCTGAGGTGAGTGTGGATGAGTTCTCATTATTTAGCTAGCTTCCTCCCTCATTGATTTCGATTATTGGGGTGAGTGTGTCTTGTTGTGGTGTACAACATGGCATGTGCGGAAAAATTGTGTCATGGCCTAAAGTGTGTTATTCAATTATTTGATCAAATTGTGTTATTGATTGGCAAAACTGTATTATTCAGTTATTTGATGAAATTGTATTATTGATTGGCAAAACTGTATTATTCTGTTATTTGATCAAATTGTGTTATTGATTGGCAAAACTGTATTATTCAGTTATTTGATCAAATGGTGTTATTGATTGGCAAAACTGTATTATTCAGTTATTTGATCAAATGGTGTTATATGAACATTGTGAATTGTGAAATGGAATTGTGAATTATTTGATTTATGAATTGTCAATAACAAATTTATATATCGCGTTTCAAATTGTTATTATGCACCACTGAGTAAATTTTACTCAGCGATAGCTTTTCATTCTTTATCGTCGCAGGTAGCGTGACAGGCGATGGAGACTAGTGCTAGTGCTTCAGTGAGAGATCACCGGATATATTGAGTATACCATATTTTGCATTTTGTATTGTAATGTATGTTCACTGTATGTATATAGTGTTCTTAGTTTTGAGCAGTTGTAAATTTAAAATTGTATATTGAAGTTGTAAAATAAGTTGTAAATTATTTTGGCTTGTAAAATTTGTGATATATTTCTTTTATCTTAGCCTTTGAAAATACTGAAAAAAATTACTGTGGATTTGAATTGAGAAACATATTGAGTTGATTAAATGTTGGAGTTTGAGATTGAGAAATATATTTGAAGTGCTTTTTATAGGTTTTTGAAGAACTGTTTTATTCCAAAATACAGATGGCACTCTGCCAAATTTTTACAAAAATTATCAATAATCCAAATGTGTTAGCTGTTTCACTTCAGTTAAAAAAAAGAAAAATTTTTAACACTTGTAAATAGCGCTCACCACTGTAAAAAGAAGTAAGAAAAGTTTTAAAATCCCTTGTAGTGTATTTAATGGGTTATCAGTAGACGAAGTTGGTAATTCATTAGGTATTCTACGGGATCATGTTATGCCTTACAGAGGGGTAGGGTGTGACATGACTAGTGGAAACCATTCCTCATAGTTTGGTGGAACCTCCAGTGCTAACCTGGAATGATTTTCTTCAAGAGTTCAGACAAAAATATGTCCCAGATGCCTATGTGGACTAGAAGCTACAGGAGTTCTTAAGTCTGAAACAGGGAAGTAGATCAGTGGCAAAATATGAAAGGGAGTTTTCCTGCCTGAGCCACTATGCAGGAAGTCTCCTTTCTACCAGCAGGAAAAGATGTAAGAGGCTTGAAACCGGCTTGAAGCCTAGTCTCAGACTACAAGTGGTCAGATTCAAACATAATAACTTCTTTGAGCTTATTTCTCAAGCACTTGAATTAGAAAGAATTTAGTTAGAAGTGGCCCCAGAGAAATGAAATCAGAGAAGACAGAAAAAGAGAAAGAGGGGAAGTCAGTAGATCAAAGTTCCAGTGGTCCTCCTGGAAAGAGGAACAACTTTGGGGGACACAACAGGGGTGGTAAAAAGTCTAGTAGGGGAAGATTTTCGGGACAGAAACCTCCTGCATATGGTCAGCAAATAACCAGAAGTTCCTACCCTCCCCGTCAATGTGAAACTTGTGGAAGAAATCATGGTGGGGTATGCTACAAGGCCATAAGAGCCTGTCATAATTGCGGAGGCATAAGACACTTTGCTAAAGACTACACTAGTGCCCGTAGAATTGGGCCACCTCTTACTACTGCAGAAGGGTCAGTTCAGAATCTTGCCACCAGAGGTTCACAACCACCTGACAGAGGTTGAGGCAGGGGTAGAGGTAGTCTAGCAGGCAGACAAGGCACAGTGAATTAGTCAGAGCAAGGCATTGCTTCAGTCAGAGTCTACGCAATGAGACAGAGGGAAGAGGCTGAGACATCTGATATTGTGGCTAGTACCTTCTCAACTTTTAATCAAGATGTGTTTGTGTTATTTGATCAGGGTTCTACCCACTCGTATGTGAGTGCTAGCATCATTGATTGTATTGCTATTCCGTGTACAAAAATGGACTTTGAGGTGCTAGTAACAAGTCCACTAGGACAAGAGGTTAGGGTCAATAGAATGTATAAAGATTATCCTTTGGTGATCCAAGGACATACTTTTCTATCTGATCTCATTGAAATGGCATTCAAAGATTATGATATCATCTTGGGTATGGATTGGTTAGCCAGGCATCACGCCATGATTGGCTGTAGACTGAAGACAGTCACTTTTGGTCTCCCTTAGTACAGTGATGTGGTAATACATGGGGAGAGGCAGTTATTGTCATCAAATATTATTTCGGCTGCACTAGCCAAAAAAATGATCAGAAAGGGGTGTGAAGCATACTTGGCACATGTGGTAGACACCCAAGTGGGGAGTCCAGCATTGAGGGACATCCCTATAATATATGACTTTCCAGATGTGTTTCCTGATGAATTGCAAGGATTACCTTCGAAAAGGGAAGTGCAGTTTGAGATTAATGTTATGTCTGGTGTGGATCCAATCTCCATAACACCATATAGAATCGCACTAGCAGAATTGAAGGAGTTGAAGGTACAGTTGCAAGAACTACTTGAAAAGGGCTTCATCCGCTCTAGTGTGTCACCTTGGGGAGTGCCAGTATTATTTATTAAGAAGAAAGACGGCACTCTTCGCTTATGTATTGACTATCGGCAGTAGAATAAGGTGACAATAAAGAACAAATATCCATTGCCTCGCATTGATGATTTGTTTGATCAGTTGAATGGTGCAGCTGTGTTCTCTAAAATTGATTTACGATCTGGTTATTATCAGTTGAAAGTGCAAGAGCAGAGTATTCCAAAAACTGCTTTCAGAACTTGATATGGCCACTATGAGTTTCTAGTAATGCATTCGGGTTAACTAATGCTCCAGCTGCTTTTATGGATCTGATGAACACTATCTTCAAACCATATCTAGACTAATTTATGGTGGTGTTTATTGATGATATTTTGATATATTTGAGGAATGCAGAGGAACATGATAGACATCTGCGGATTGCACTACAGACCTTGTCACACCTTACCCCTCCATAAGGCATAACATGATCCCGTAGTATACCTAATGAATTACCAAACTTTGCCTACTGATAACTCATTAAATACACTATAAGGGATTTTAAACCTTTTCTTATTTCTTTTTAAAGTGGTGAGCACTTTTGACAGGTGTTAAAATATTTTTAACTGAAGTAAAACCAAATAACAAATTTCAGTATCAATAATTTCAGTAAAAATTTTGATAGAGTGCCATCTGTATTTTGAATAAAACAGTTCTTCAAAAACCTGTAAAAGCACTTCCAATATATCTCTTCAATCCCAAACTCCAATAATAGTTTAACACAATAAATTTCTCAACATTTGTCAACTCAATTCAACATCAATTTTTCAATGTTTCCAAATACTGAGATAAGAGAAATATGTCACAATATTTTTACAGGCCAAAGTAATTTATAATTTTAGTTTACAACTGCTCAAGACCAGTACAATATATACATACAGAGCAAATACATTGCAACAAAAACTATAAAAATATGGTATACTCAATATATCCAGCGAAATCTCAAAATGTAGCACAAGCAGCCTACTCTGCTGCTCTGTCCGTCTGTCTACCTGCGACAGCAATGAAAAAGCTAACACTGAGCCTAATCCTGGCAATTCATCAGGAAATACATCTGGAAAGTCACATACTATAGGGATGTCCCTCAATGCTGGGCTCCCCACTTGGGTGTCTATCATATGTGCCAAGTATGCTTCACACCCCTTTCTGATCATTTTTCTGGCTAGTGCAGCAGAAATGATGTTTGATGGCAATAATTGCCTCTCCCCATGTATTACCACATCACTGTACTGAGGGAGACCAAAAGTGACTATCTTTAGTCTACAGTCAATCATGGTGTGATGCCTTGCTAGCCAATCCATGCCCAAGATGATATCATAATCTCTAAAGGGCATTTCAATGAGATCAGACAGAAAAGTATGTCCTTGGATCACTAAAGGACAATCCCTATACATTATATTAACCCTGACCTCTTATCCTAACGGACTTGTTACTAGCACCTCAAAGTTTATTTTCACACATGGAACAATAATGCAATCAATGATGCTAGTACTTATATAGGAATGGGCAGAACCCAGATCAAATAACACAAACACATCTTGATTAAAAGTTGAGAAGGTACCAGCCACAATATCAAATGTCTTAGCCTCTTCTCTCTGTCTCATTGCGTAGACTCTAACTAGAGCACTGCCTTGCTCTAATTTATTCACTGTGCCTTGGCTGCCTACTGGACTACCTCTACCCCTACCTCTACCTCTGCTAGGTGGTTGTGAACCTCTAGTGGCAGAATTCTGAATTGAACCTTCTGTAGTAGTAGGAGGTAGCCCAACTCTACGGGCACTGGTATAGTCTTTAGCAAAAGTGTCCTGTGCCTCCACAGTTTTAACAGGCTCCTGTGGCCTTATAACATACCCCACCATGATTTCTTCCATAAGTTTTACATTAGCAAGGAGGGTAGAAACTTTTGGTAGTTTGCTGACCAGATGGAGGAGGTTTTTGTCCTAAAAATCTTCCCCTACTGGACTTTTTACCACCCCTGCTGTGTCCCCCAAAGTTCTTTCTCTTTCCAGTAGGACCACTAGAACTCTGATTCACTAACTTCCCCTCTTTCTCTTTTTCTATCTTCTCTGATTTCTTTTTCTCTGGGGCCGCTTCTAACTCAATTCTTTCTAATTCAAGTGCTTGAGAAATGACTCAGAGAAGTTAATATGTTTGAATCTGACCACCTGTAATCTGATACTAGGCTTTAAGCCAGTTTCAAACCTCTTACATCTTTCCCTGCTGTTAGAAAGGAGGCTTTCTGCACAGTGGCTCAGGCGGGAAAATTCTCTTTCATATTCTGCCACTGACCTACTTCCCTGTTTCAGACTTAAAAACTCTTGTAGCTTCTGGTCCACATAGGCATCTAGGACATATTTTTGTCTGAACTCCCACAGAAAGTCATCCCATGTTAGCATTGGAGGTTCCACCAAACTATGAGGAATGGTTTTCCACCAGTCATATGCATCCCCCTATAGTAGTGACACTAAATACTCAAATCTGAGCTCCTCTGTATAGTCTAGTTTCTTAAACACCCTATCCATTCTCTCTAACCATTGTTCTGCCTCTAGTGGATCTACTATCCCCTTGAACTCAGTAGCCCCATATTTAATTAGCTTGTCATACTGCCTAGTTGAAGACTGTGGTTATACCACTGGTGTCTATAGTGGGGCTTGAGTAGGCATTTTACCAGCCATCTGTTGGAACATTGCAGCCATCTGCTAAGCAAACTGAACAAGGAACTGCGGTACAAAGGGGGCTGGTGCGGCTGATCCACTCACATTGTGAAGGGCTGGGCCTTCCCCTTGCTCCTCAACCTCTATTGATTGATCAACTGAACGGTCCCCTTCTTCCATAGTCAATTAGAGGATCTTACACCTCCTGAATAAATAACACAAAGAGATTTCCTCCCGTTAGTGCATATTTATAATGTAATGTACTGTATGTATCAAACAATGACATTGAGCAGTTGTAATATGAAGAAAAAATATTCAAATTATAGGTCAAAACAAAATTTAAAAACTAGGTCTGATACCACTAAAACATGTCACACGTTACCCCTCCGTAAGGCATAACATGATCCCGTAGTATACCTAATAAATTACCAAACGTCGCCTACTGATAACTCATTAAATACACTACAAGGGATTTTAAACCTTTTCTTATTTCTTTTTACAGTGGTGAGCACTTTTGACAGTTGTTAAAATATTTTTAACTGAAGTGAAACCAAACAACAAATTTGAGTATCAATCATTTCTGTAAAAATTTTGGCAGAGTGCCATCTATATTTTGAATAAAATGGTTCTTCAAAAACCTGTAAAAAGCATTTCCAATATATCTCTTCAATCCCAAACTCTAATAATAGTTTAACACAATAAATTTCTCAACATTTGTCAACTCAATTCAACATAAATTTTCCAGTGTTTCCAAAAGCTGAGATAAGAGAAATATGTCTCAATATTTTTACAGGCCAAAATAATTTACAATTTTAGTTTACAACTGCTCAAGACCAGTACAATATATACATACAGAGCACATACATTATAAAAAACTACAAAAATATGGTATACTCAATATATCTGGCGAAATCTCAAAATGTAGCACAAGTAGCCTACTCTGCTGCTCTGTCCATCTGTCTACCTGCGACAGCAATGAAAAAGCTATCGCTCAGCCAATGTCTCAGTGGTGCACAACATTAAGAAAATGCAATTTAAAACCATAAAGCATAAATCATATGAACTATGGATACTTAAAATCGTAGTTGAATTCAAAAGACAGTGAATGTTATAAAGAATTAAACTCCATTTCACAATATCACGATAAATATCAATAATTCACACACATAGCTTAGTCATGATTCTATAGTCCAATTCGTCCCAAAAGCCAATGGCTAATGAGGAATAACATAGCTAGCTAGCAATTAAATGAGTACTCATCCTATTCATCCTCAACTGGCACACACCTCAACACTTCAGCCAGAGAGGGAATTCAAAGCCAATTCATCCCACTAGACAAGCTAGCGAGGAATTCAATCAATATACATGATAGCTGTGTTTTCAAATCATTTGCAATATTTTTCAAGTAATAAGTATCCATCAAATTTCCATTCAAACAATTTTCCATAATTTAAAACAATAACAAACAAATTGTCATAATTTATTTCAATTGAAAATTCAAAAGAAATAGCTATTATGCACAAACCTCTGAAGTGTAACCTCTTGGCCCTGACTCAGTGTTTCTGTCCCCTTCCCTGAGTCTTTGCTAACTAAAACATACAATTTAAAGTGTTTCAGTACTCATTTAAACTGTTTTTAACAATAAGGTTCAATAATTAATTTATTTAATACTATTGCTTTCCTTAGTCAACCTATAATGTTGACCCCTAATGCACTCTAGGGGAATAAATTTTAATGTTACCAATATGTCACATTTTATAGTCCTTTAGTGTTGATACATGTTATCAAATTCATTCTCAAGTGTATTGCATTTTATTGTAATTTATTGGATTTCGGTATGCTATTTTGACCGAGCCGGATGACCTAGTTTCCTCAGTTTTCGATTTCTTGTCCGACTTACAAACTTATAGGTCTATATCTTAGTGGACGTTTGCCACAAATTTTAGGTCATTTGGAGTTTACTAGACCAAGTTATGGTCACTTTATTATTGTTGGTCAGATTGCACTAAAATGGCAAAATTAGGTCATTTTTAGGCCATTTCCAGTTCTGGCAGTTTTTATACCCAAACTTGTGCAAGTGTTTTGACTTGCTTATGGTCATTTTTGGGTTTTGGTGTCTTCATAAGAGTTGTAGCTTTATGTCTAAGCTATCCATAGTATAAATTTCAGGTCAATTGGACCAGTTTTGAGTGAGTTATGGCAAAAAAAATGACTACTGTCTAAATGGTCAATTTTCAGGTTTGCAAAGTCGTTAATCCGGATTTGGTCAATTCTCATGTCACTTTTTGGATAGAATTTAGGTAGGCTTTCTTCATGAAATTTGGCACATTTTGTGCCTAGTTTCACCTCCAATTGGTCTCATACCAATTGGAGTCACACAGTTAGGGTTATAGGCTTATTTGTACACTACCCTTTACATGCCTCTCAAACATCAAATCAAACACATATTTACCAACTACATCTTCACTTCTCCAAACCGTTCTGCATTTGGCACCAACCATAACCATTCATTACTTTACATTATAGGTCAACTTGGACAGAATATAACAACTTCACAATACATCAAATGCAATCATAATTCACAAAGTCCATACCCAACAATATATACACATAAACATTCCTAATTGTTCCACATAACTTCCATCATCAAATTACACAGTTATTCTCTACTCAATCATACACATAAGCTGCCACTTTTAGTACCATAATTCAACAACCTTTTCATGAATTTAAACACTTCAATTTTCATCATGAGGCTGCCAAAACAATTCACATATATATCAAACTTCCATTTTCACTTTTGAACTTACAATCACACTTTATACATGGTAAATCACTCCTCTATATATAACCACTCTAATTAACTTCATTATCCATCAAATTCATATAAGAACAAACCACTTACCTTTCATTTCCATGGCTGCCCAAAATGGTACACTTCAATAACTCATCAAATCTCATAATTTCTTCCATAATCTAACACCCCACAACCTCTACTACAACTTTAATGAAGAAAAAATGGAAAACAAGCACTTACCTCTTTTGAAGCTTGTTAAAACTTCTTCAAATCCTTCCCTTTTTGCTGCCACACTCTTTGCCAAGTTGTATAGTCCAACTTTAGTGAAGGAATTTAGGAAGAACAAAGCTTGATCATGGGCATATGAAGGTGGAAAATGGGGCGGCCATGGGAGCTTCCATGGGAGTTAGTTTCGACTGGTTATGAATTGAGGTTGAAGATGAAGTTTAATTTGTCCAAATGCTTAATAAAGGTATCTCACAATGTGAGTTAGTGAAGCACTAACTTTAGGAAATGATTTTTTTAATTAAAGTTACTAAATTTGCAAATTTGCCTCATTACTTCCATTATTTACATTATGTACCATATTTTTATTTTTCATGATATTTTCAAAGTTTAATATCATTATTTTTAATGGACATTTAGGTCAAAAGCCAACTCTAGGTGTCAATTGACCACAATGCCCCTATTTGGGTTGTATTCCCAATTTTTCGGTAACACTGAGTTTTATCGGTTTCTCGATTTCTCGTTTTTCTTGGTACTAATTACTTAATTTTTGTTTGACTTTTCTAATATCATTTATACTTCAATAGATGTTTATTTAAGTCTTAAAAATATTTTCCAGGTGTCACACCCTACCCCTCTGTAAGGCATAACATGATCCCGTAGTATACCTAATGGATTACCAACTCCGTCTACTGATAACCCATTAAATACACTACAAGGGATTTTAAAAAAACTTTTCTTACTTCTTTTACAGTGGTGAGCACTATTTACAGATGTTAAAGACTTTGGTGAACTGAAATGAAACGACTAACTCATTTAATTTATTTGGAATTTCTGTAAAAATTTTGGTAGAGTGCCATCTGTATTTTGGATAAAACAGTTCTTCAGAAAACCTGTAAAAAGCACTTCAATCTGTATTTGCAAATCTCAACTCCAACATATTTCTCAACACAACATTTTTATCAACTCAAATCCGCAGTGATTTTTCAAAAACTGAGATACAAGAAATATAATACAAAACTATTCAAGTAAATGAAATCTCAAATTTACATTCACGATAATTTACATTTAATTATATACCAAAATGTTTTACAAGAGTTTTTATACAACTGCTCAAATAATTTACATACATATTATTACATGCTTACATCAAAACCTATGTACATGGGTATATCTATGATATACCTGGAGCTGATCTGAATGTATCCTCAAAGCAACTTAATCACTGCTCTATGCTCTGCTTACTGCGACGAGATACAAAGCTATCAGAGTGGTGAACTCGATGGTGCACAACTATAATTTAAAACATAGTACAATATACATTGACAAATTTTCTGATAAATAATTTGAGAATCTGAATACTGATCAAATTCCAAAACTCAAAATATTCATTGCCAATAATGTAAATCATTTGTATAAATGACTTGGAGCACAAAATTCAATTTATCAAATCATGACTATCCATTTAAGTAATTCCAACAAAATCAATTATACATAAACCATAATTGAAATCACCATTCCTTACCATTCAAAAGCCATTCTGTATCTCAAAAATCATTATGTATCTCAAAAATCATACTGTATCTCAAAAATCATACCGTATCTCAAAAATCAATATTTATCTCAAAAATCAATATTTATCTCACTAATATGCAAGACTAATCCGAAAGGGCCATATTCGATGTGATTCTAACTCCCTATGGTCGGGGAGGTCGAATCTGATTCTAACTCCCTATGGTCGGGGAGGTCGAATCATCGTGCCTGCACCATCACAATAATGAATCTTCCGTAAGGGCCATAACGATAAAATAAACTTAGATCTAACCTCAAATCAGAGGAAAATCTAAGCCTGTGCACGTACCATGGTAATCAAAACACAACTCACTCCATTGTCTTCTCAACAAATGAGAGAGACGGGTAATAACCTAGTCAAGCATCTATAGTGAGATATAAAACAATATCACAATCCTTTTAGCGAGCATAAATCACAATATAATTCGATTCAAAGTCAATTCCAATATCCAATAATTTTTATGCTCATCACAATTCAAATAATAAAGTTTTCATTTTTTTCCATGGATATTACCATCACAATTCAAAACATATTCTATCACAATTTTCCAAAACATAATTTACTTAATCCATAACAATGCTTAATACTTATGGAAATACCATTTCACAAAGCCAAATTCATACATACAATAACAATTTTCAATAATCATGGAATTAAATCCAATGCTTGTTAAACATAATTCATAAGAAAAATATATCATTTAATCATATAAAATATTCAAAACAAAATCAGTTAAAAACTAGTTGTGCACAAACCTCTGATGACTGTCTCCCTGATCTGGACTCAGTGTTTCCTTCCCTTTTCTTTGAGTCCTTGTTAAGAGAAACACAATTTGAAGTGTTTCAGTACTAAATTAAACTGTCTCTATCGATGGTGTTTGGTAAATAATGCACTGAACTCAATTATTCACTTAATCACCTAATATACCGACCCTCATTGCGTTTTAGGTAAATTAGGTTTTAGTGTCATTAATATGTCACATTCGATAGGGTTTTAGGTTTGGTACGTTTTACCAAAGTCATTTCCTTGTTTAGTGCATTTTAATGCAAATTGCTGGATTCCGGAACACTGGTTTGACCTAACCGGACGATCTAGTTCCTCGGTTTTGGTCTCGGTCGAAACTAAAAACTTGTAGATCTAGGTCTTATTGCACGCGGTGCAAAATTTCAGGTCAATCCGAGTTAAGTAGACCAAGTTATGGTCATTACGCTATTGCTGGTCAAGTGGTACCATTTTAGGTCAATTTTAGGTCAAATTGGTCAATTCTGGTTCGGCCAGTTTTTGGACCCGAACTTGTGCAAGTTGTTTGACTTGTTTATGGTCATTTCTGGGCTTTGGTGTCTTCATAAGACTTGTAGGTATGGGTCTTAACTATTCATGGTTAAAATTTCAGGTCAATTGGACCTGTTTTGAGTGAGTTATGGTCTAAACACTCACTGCTGCCCAATTGGTCATTTTTCAGGTCCTAATTGCACCTAATCCGAATTGGTCATTTTTTTAGGTCACCTTGCAAGCAGAATTTTGGTATGGTTTCTCAATGAAAGTTGGCACATTTTGTGCCTAGTTTCACCTTAAATTGGTTCCATACCAATTTAGGTTACACATTTAAAGTTATAGGCTAAAATGTACACTGCCCTCTATATGTCTTTCAAATCCCAATTCAAACACACATTTACCTTTGCAATTTGTTTACTTACTTACCAATCTGTTTTGGTACATTACCAAAAGCATTTTCTACATTACATCAACATGACTTTTGGGCAGATTACCGTTACCCTCAACACACCAAATATAATTCACATTTACAATATCTCAATACCATCACATACACACCTAAACACCACTAATTTTCACATACACTTTACACAATAATTTCATACACATATCCTTCATTCCTTAATGCCACAATTCTGCCAACACTCCCATGAATATACACATTTATTCAAGTGTCTCCAAGGCTGCCGAAATTGTCCTTCAACACCACATTGCCCTACAATCCATCAATTCTCATTCAAATGCCAAAATCACCATGTATATGTGAAACAATTCATTAGGATATTAATTTACCATGATCAACATTATTTCTCATCAATTATATGCATAATAAATCATCAAATGTGTGACCCCATGGCTGCCCAAAAATGGCTATCTCAATAACTATTTAAACTTCAAAATTTCCTTCACAAAACTAACACCCATAACATGAACATAAACTTTAACAAAGAATTTCTCAAAAATGCAAACTTACCTTTAATTGTAACTTGCTAAACCTTCACCAAACTTCTCAAAATTGGTATCAATATCTTCCTTGTGATGAGTAGACAAACTTTCATGAAGAAAGGTGTGGGAAAAGGAGGCTTGATCATGGGATTATTAAGCTTTGAAGGTGGGTGGCCATGGGAGTTTTCTTTGGAGAATTTGGTACGGCATGGTGATTCCAAGTGAGGAAGATGAAATTGCTGATGGTATAATAGGTGTACACCTGCCCCATTTAGCCTTTAATTAATTCTTTAGTGGTCCACTTGCTTAGATTAAATCATATAATAAGTTAAATGTTTTATTTACACCATTTTCACTCCACTTTTGGCTATTTGTATTAGGTACCCCCAAATTAATTTTTCATTTTATTTTCTAAGTGTAATATTATTTATTTTTAATGGACATTTAGGTCAAAAGACAATTCGGGATGTCAAATGACCATAATGCCCTGTCGGGTTAAATTCGATTTTTCAAGAATAAGGTTTTGTCTGTTTTTCAATTTCTCTCTTTTCTTTTTACTTTTTATTTAATTTTTCTTTGATCTTTCTAATGATATTTATTCTTCAATAAAGGTCTATTTAAGTCCTAAAGATGTTTTCTAGGGTTCCCGCATCCGAGCTAGTCAACGGTCCACGCCGTGACTTCCCAAAGGATCACCCATCGTTAGGTTTCCTACTGCTTAACTTGATCACATTTCTTTGCTATTATTTTTCCTTTGTTTTTCTTGTATTTTCTTTTCTTGTATTTCATTATTTTATGTCTCCTCCTCATGTCAAAGTGTAGTTCTAGGCATCCTAGCTGTCCGGACAATGTCACCGAGCAAGAGAACGCACTACCGAACTTTGGGGTGTTACAATTCTCCCCCCCTTAAATAAATTTCGTCTCGAAATTTTACCTGGCATTAGTCTCTGAACAGCTGTGGGTGCTATCTCCTCATATCCTCTTCACGTTCCCAAGTAGCTTCCTGGCCTGAATGATGGTTCCACAAAGACTTTAACCAGGGTATCTGCTTGTTCTCACCGCTTCACCTCATAAGCCGTAATTTTTATGGGTTCTTCCTCATATGAGAGGTCTGGATTTACTTCAATCTCTTCAACTGATAGTACATGAGATGGGTCTGATCTGTACCTCCTTAATATGGACACATGGAAGACACTGTGTATCCTTACTAATTCTAGAGGTAATGCTAACCGATATGCCAGAGGACCCACTCTTTCCAGAACTTCATATGGTCCGATGAAACGAGGACTCAGTTTCCCCTTTCTGCCAAATCTCATAATCCTCTTCCAAGGAGAAACTTTGAGGACTACCTTATCACCCATTGCATACTCAATATCTCTTCTCTTCAGATCAACATAGGACTTCTGACGGTCTGACGCAGCCTTGAGTCTATCTCTGATCAATTTGATCTTTTCCTATGTCTGCTGAACAATTTCTGGCCCAATCATCTTTCTTTCACCTACTTCATCCCAACATAAGGGAGTTCTGCACTTTCTACCATACAAAGCTTCATATGGAGGCATCCCAATGCTTGATTGGTAGC
Source organism: Hevea brasiliensis (assembly GCF_030052815.1). Taxonomy (NCBI): domain Eukaryota; kingdom Viridiplantae; phylum Streptophyta; class Magnoliopsida; order Malpighiales; family Euphorbiaceae; genus Hevea; species Hevea brasiliensis. The sequence continues at coordinate 68,449,441 of NC_079499.1, read as the reverse complement.
TGTTGTTATAAGCAAACTCAATCAAAGGCAAGTGTGTATCCCAACTACCTTCAAACTCAATCACACAAGCCCGTAGCGTACCCTCCAATGTCTGAATAACCCTTCGCATCGGTCATCTGTCTGGGTGGAATCTTGTCTTTGAAGTTCAATCTAGTTCCTAGGGCTCTCTGAAGACTACCCAAGAATCTAGAAGTGAACCTAGGATCTCTATCAGATACAATCGATACTGGCATTCCATGTAATTTTACAATTTCATATATGTACAATCTGGCCAATCTTTCTAGGCTATAGTCCATCCGGACTGGCAAAAAGTGAGAAGACTTGGTTAGTCTGTCAATTATAACCTATACTGCATCATGACTATTCTGTGTCCTCAGAAGTTTCATCCCAAAATCCATAGTTATCTATTCCCTTACAATGTTTCATAGGGTGCCACTTGTATGCTAGCTTGACACTTATTAATGTATACAAATTCTGTTAGTGGGATGTATCTGTCCCATCTCCCCTCGGATTCAATGACACAAGTTCTCAGTATATTCTCGAGGCTTATCACATATTACAGGTTATTATTATTATTTCATTTCATTATTTATAGAAACTCAACGAATTTCAAAATTTACCTTAATCACTTGTTTCGACTGTCCATCCGTCTGAGGATGATAAGTCGTACTGATATCTCTAAGCTTATAGCAATTACTGTGGTACAGCTAATTCACATTAATATAACTGAGTCACTGACTCTAGCTACCTTACAAGTGTAGTCGTTTGATAGGCTAGTTCTGAAGTCTTAAATTTCTGACTAAAATTTTCACATTTATTTCCAGTACTAGTACTCTATTCGGGTGCAACTGTATCAATTTATAGATTACTTACAAATATTCTTAATTTACTGTATCACGAGGAAGTACGTAGCTCTACACAATAATCCCGTGCCTGATCAGAATCGCAACTTACAATACAAACATTGAGAGCATTATATAGTCACTACGTTATAACCTCATGGACTAGGTTTCCTAACATCTTATCTTTCTCGAATCCACTAATATCCTAAACCGATTCTGATTACAATATCCCAATTCTTTTAGTTAACAATTCTTCCAAAATTAGTGTCAATCATACTTGTTATTGTAGTTTTGATCCTAAAAGACTAGTCACTAACGCATCAAATTTATTCTCCTGTAAGGGAATAGCAATAGAACATATAGTTCTGACACTAACACATAACTAAGTAGTGCTGGGATCAAATAATAACTAATTGTTTCTTTCAAAAATTAAGAACTTACCAGCCTACATCCAAGTTTCGCTCTTTCTCCTTGGCGCATAGTGGACACTGTGTGCTACCATATTCGGTTGATTCACTGTGTTATAGTGGTGAGGAGTACCAACTCTATTTCTATCTTGACCGATCGACGGTCTGTGGAAATCCGGAGAGCGGTCGAGGTGGTTTAGTACAATCTTTAGCAAAGTGTCCAAGTTTTCCACAATTATAGCAGGCTCCAGAGGTCTTATAGCATACCCCACCATGATATTTTCCACAAGTTTCACATAGGCGGGAAGGGTAGGAACTTCTAGTTGTTCGACGACTGGACCTTGGAGGTCTCTGTCTTAATGATCCACCTCTATCGAAACCCTGTGCTCGGGTTCCTCAAATTCTTTTCTCTTTCTCAAATTACTGCTCGAGCTCGACCCATAGGTTTCTCCTCTTTTCCATTTCACACCGCCCTTGTGGGGTTGGAGTCCAGATTGGGTTTGGACAGATTATCAGCCATTTGTTGGAAGAAAGTGGCCATTTGTCGGGCCATTTGTGCAGTAATTTGTACCGTAAAACTGTACAGGGCCTTCGACATTTTGTGAGTGGGGCCTCACTTGTTCTTCTCGCCATCACGCATCGTTTCTCTGTCTCATTCTTCTCTTCCATATCTTTTCACAAGATTTTCTATTCCTGTACAACCAACATAAGGAGATTCCTCTCCATTAGTTCATATTTATGATGTAAATGTACTATTTGTATCAAACATTTGAGCAGTTGTAGTTACCGATAAAAAGATTTCAAATTCACAATAAATTTACATTAAAACCATTGCTCGATACCACTAAAACATGTCACACCCTACCCTCCTGAAGGCATAACATGATCCCGTAGTATACCTAATGGATTACCAACTCCGCTTCATCGATAACCCATTAAATACACTACAAGGGATTTTAAAAACTTTTCTTACTTCTTTTACAAAGGTGAGCACTATTTACGATGTTAAAGACTTTGGTGAATCAAATGAAACGACTAACTCATTTAATTTATTTGGAATTTCTGAAAATTTTGGTAGAGTGCCATCTGTATTTTGGATAAAGCTTCTTGAAAAACCTCAAAAGCACTTCAATCTGTATTTGCAAATCTCAACTCCAACATATTTCTCAACACAACATTTTTATCAACTCAAATCCGCAGTGATTTTTCAAAAACTGAGATACAAGAAATATAATACAAAACTATTCAAGTAAATGAAATCTCAAATTTACATTCACGATAATTTACATTTAATTATATACCAAAATGTTTTACAAGAGTTTTTATACAACTGCTCAAATAATTTACATACATATTATTACATGCTTACATCAAAACCTATGTACATGGGTATATCTATGATATACCTGGAGCTGATCTGAATGTATCCTCAAAGCAACTTAATCACTGCTCTATGCTCTGCTTACCTGCGACAACATACAAAGCTATCGCTGAGTGGTGAACTCAGTGGTGCACAACTATAATTTAAAACATAGTACAATATACATTGACAAATTTTACAGTAAATAATTTGAGAATCTGAATACTGATCAAATTCCAAAACTCAAAATATTCATTGCCAATAATGTAAATCATTTGTATAAATGACTTGGAGCACAAAGTTCAATTTATCAAATCATGACTATCCATTTAAGTAATTCCAACAAAATCAATAATACATAAACCATAATTGAAATCACCATTCCTTACCATTCAAAAGCCATTCTGTATCTCAAAAATCATTATGTATCTCAAAAATCATACTGCATCTCAAAAATCATACCGTATCTCAAAAATCAATATTTATCTCAAAAATCAATATTTATCTCACTAATATGCAAGACTAATCCGAAAGGGCCATATTCGATGTGATTCTAACTCCCTATGGTCGGGGAGGTCGACCGATTCTAACTCCCTATGGTCGGGAGGTCGAATCATCGTGCACGCATACCATCACAATAATGAATCTTCCGTAAGGGCCATAACGATAAAATAAACTTAGATCTAACCTCAAATCGAGGAAAATCTAAGCTGTGCACGTACCATGGTAATCAAAACACAACTCACTCCATTGTCTTCTCAACAAATGAGAGAGACGGGTAATAACCTAGTCAAGCATCTATAGTGAGATATAAAACAATATCACAATCCTTTTAGCGAGCATAAATCACAATATAATTCGATTCAAAGTCAATTCCAATATCCAATAATTTTTATGCTCATCACAATTCAAATAATAAAGTTTTCATTTTTTCCATGGATATTACCATCACAATTCAAAACATATTCTATCACAATTTTCCAAAACATAATTTACTTAATCCATAACAATGCTTAATACTTATGGAAATACCATTTCACAAAGCCAAATTCATACATACAATAACAATTTTCAATAATCATGGAATTAAATCCAATGCTTGTTAAACATAATTCATAAGAAAAATATATCATTTAATCATATGAAATATTCAAAACAAAATCGCTTAAAAACTAGTTGTGCACAAACCTCGATGATCGCTCTCGATCCGACTCTGTTTCCTTCCCTTTTGAGTCCTTGTTAATCGAGAAACACAATTTGAAGTGTTTTGAGACTAAATTAAACTGTCTCTATCGATGGTGTTTGGTAAATAATGCACTGAACTCAATTATTCACTTAATCACCTAATATACCGACCCTCATTGCGTTTTAGGTAAATTAGGTTTTAGTGTCATTAATATGTCACATTCGATAGGGTTTTAGGTTTGGTACGTTTTACCAAAGTCATTTCCTTGTTCAGTGCATTTTAATGCAAATTGCTGGATTCCGGAACACTGGTTTGACCTAACCGGACGATCTAGTTCCCTCGGTTTTCGGGTCTCGGTCGAAACTAAAAACTTGTAGATCTAGGTCTTATTGCACGCGGTGCAAAATTTCAGGTCAATCCGAGTTAAGTAGACCAAGTTATGGTCATTACGCTATTGCTGGTCAAGTGGTACCATTTTAGGTCAATTTTAGGTCAAATTGGTCAATTCTGGTTCGGCCAGTTTTTGGACCCGAACTTGTGCAAGTTGTTTGACTTGTTTATGGTCATTTCTGGGCTTTGGTGTCTTCATAAGACTTGTAGGTATGGGTCTTAACTATTCATGGTTAAAATTTCAGGTCAATTGGACCTGTTTTGAGTGAGTTATGGTCTAAACACTCACTGCTGCCCAATTGGTCATTTTTCAGGTCCTAATTGCACCTAATCCGAATTGGTCATTTTTTTAGGTCACCTTGCAAGCAGAATTTTGGTATGGTTTCTCAATGAAAGTTGGCACATTTTGTGCCTAGTTTCACCTTAAATTGGTTCCATACCAATTTAGGTTACACATTTAAAGTTATAGGCTAAAATGTACACTGCCCTCTATATGTCTTTCAAATCCCAATTCAAACACACATTTACCTTTGCAATTTGTTTACTTACTTACCAATCTGTTTTGGTACATTACCAAAAGCATTTTCTACATTACATCAACATGACTTTTGGGCAGATTACCATTACCCTCAACACACCAAATATAATTCACATTTACAATATCTCAATACCATCACATACACACCTAAACACCACTAATTTTCACATACACTTTACACAATAATTTCATACACATATCCTTCATTCCTTAATGCCACAATTCTGCCAACACTCCCATGAATATACACATTTATTCAAGTGTCTCCAAGGCTGCCGAAATTGTCCTTCAACACCACATTGCCCTACAATCCATCAATTCTCATTCAAATGCCAAAATCACCATGTATATGTGAAACAATTCATTAGGATATTAATTTACCATGATCAACATTATTTCTCATCAATTATATGCATAATAAATCATCAAATGTGTGACCCCATGGCTGCCCAAAAATGGCTATCTCAATAACTATTTAAACTTCAAAATTTCCTTCACAAAACTAACACCCATAACATAAACATAAAGTTTAACAAGGAAATTCTCAAAAATGCAAACTTACCTTTAATTGTAACTTGCTAAACCTTCACCAAACTTCTCAAATTTGGTATCAATATCTTCCTTGTGATGAGTAGACAAACTTTCATGAAGAAAGGTGTGGGAAAAGGAGGCTTGATCATGGGATTATTAAGCTTTGAAGGTGGGTGGCCATGGGAGTTTTCTTTGGAGAATTTGGTACGGCATGGTGATTCCAAGTGAGGAAGATGAAATTGCTGATGGTATAATAGGTGTACACCTGCCCCATTTAGCCTTTAATTAATTCTTTAGTGGTCCACTTGCTTAGATTAAATCATATAATAAGTTAAATGTTTTATTTACACCATTTTCACTCCACTTTTGGCTATTTGTATTAGGTACCCCCAAATTAATTTTTCATTTTATTTTCTAAGTGTAATATTATTTATTTTTAATGGACATTTAGGTCAAAAGACAATTCGGGATGTTAAATGACCATAATGCCCCTGTTCGGGTTAAATTCCCGATTTTTCAGTAACACCGGGTTTTGTCTGTTTTTCGATTTCTCACTTTTCTTTGTACTATTTATTTAATTTTTCTTTGATCTTTCTAATGATATTTATTCTTCAATAAATGTCTATTTAAGTCCTAAAGATGTTTTCTAGGGTTCCCCGCAGTCCAGGGCTAGTCAACGGTCCACGCCGTGACTTCCCAGTGCAGTCACCCATTGTTAGGTTTCCCGGCTCGTTTAACTTGATCACATTTCTTTGCTATTATTTTTCCTTTGTTTTTCTTGTATTTTCTTTTCTTGTATTTCATTATTTTATGTCTCCTCCCTCATGTCAAAGTGTAGTTCTAGGCATCCTAGCTGTCCGGACAATACTGGTCACCGGAGCAGTAGAACGCACTACCGAACTTTGGGGTGTTACACCAGGGTTCCTCATGGTCCAGGGCTAGTCAACGGTCCATGCCACAACTTCTCGGTGCGGTCACCCATCGCTACGGTTTTTGGCTCATTTAACTTGATTACATTTCATTGCTATTTTTTTTCCTTTATTTTTCTTGTATTTCACTCTATTGTATTTCATTATTTTATGTCTCCTCACTAACATTTAAGTGTAGTTCTAGGTATTCTAGCTGTCTGGACAGACACTGGTCACTGAAACAGTAGAACGCATTACCGAACATAGGGGTATTACAGACCTTAAGGGAGAAACAGCTATACGCCAAATTGTCGAAATGTGAATTTTGGCTGAAAGAAATCTCTTTCTTGGGACATGTTGTGTCAGCTAAAGCTATCCTTAATTGGAAGCCACCCAGGAGTATCACTGAAATTCACAGTTTTATGGGTTTAGCTGGATACTACCACCGATTTGTGAAAGGGTTTTCTATGTTGGCTTCTCCACTAACCAATCTGCTTCGGAAAGATGTAAAATTTCAGTGGACGGATAAATGCTAGCAGAGTTTTGATGAGTTGAAGAGGTGTTTGACTGAAGCTCAAGTCCTTACTTTACCTACTATGGGTAAAGAATATATAGTTTATAGTGATGCTTCTCATAATGGGTTAGGCTGTGTACTGATGCAAGATTGGAATGTCATTGCTTATGCATCATGCCATCTGAAACTAGATGAGAGGAACTATCCGACACATGACTTAGAGCTAGCAACTGTTGTATTTGCTCTTAAGATCTAGAGACATTACTTATATGAGGAGAAGTGTGTTAGTAGTATGCCCTAGAGGATATCATTTAGTATGTATCTTGTACATTTTTTTATTAATAAAAGGCATTTTCACTTTTCCGTTTACATAATATATTTATGTGTAATAGAAAAGGTCCATTGATATTTTGTTAGAAATTCTATTCTTAAGTTGTTAAGAATATGAGTGACAGTATTTCTAGTACAAAGTATCATAAATAGGTTCACAATCGAGGATACTTCATAATAAGGACATGACTTATCCAGAAAGATTGTATTCATGTTTGTTCCCAAGTTATTTATATGAGATATAAATAAGATGGAATGGTGAGTCTCATGCCATATAATAAACATGATAGGCACTTATACATGATAAGTAGGCCGAACCAGTGACAATTATGACAAGCACATGGAGTTTACTCTTGTGAATGCATTATCATAAATCATATCAGTGCATATAATCTTTAGACCTAAGATAGCACAGTTATCTTGTATATAGATGGTTTTAGTTTGATACTGCTTTCATACTTGTACTGTGTATAGGTATATGGGCATGTATTGGCTCCTACTAGTTATATATGGAGGTAGGTGTTGATCAAGATGGAATCTATTCCCCTAAGTAAATAGAGATAAAATTCTATGTTCATTTAATTGTTTTTGATGTTTCAAGTTCCTAGCCAGGACAGATAGATTTATTCAGAAAGAGTTTTTGATGAGAAAATCTTTTTAATCAAGAACTGGAATCAAAAGAGAACATAATATTCATAGCAAATAGGGTTTAACATAAACCATGACTCCCAGCTTGAGTTGGGATTTTGTAACAGAGAGATTCTAGTGCATGGTAACATATGATTATAGGTTCATTTAAGGTAAACCTTATCACTGATTGGGTGGCCATGACATGCTATGCTAGGTATTAACCATGGTCTATGAGGTGCATAAAATGATTTAGAGAAATCATTTATGGTAAGAAAGAGTTTTGATGATATTAAGAGTTGATATCATATCTCATTGCTAATTAGTGATGAGCCTAGTAAGTCACACACATATGCAAGTAATCACCTAATTAAATATGATTAAATTAATTAATTAAAGAGTTTAATTGATTAATTAAATAGGTTTGGTTTGCAATTAGATTGCAAAGTCCTTAGCATGACTTGAAACCAAATCTAGGTTATTGGATGTATAGTATAAGTTAAATTTATATTTAAACTATTTAAATATGAATTTAATTATCGAGAAATTAATTAATAAAGATTAATTAATTGATTTATATTTGATATAAATTGATTAGAAGAAGAGAAATAATTATTTTGGGTTGAGAACTCAAAATTAAGACGCAGAGACATTTTGGTCATTTCACAAGGTGACATGTGTGCACCATGAGATGGTGACACGTGGCATTACACATAAGCTTGCCAAATATTTTTTTAATCATGTAAGATGATTAAAATTAAGATTAAATATAGGTTTGACACTTGGCACAATGTGATTGGGTCAATTAAGCCTAGAACCAATCAGAGGGTGACATGTGGCAAGGATTTTATGTGTTGACCTATCTATATAAGTGTTATTATGAAAAAAAATAACACAACCAGTAGCTGATACCCTTAGTGCCGCCACCCTAGAAGGTCTCCCTCCTCTTCATCTTCTTCTCCCATCTATTCCAAGAGATTAGCAAACAATCTCTTGAATTAAAAATACTAGAAATTATTTCTAGTGTTCTGTTTACATCTTTAATCTCTTAAAAAGCAGAACTTGATTTTCTAAATAATAGAAAAAGCTTTAGAAGCTGTTCAAGGGCTGCCATAGGTGTTCTTGGTGTGGACAAGCTAGAGGGGCAACATCTGGTGTCCTGAAGACGCATCCGAAAGACACAAATACACTACAGTGCATCAAGAGGTTAGTGTATTTGTTCTTGATTTAATCTAGGCTTCTAAAATTAATCTGATTAATTCTAAAATCATAAATGGCAAATACAGATCCAAAAATATATTAAAAGAGTTTTAATATGTTGTTTATTGTTGAAATCAAATATATAAAAATAAATCTTGCAAGATACATGTGGCCCTAGGTGAAAATTTTTTAATTCAATGGTATAAACTTGTGTTTTTCATGCTTCCGCTCCTTTAATTGGTATCAGAGCCACTATATTTGCCATTTAGATTGTTGATTATATGATTTAATTGTGTGTTTTGATTATGAGATGATTTATCCATTGCTGGTTGCAATGGATGTGTGGCGACGTGCTTGAAGAACACCAACATGGTGTGCAAGGTGTTTGGCTTCATGGTTGGTGCTAGGTTTGGCTTTTTAATTCTATAATTATTGTATGATCTAAGGCCTATCCTTTGACTAATTAAAGTGTTTAATTAGTAGTTATAATCACACAATTAAATTTTGATTCAAATCAGAATTTTAAAAATTGTTTGAATGTGATTCAAATTTGAATTTTAAAAGTTGTTTGAATGTAATTCAAATATGAATTTTTAAAGTTGTTTGAATCATATTCAAATCTGAATTTTTAAAGTTGTTTGAATAATATTCAGATCTGAATTTTTAAAGAATTGTTTGAATGTGATTCAAATTTGATTTTTAAAAAATTATTTGAATGTGATTTAAATCTGAATTTTTAAGGTTGTTTGAATGTGATTCAAATCTGAATTTTTAAATTTGTTTGAATAAGATTCAAATCTGAATTTTTAAATTTATTTGAATCATATTCAAATCTGGATTTTTAAGTTGAATATGAGATATTCAATTTAATTTAATAATGTGTGTTTTATTTAATTGTTAAATAGTGATATGCATGATGGATGATCATGGACTATAAAAGACCAATGTGATTGGATTTATTTCTTTTATGTTTCTTTGGAATTATAAATTAATGAATTTATTTTAAATTTTTTTGGCCATGTATTATTAAGTTTGTAATCATTTTTGGGTTGTAATTTCATTTATTTAAGTTCTTGTAAATTCGCCTTGGTATGCCAAGGATTACTATGTAATATTAGATTGCAATAAGTTCAAGGAGGTCAAGAGCATTGGTGGGACCGGTGGGAGGAATTCAAGATCAAGTGTTGATTATGTGCACCTTCAGCAACTATTATAAAATGAATGAATGAAATGCACCTAGGAATGCCTTGATTAAATTCTTGGTGGCTCAGAATTGAATCCCTTAGAAAGTCCATGAGATGTGATGGGCAAGGAGTTGCTCACTTATAGTTTATTGTAATTCCAATAACGGATGTACCTGAGGATGATCAATAGAATTATAAGAATTCAATCACCCACTAGAAATCCATCCAACTAGGATTTCCATTTTTTACTTTGAAAGTGTAGAATTCGCTAAGTTAGTGGGAGGACCAATTTGATTAGAAGACCATAATCATTTTGGTTAATTACTTGATAGATTTACTAATTAATCTGGTTATTTTCTGCAGTTAATTTTCTGATAATAATGAGCATAGAACAACCACCACTATCCAATATCCTTGCAAGCATACTTGATCGCAATAGGTTGACAGGACCTAATCTCTCTGATTGGCTAAGAAATTTGAAACTTGTCCTGAACCTTGAACATATAGGATATGTTCTAGCCTCAAATGTTCCAAGTCCCTTACCTCCAGAGGCCACTCCAGAGGAACATGAAACTTTGGACAAGTGGAAGGAGCATGATATGAGAGCTAAGTGTTACATGCTTTCTTCCATGAGTAATGAGTTACAGAAGCAGCATGAGAACATGCAGAGTGCGAGTGAGATCCTCCTTCACTTACAAGAGTTGTATGGTGAGCACAGCTAGAATGCTAGGTATGAGATGTCTAGACAGCTGTCTGCATGAGGATGTATGAGGGACAGAATGTTGGGGATCATGTCCACAAAATGATTCGGCTGAATGAGCAGTTAGAACATCTTGACTTCAACATGGATTTCCAACTATAGACGAATTTGATCCTTCAGTCCCTTCCTGAGTCTTTTGGGAATTTTGTAACAAATTTCCATATGACTAAATAGGAATGCACCTTAGCTAATTTACTCAACATGCTGGTTATTGCCCAAAAGAATATGCCGGGCAATAAAGGAAAAAAGGTAGTGTAACACCCCTCACCCGTCTGCAGTATAGCCGAGTAAAGTGTGCTACACGGCGTGCCAGAACACCTAGTCTGTGATTATTTCATTTCCTGAACTCAATTTGATTTTAAGAAGTCTTTTATGTAATATTCATATCATGCTTATACTATTTTCATACTTTGATAAAATCAGTGTTTCAAGATTAGTAATAAAAATTTGGCAAGGTGCTCTCTGTATTTCAGACAAACTGTCCTTCCAAACCTGTTGAAAACAGTTTAATATGATAATATCAAAATCTCAAATATTTCACAGTCTCTATTTCTCAATAAAGTCAATAGACTTTTACAGTCATTAAATAGTTCCATAATACAGTCCATAATAATTCAAATATATCTAGAAAATCTCCATGTTATTTAATATATATAAAATATTACAAACTTTAGAGCTTTCATAACATTACCAAATACAAGGCTGAATTTCAAAAATACAACAAAAGTACAAAATACGAGATATCCTAAGTCCTACCATGTATGCAATGCAGTGCAGATGACTTTGGACTCCTGTGCAGATCTGATGTCTCACCCGGTCGTAGGTCTGCTGGGCTCCCCAGCTGTGTCTTCAATACCTATGCGTTACAAAAGCAACGCGCTAAGCAATTTTGCTTAGTGGTGCCAAATATAAAGAAATATACACTAAAATAAAGTAAATAAAGTGTTTACAAATTTTTGGTGGTGCTGTATGTCAGTAGACTGGATTTAGCTATTTGAATTTAGTAGTACTTAAATTACTGCCCGTGTAGCTTATTTACTGACCAGAATGGATAAACGAATATACTGGCACTAGGTACCTAGTACCTCGGGCCATCACACCATCGGTCACAAAGCGTCTTCCGGTGTGCAAATAACGTGGCTTAAAAGCCATATAGTCAATCTAGCGATAAACCAAAAATAAATACATAATATGTATAGCCGTAGGCTATTAAAGTCACAGTGTGGCATAATAAGCCATAAAAACACAGTATGGCATGAAGCCATCTACAGAACAACTGTCAGAATCCTATTGGTATGCCAACCTATCCAACCTAGTTAACTAGGCAATCTATGGCACATTATAAATTAATTGTTTAAATATTCAATTATTAGAGTTTACTAACTATTATGTAATTCATAAGTCAATGCATATGTTGACCTTTTTAGGTACTATGGATAAGTTGTTTCTAACATCAGCATGTCACATATTGTAATTCAATATGCTGCCAATATAGTGCAATTTGCCATTTTTAAAAGTTGGCATTCATTGCCGAATTGCCTCAAGCATCATTGTATGCAAATGTTGAATTCTTAATTTTTGGTATGCTAGATTGGTCTAGCTTAAAGTTCTATTTCTCTTGGTTTTTAGCTTCCAGTCAAACAAGCAAAATTGTAGCTCTATGTCTTATTGCACGCGGGGCAAAATTTTAGGTCATTCCAAGTTGTATAGACCAAGATATGGTCAATTTACTAAAGCTGGATAGATTGCACCTTTAGTGCCAAATTTGGTCAATTTTAGGTCACTTTTAGTCCTGGCAGTTTTGGTACTGAACTTGTGCAAGCTATTTGACTTGGTTCAGGTCATTTTTGGGCTTTGGTGTCTTCATAAGAATTGTAGTTCTATGTCTAAGCTAACCATAATAAAAATTTCAGGCCAATTGGACGTATTTTGAGTGAGTTATGGTCATCCTAATTATTATTGTTCATATGGTCAAAAATCTGGGTTGCAAGGTTGTTATTCCGGATTTGGTCATTTTTAAGGTCAGTTTTTAGGCAGAATTTTGGCAACATTTCTACATGAAAGTTGGCCTATTTGGTGTCTGGTTTCATCCCCCATTGGCCTCATACCAATTAGGTTTATAGTTTGGCATTTATGACCTAATTTAGCTACTGCCATTAATACATAACCTGCACAAAACACTTACACTTCCAATTTGATATTCCTTCTCCTCCTCATTACTTTAATATTAAATCAATGGCACTTCCATATATATATATATATTGTACACAATTCCAGCAACAATTTTTGGGTAGAACATTCAAGTGCTCAATGCACACAATTCACCATTAAGTTTAACATTCACTTCCACCAAAATTCAGCATATCTCAATGTCAATATCACACATACACTTCAACATACTCATACTTTAACATCACTTACACATGCTGCCCACAATTTAATACTATCATATTTTATTAACAAACTTCATATTCACACACAAATTAATGCTATTTTGGGCTGCCAAACATGGCAGTTTGCTCAAAGCATTAAGGTTCTATTTCACACCCTTAATTCAAGCATTATATGCACATACTTAGATTTTAACTTACTACATCTTCCATTTTAGTTAATCAACCTTAATTTCCATATAGTAGAGGTAAGAAAAACTCAAATACAACACATATTCATGGCTGTGAAAATAGACCATTTCATTTCTTACTATTCTCTTCATTTCTCTTCACCAAAATACTCAACTCAACCTAAATATAAGGTTTACTAAAGCAGGGGAGAGGTTTTGGACACTTACCACTTTTGAAGCTTATCAAAACTTCAAAAAATCTTGTTTTTCTTATTGCCAATATCTTCCCCAAGGTAAGTAGGCAAGCTTTAATGAAGGAACCAAGTAGAAATGGTGGCTTGATCATGCACCCATGGAGGTTGCATGTGGGGCGGCCATGGTGGTCTTCAATAGAGTTCTCTCGGCTGGTTATTTCTCAAGGTTGAAGATGATGGTTTCTGTCCACGAATGACTTGTATAGCTGTTCCAAATTAGGAGTTAGTGGAGCACTAGGTAATAGTTTAATGGTTAATTAGTTAAAGTTTCACTATTTGCACATTTAGGTCCATTCTTTTACTATTTATACATTGCATCTTATGTTAATTTTTCATGTAATTTCTAAAGTGTAATATCATTTATTCTTAATGGAAATTGAGGTCAAAAGGCAACTCTTGGTATCAAATGACCAAAATGCCCCACTTCGAGTTATATTCCCGATTTTTCGGTAACACCGATTTTTGTCTGTTTCTCGATTTTTCGTTTTTCTTTGTACTAATTTATTAATTTTCTTTGATATTTCTAGTGTTAATTATATTTCAATAGACCTTTACTTACATCCAGAAATTAAATTCTGAGGGTTCGCCACGATCCTGGGGTCGGCAACGGCCTTTCCGGTGCGGTCACCCATCGCTACAGTGCCGGCTCGTTTAACTTAGCTTTATTTTCTCTCTTTCATTTTTCATTGATTTTTCTTGTATTTTCTTTTTATTTATTTCATCATTATATGTCTGTTTACTATCACCTAAGTATAGTTCCAGACATCCTGACTTGCCTGGACTATTATTTGGCTACTGGAGCAATAGAACATACAGAATACATACTGTGGGGATGTTACAACTCTTCCCCTCTAAATAAAAATTTCATCCTCGAAATTTACCTGATGTGAAGAGCTGAGGGAACTGTTGTCTCATTGTCTTCTTGCTCTCCCATGTTGCCTCTTCTGTGTTGTGGTGTCTCCATAGGATTTTCACTAGTGGAATTATTTTGTTTCTGAGCTCTTTTACCTCTCGTGCCAAGATTTTAATTGGTTCTTCTTCATATGTCAGGTCAGGTTGTACCATAATTTCTTCTGCGGAGATGACATGTGAAGGATCTGATCTGTATCTTCTGAGCATCGAGATATGGAACACATTATGTATCTTGTCCAGCTCAGGTGGTAAGGCTAATCGGTAGGCTACTGGTCTCACACGTTCAATAACTTCATATGGGCCAATAAACCTATGGCTTAATTTTCCCTTTTTCCCGAATCTCAACACTTTCTTCCACGGTGATACTTTGAGAAATACCTTCTCGCCAAATTCATACTCAATGTCTTTTCTTTTCAAGTTAACATAAGATTTATGTCGGTCTGAGACAACTTTCAAATTAGCCTTTATCAGTTTCACTTTTTCCTTTGTCTGTTTTATCAGGTCTGGCCCCACTAGCTTATCTTTACCCAATTCAGTCCAACATACAGGTGTTCTGCAATTTCTCCCATACAGTGCTTCATAGGGTGCCATTTGTATGCTAGCTTGATAGCTATTGTTGTATGCAAATTCTGCCAGTGGAAGATATCTGTCCCAACTTCCCTCAAACTCAATAACATAACTTCTCAGCATATCCTCGAGGACCTATCACATATGTTCGATTATTATTATCATTATCAGTTCAATTATTGTTTACAATAACTCAATGAGTTTCAAATTTTACCTGGATTATTCTTTCTGACTGTCCATCCATCTGAGGATGAAAAGCCATACTAAAATGGAGTTGTGTGTCCAAGGACTCTTGTAATTTCTTCCAAAATCTAGATGTAAACCTCGAGTCTCTATCAGATATAATTGAAAGCGTAATTCCATGTAGTATAACTATCTCACCAATGTACAATTCAGCTAGCTTTTCCAGTGTGTAGTCAGTTCTGACTGGCAGAAAATGTGCTGATTTGGTCAACTTATCCACAATCACCCATACTGCATCATGCTTCTTCTGAGTGAGAGATAGACCACTGACAAAGTCCATAGTGACTCGGTCCCATTTCCATTCAGGTATGTTTATGGGCTGTAACAAACCTGATGGAACTTGATGTTCTGCTTTGACTTGCTGACATGTTAAGCATCTAGTTATATAGTCAACTATGTCCTTCTTCATTCTTGGCCACCAGTATCGGAGTTTCAGGTCATGGTACATTTTTGTGCTTCCTAGGTGCACAGCATACACACTGTTATGTGCTTCTCTCAGAATACTAGTTTTCAATTCTTTATCATCTAGAACACACACTCTTTCTTTATAGTACAAGAACCCATTTTCTCACTTGATATTTAGTTTTCTTCCCTCCAGTGATTTTGCCCATAATAGCCATTAATTTCTCATCTGTCTTCTGCCCATCCTGTATCTGTTGTAATAGATTCGGCTTCACTTTCAACTCAGCCAAAATAACTCCATCATAAGTTAAGGACAATTGGGCATTCAGAGATCTTAATGCTACAATAGATTTTCTGCTTAAAGCATCAGCAACTACATTTGCCTTCCCAGGGTGGTAGTCAATCACACAATCATAATCTTTCAGGAATTCAATCCATCGCCTCTGTCTCAAATCAAGTTCCTTCTGGGTTGGCAGATACTTCAGACTTTTATGGTCTGTGTATATGTAGCATTTTTCTCTATATAAGTAATGCCTCCATATCTTCAATGCGAAGATAATTGTTGCTAACTCTAAATCATGAGTAGGGTAATTCTTTTCATGTGGCCTTAACTGCCTGGAAGCATTTGTGACCACTTTCCCTTCTTGCATAAGTACACACCCTAACCCATTATGTGAGGCATCACTGTAGACTACAAATTCTTTTCCTGACACTAGCTGTGTTAACACTGGTGCCTCTATCAACATAGCCTTTAGCCTCTCAAAACTGGCTTGACACTTGTCATTCTAGTCAAATTTCATATTCTTGTGTAGTAATTTGGTCAGTGTAGTAGCTACCAGGGAAAATCCCTTTACAAATCTTCTATAATAGCCAGCAAAACTCAAGAAACTTCTAATCTTAGTTGTATTTCTGGGAGGCTTCCATTCTATTCCATTCCACTCTAATCCCTTTAGCTGATACTACATGTCCAAGGAATACCATCTCATTTAACCAGAACTCACACTTGGACAATTTAGCATACAGTTTCTTCTCTTGCAGAGTCTGCAAAACAATTCTCAAATGCTCATCATGTTCTTCTTTATCCTTGGAATATACCAGGATGTCATCAATGAAGACCACTACGAATCGATCTAAGTATGGATGGAAGATATGGTTCATAAGGTCCATGAATGCTGCTAGAGCATTTGTTAACCCAAATGGCATCACCAGGAATTCATAATGCCCATACCAGGTTCTAAATGCAGTCTTAGGCACATCTGCATCCTTAACCCTTAGCTGATAATACCTTGATCTGAGATCAAATCTTAGAAAACACACAGGCTCCCTTCAACTGATCAAACAGATCGTCAATTCTAGGCAACAGATACTTGTTCTTCACTGTTACTCTGTTTAACTACTGGTAGTCAACACATAACCTCAGTATCCCATCTTTCTTCTTTACAAACAATACTGAAGCTCCCCACGGTGACACACTGCGGCGTATGAACCCCATGTCTAGTAATTCTTGCAGCTAGATTTTTAACTCTTTCAATTCAGCAGGTGCCATCCTATACGGAGCAATTGAAATCGGAGTTGTACCCAGCATAATCTCAATAGCAAATTCAACTTCCCTTTCTGGTGGCAAACTAGGTAATTCCTCAGGAAATACCTCAGAGAAATCCCTTACTGTGGGTATGTCAAACAAGTTAAGTTTACCGTGTCGAGTGTCAACTACGTGTGCCAGATAGGCTTCACACCCTTTTCTCAACCATCTCCTTGCAACTGTAGCTGAGATGACATTGGATAAGAAATCTGTCCTTTCACCCACAACTGTTATTTCTTTGTTCTCAACAGTTTTCAGAGAGATTCTCTTCAATTTACAATCTACTATTGCTTGATGATGGGATAACCAGTCCATTCCCAAAATCACATCAAATTCATGGAAAGGCAATTCGATTAAGTTTGCTGAGAACTCTTTCCCTTGAATCTTCAATGGAAAGCCCTTATATAGCTTGTTTACTACCACACTGTGGCCTAACAGATTTGTGACTAGGATGTCTTGGTCACTTTCCTCTACTGGTATTCCCTTTTTTATGGGCAGCTTGATACAAATATATGAATGAATAGATCCAGGATCCACTAATGCATGCACAAAAGTATTATAGAGGAGAAATGTACTCTTGATGACATCTGGAGCATCCTGTTCCTCCTGTGCCCTTATACCATAGGCTCTGGCTGGTTTTCTACCTTCTGCTCTCTCCACAAACTCGTCTGAGTTTACGTGAAATCACAGTGCCTCGGCCTTGCAGCTTTCTACCCCTTGGAGCTAGAGGGGCAGGCTTATCAGTTGATACCGGAGTGGATGTAGCAGTTCTGCGAGGACAATCTCGGACTAGGTGGTCTGTAGACCCACACAGTAAACAAGCACCTATCATCCTCCAACATTCACCCTTATGCCATTTTTGGCAATGTGGGCAAGCAACAGATACTGTTGGGGCTGGTCCCCTGTACCCTATCTCTGGAGAGCTAGCCATTGAAGGGGTGGACTGGCCTCTCCTTGGTGCAAACTGAGATTTGGGCCTTTGTGACTGACCCTGACTTGGTGCTCTACTAAAACTCTGAGTAGGCGAACCTCTGAATTTCTTACTAGGGGCAGAAGATGTATCGATCTGACCCTGACCTCTTTTCTACTTTATGCATCCCATACATTACTGCTCATTCATTCTAACTTTTTCAACCTTTAGTGCAGCTTCCACTAATTTGGCAAACTCTGTAATCCCCAAGGCTATAATCATTACTTTAATGTTATCATTGAGTCCTTTCTCAAATTTCTTGCATCTCTCTACCTCATTAGGGACTATTTCCCGCCTATAGCGGCTCAGTCTGACAAATTCTCTTTCATATTCTGCCACTGTCAGCTGTCTCTGGTATAGGATAATAAATTCCCTTCTTTTCTCTTCTATGTATACACTGCCCACATATTTCTTTCTGAACTCAGTGAGAAAGAAATCCCAAGTTATTTGTTCTGGTGGCACCTCACTAGTCACTGTATCCCACTATTGGTATGCATCATCTTATAGTAGTGATACAACAGCTTCCAAATTCTGCTCTGGAGTACAATGAAGTTGTTTCAAGACACTTCTAGTTCTTTCCAACTAGTTTTCATCTGTGACAGAATTATCTTCCCTTTTGCCCAGAAAATCCACTGCTCTAAACTTCCTGAGTCTCTCCATATGAGATTTTTGATGTGGAGGTGGTGGTGGTGGCATAACTCCTGCCATCTGTCTAAAGAACTCAGCCATTTGCTGAAATATGGCTGGTGCACCTACTACTGGTGGAGCAGGTTCCCTTCTGTCTCCTGGTTCAGTCATAGATGGAGCATGACTTTCCACTTCCTCATCAACCGCTATTTGCAATGTGGAGTCCATATTCTGATCAAAATAATAAATCAAAAGATCTGCATTAGAGTCATCTTAACACTTACAATGCAATGCGTGATATGCAAACTATCTAGGTCCAGAAACGCCTAAATCGTGTTCTGATACCACTAAATGTAACACCCCTCACCCGTTTATAGTATAGCTGAGCAAAGTGTGCTACACGGCGTGCCGAAACACCTAGTCTGTGATTACTTCATTTCCTGAACTCAATTTGATTTTAAGAAGTTCTTTATGTAATATTCATATCATGCTGATACTATTTTCATACTTTGATAAAATCAGTGTTTCAAGATTGGTAATAAAAATTTGGCAAGGTGTCATCTGTATTTTGGTCAAACTGTCCTTCCAAACCTGTTGAAAACAGCTTAATATGATAATATCAAAATCTCAAATATTTCACAGTCTCTTTTTCTCAGTAAAGTCAATAGACTTTTACAGTCATTAAACAACTCCATAATATAGTCCATAATAATTCAAATGTATCCAGAAAATCTCCATGTTATTTAATATGTACAAAATATTACAAACTTTAGAGCTTTGATAACATTACCAAATACAAGGCTGAATTTCAAAAATACAACAAAAGTACAAAATACAAGATATCCTAAGTCCTACCATGTATGCAATTCAGTGCAGATGACTCTGGACTCCTGTGCAGATCTGATGACTCACCCGATCGTAGGTCTGCTGGGCTCTCCAGCTGTGTCTCCAATACCTACGCAATACAAAAGCAACGCACTAAGCAATTTTCCTTAGTGGTGCCAAATATAAAGAAATATACACTAAAATAAAGTAAATAAAGTGTTTATGAATTTTTGGTGGTGCTGCATGTCAGTAGACTGGATTTAGCTATTTGAATTTAGTAGTACTTAAATGCTGCCCGTATAGCCTATATACAGACCAGACTGGATAAATGGATATACTAGCACTGGGTACCTAGTACCTCGGACCGTCACACCATCAGTCACAAAGTGTCTCCCGGTGTGCAAATAGCGTGGCTAAAAAGCCATATAGTCAATCTGGCGATAAGCCAAAAATAAATACACAATATGTATAGTCGTAGGCTATTAAAGTCATAGTGTGGCATAATAAGCCATAAAAACATAGTATGGCATGAAGCCATTTATAGAACAGTTGTTAGAATCCTATTGGCATGCCAACCTATCCAAACTAGTCAACTAGGCAAACTAGGGCACATTATAAATTAATTGTTTAATTCTTCAATCTTTAGAGTTTACTAACTATTATGTAATTCATAAGTCAATGCATATGTTGACCTTTTTAGGTACTATGGATAAGTTGTTTCTAGCATCAACATGTCACATATTGTAATTCAATATGCTGCCAATATAGTGCAATTTACCATTTTTACAAATTGGCATTCATTGCCAAATTGCTTAAAGCATCATTGTATGCAAATGTCAAATTCTCAATTTTTGGTGTGCTAAATTGGTCTTGCTTAAAGTCCTATTTCTCTTGGTTTTTAGCTTCCGGTCAAAGAAGCAAAATTGTAGCTCTATGTCTTATTGCACTTGAGGTAAAATTTCAGGTCATTCCAAGTTGTATAGACCAAGATATGGTCAATTTACTAAAGCTGGATAGATTGCACCTTTAGTGCAAAATTTGGTCAATTTTAGGTCACTTTTAGTCCTGGCAGTTTTGGTACATGAAATGTGCAAGCTATTTGACTTGGTTTTGGTCATTTCTGGGCTTTGGTGTCTTCATAAGAATTGTAGCTCTATGTCTAAGCTAACCATGGTAAAAATTTCAGGTCAATTGGACCTATTTTGAGTAAGTTATGGTCATCCAAATGATTATTGTTCATATGGTCTAAAATCTGGGTTGCAAGGTTGCTATTCCGGATTTGGTCATTTTTAAGGTCAGTTTCTAGGCAGAATTTTAACAACATTTCTACATAAAAGTTGACTTATTTGGTGTCTAGTTTCAACCCCTCCCCCCCCCCCCCCTATTGGCCTCACACCAATTGGGTTTACAGTTTGGCACTTATGACCTGATTTAGGTCAAAATAGCATACCAAAATCCGATAAATTGCAATACACTTGAAAATGAAATTGGTAACATATACCAATACTAAAGGACTTTAAAATGTGACATATTGGTAATATTAAAATTTATTCCCCTAGAGTGCATCAAAGGTCAACATTATAGGTTGACTAATGAAAGCAATAGTGTAACACCCTCCCGATAACCACTCCGTACATTCTACTGTTCCGGTGACCGGTGTCGGTCCGGACAGCTAGAACGTCCGAAAAAATATTTAAACTAAAGTCAGGAACCCTAATTAACTTAAGTATTAATAAGAAAAATTTAGTAAAAATTTTAGAAATAAAATACAACTGAGTCAAGCAATGGTGCCCAAGCGATGGGTAACAGGAGGAAGTTGCTTGTTCTAACGAGGAGCCCTAGACCCGGGGGAAAAATTATAAAATAATTTTTGGGACTCCAGAGAAGGGTCATTGAGGTTCCCATGGCATTAGAATGCCAAGAAAATACTTAGAAAAATTTTTCAATCGGTACAGACAATTTTGACTCGTTAAGCCAAACGGAGGGCATTTTGGTCATTTCGCCTTCAGAGGTGATTTTTGGCCGACTTGTCCAGTTAAGTAAATAATTATTATGATCTAAAATGTGAATAAATATTGCTAAAAATTGAATTGAAAATGAGTAGCAAAGAAAAGAAAAAAAAATGAATTAAAATTACAATTTTGACCTCATGCTTATGTCACTAAGCACTCTCACCCAATCACATTGTGACACATGTCCATAAACCAATTAAAATGAGTCAAATGGGCAGAAAATTGAAAGGAAAAACTGAATTCTTCTTCTTCAATTCCCGTATACCAAATCAAGAAGCTTTCTCTCCATTTTTTTTTCTTTTAAAGGTTGATTTTCCTAAGCTTCCTCACCTCAAAACCTTATCCTTCCTTCACAAAAAGTTATACCCACATCAAGGACAAGTGTTTGGCAACCAAGAAAAGCCAAGAAAGTGAAGGAATTGCTTGGGAAAATTCTGCTCAAATTAAGGTTAGTGCTAACTCTTACATTTTTCTTTTTATTCCATGTTAGGAAGTTCAAGTGAATAAGAAATTGTTAAGAAATTGAATAAAAAACTTATGTAGGAGTATGTATGAATGGTGGCAGCCAAGTTAGGGTTAGGGTTTTGATGGTTTAATTGCAATTAAGTTGGTATATTAATGTCAATTAATGCATATATATGAATTGGAGTTTAATGGAGTTGAATTTTTGAGTTTGTATGAGTAATTGGTTTGGACATTAGGGTTTGGAAAGGTGAAATTGTGACTTAGCTTTGGAAATGGTTAGAGGACTTTTTAATGGTCAATTAGTGACCATTTTAGGTAGGTTGACCCTAATTAGAACTGAAAAATGGGATGGTAAAGTGAAAGTATAAACTGCCCTATGGACAGCAGCATAGGGACTGAAATTTCAGTCCCTTTGCACTGCCATAACTTGGGCAGTGGTAGTCCAATTGAAGTTTGGCCAATTGGACATGAAATTAGGCTTATAATGGCACATTTTTGCTGAAGAAACCATGCCCAAAAGACCAAAGCAAGAGGACCAAAACTTGGCCCCAATCCGGAACCCTGAAACTGCCTCTGCAGAATTGACCAAATGAATAGTAACTGTTCATTTGGCCATAAGTCACTGTAGATTTGGTCAATTGGTCTGAAATTTTTACAGCAATAAGTTAAGACATAGACAAACAACTTTCATGAAAGAACCTACCCCAAATTATGGCCAGAACCCATTCAACCAAGTGACTCAAGTCACTGTTCATGCACTGTAGATATGGTAAAATTCTGCAGACTGCATATCCGGACAGCCTGGGTTTTTGAGCCATATCTGGAGCTACAAAACTCCAAATTGAGTGATTCAAAAAAGGAAATTCAACTAGACAAAATAAGGAACAACTTTCATGTTTTACATTTCTTCAAATTCCAACAGTAACAGTGTCCAATGGAACAGTGAAGTTAGGGCACCAAAACTGAAATTTTCTGCTAGTGTGGGTTACACTTTGAAATTGTAAAAACACTTAATGCCAACAAGTTTTAAACACCAAATGTGGTATGTTGGGAGTGCCAAAGTTGATGTACACATTTTTATGCTAAAAGTCAACATTTTTGTTGACCAATGATGAATAGTAACACCCAAAAAGTTGAAATTCACAAATTGACAAATTTAAAAGTTTCAAATGCCCTAGTATACCTAACAAGATTGGTTTGGATAGTTTGGCATGCCAATAGGGTTCAGTTAGCAGTACTGCATATGGCAAAAATGCCATTTTGTGATTTCATGGCTTTTAGCCATTCTGACTTTGTATTGAGACTTGGCCTTGTGCCTGATATTATTCTGACTTGTTGTTACATTATTTGCACAAGGAGATGCATATGTGACCGATGGTGTGACGGCGAGGTACTAGGTACCCAGCGCGGTTACCCGTTATCCATCCGATGCGTCTAGTGTAGGTTACTTGGGGCAACCAAATGAATAAAAGTGAACAAAGTTAATGAATTAATGAATATACCAAGATCAAACAAAGAAAGCATACACATTGTATACACATTTATTTTCTTGCTATTTTCTTCTATTATATTATTGCACCACTAAGCATTATTGCTTAGCGCGTTGCTTTTGCCACGCGTAGGTACTGGAGATCCCGATCGTGAGCCCGGTAAACCACGATGGGTGAGTCCAAGCGACGATTCGCTCGATGTCCGTGTCACCTCACTACTGCGATTGCATCGGTAGGGCACTAGGTGTCATTTTGTCATTTTGATATTTTGTAGCAGATTTGTATTTTCTCATATGTATTTGAACTCATGTAATATATTTTGATGTTTATGTAAATAATGAAAGTTATGACTATGAATGCAAGATTTGAGCATGTATTTATTGCTTGTATATGAGAAAAGGTTGTTGAAACTCAAATCAAAAATTGTTGAAATCTTGATATTGAGTTTTGTGATGACATTGAAGTTGAGAATGAATGAATTTGTTTATTGGAAGTGTTTTTAACAGGTTCCGAAGAACGGTTTTCTCCATTTTTAGCCGGTACTCCGCCGGATTTTCCTTAAAATTTTCGGAACCTTAAATGAATAATACTTTTGATAAGTGGCTTAAACAAATTGTATTTCATAAATTATATGCAAAAGCATAATATAAATTAATTGAGGAATATTAGAGTGTGCCGGTACACCGTGTGGCATTACTTACTCGGGTATCTTGTACGGGTAAGGGGTGTTACATTTAGTGGTATCAGAGCACGGTTTAGGCGTTTCTGGGCCTAGATTGAGTCCATACCATGCATTGCATTTGTAAGAGTCGAGGTGACACTAACGCAGATCTGTTTATCTTTCTTATTTTGAATAGGATATGGATCCTTCATCTCAGAGGGCAGTCGAGGAGGAAGTGGAGAGTCATGCTCCACCTGCAGCAGCTGAGGCCCGGGGGCATGAGAGAATCTGCTCACACTCAAGCAGAGCTGCTCATCCTCCACGAGCCATGTTCCAACAAATGGCCGACTTCTTTAGACAGATGGTCGGGTAATGCCGGCACCACCACCACCACCACCGGCTCCACAGAAGTCACACTGAAAGGTTAAGAAAATTTGGGGCGATGGATTTCTATGGCAAGAGAAGATGACTGCATTGCGGTAGAATTGGTTGAGCAGGCAGGCGAGTCTTGAAACAACTTCACCGCACTCGAGCAAAACACGAAGCTGCCATCTCTTTGCTGCAAGATGATGCCTATGGATGGTGGGACACTGTGTCCAGTGAAGTGCAGCCAGAAGCTGTAACTTGGGACTTCTTTCTTTCAGAATTCAAGAAGAAGTATGTGGGTACTGTATATCTGGAAGAGAGAAGAAGAGAATTTATTAACCTGAGGCAGAGACAGTTGTCAGTGGCTGAGTATGAGAAAGAATTCGTTCGATTAAGCCGATATGGAAGGGAGATAGTCCCTAATGAAGCTGAAAGATGCAAGAGATTTGAAGAGGGACTAAATGACAACATCAAGATCCAGCTCACTGCCTTGGGAATCACAGAATTTACCAAGTTAGTGGAAGCTGCCATAAAGGTTGAAAAAGTGAGAATTAGTGAGTGGACTAGAAGAGAGAGACAGCAGAAGAGGGGACCGGGTCAGTCGAGTTCAGCTCCTGCATCAGGGAAGAAGTTCAAGGGTCCTCCTGCACAGAGTTCAGCTCAGCCACAGGGCCAGGGTCAGTCTCAGGGGCCCAGGCCACAGTTCACCCCTAGGAGAGGTCAGTCCACACCATCAGTGGGCAGCTCTCCAGGGATGGGGTTCAGGGGACCAGCCCCAACATCTTCTGCATGTCCACACTGTCAGAGATGGCACAAGGGGGAGTGTTGGAGAGTGACTGGTGCCTGCTTGAGGTGTGGGTCAACAGAGCATCAGCTGAGAAACTGTCCGCGCAGAAGTACTACAGCTGCTCCAACACAAGCGGCAGACACACTCCTGCACCACGAGAGGTAGAAAATCTGCAAGTCCGAGGTCAGGACCATCACGAGGCACATGTCGAGCCAGAGAGGCTGACGACAGACCACCCGCAGAGCTTATGCTATTAGAGCTCGGGAGGAGCAAGATGCCCGGATGTCATCGAGTGCGTTCTCCCTCTACACTACACCTGTGCATGCATTGGTGGATCCAGGATCCACTCACTCATACATCTGCATCAATCTACCCGTAGAAAGGGGGATACTAGTAGGGGAGAGTGACCAAGACATTCTGGTCACTAATCCATTGGGTCACAGTGTGGTAGTGAACAAGGTATACAAGGGTTGCCCGTTAAGGATTCAGGGGTATGAATTCTTGGCAGACCTGATTGAGTTACCCTTCCACGAGTTTGACGTGATTTTGGGAATGGACTGGTTGTCACGTCATCAGGCAATAGTTGATTGCAAATTGAAGAGAATTTCTCTAAAAACTTCAGAGGGTAATGAGATCACAGTTGTGGGGGAAAGGACAGATTTCTTGTCCAATGTCATCTCAGCCACAGTTGCAAGAAGAATGATGAGAAAAGGCTGTGAAGCCTACCTAGCACATGTGGTGGATACTAGGCAGGCTAAGCCAAACCTGAGTGACATACCCACAGTAAAAGACTTCCCAGAGGTATTTCCTGAAGAATTACCTGGTTTGCCACCAGAAAGGGAAGTCGAATTTGCTATTGAGACATTGCCGGGTACAGCACCCATTTCCATTGCTCCTTATAGGATGGCACCTACGGAATTGAGAGAGTTGAAAACTCAGTTGCAAGAGTTGCTTGATAAGGGGTTCATACGCCCCAGTGTGTCACCATGGGGAGCTCCAGTGCTGTTTGTGAAAAAGAAGGATGGGACTTTGAGACTTTGTATTGATTACCGGCAGTTGAATAAAGTGACTGTGAAGAACAAATATCCGTTGCCTAGAATTGATGATCTGTTTGATCAGTTGAAGGGAGCAGGAGTATTTTCTAAGATTGATCTCAGATCAGGGTATCATCAGCTGAGGGTGAAGGATGTAGATGTGCCCAAGACTGCATTCAGGACCCGGTATGGGCATTATGAGTTTCTGGTGATGCCCTTTGGCTTAACAAATGCACCAGCGGCATTCATGGACCTTATGAACCGTATCTTCCATCCATACCTAGATCGGTTCGTAGTGGTCTTTATTGATGATATTTTGGTGTATTCCAAGACCAGTGAAGAACATGATGAACATTTGAGGATTGTTCTACAAACCCTGCGGGAAAAGAAGCTGTATGCTAAGTTGTCCAAGTGTGACTTTTGGCTGAATGAGATTGCATTCCTTGGACACATAGTGTCAGCTGATGGGATTAGGGTGGATCCCAAGAAAATAGAAGCAGTGATGGAATGGAAGCCTCCCAGAAATACAACTGAGGTCAGAAGTTTCTTGGGGCTAGCTGGGTATTACAGGAGATTTGTGAAGGGATTTTCCCTAATAGCTGCTCCAATGACTAAACTGTTACACAAGAATGTCAGATTTGACTGGAATGACAAGTGTCAGACCAGTTTTGAGAAGTTGAAGGCTATGTTGACAGAGGCACCAGTGTTAACACAGCCAGTGTCAGGAAAGGACTTTGTGGTCTACAGTGATGCCTCTCATAATGGGTTAGGGTGTGTGTTGATGCAAGAGGGGAAAGTGATTGCCTATGCTTCCAGACAGCTAAGGCCACATGAACAAAATTACCCTACCCATGATTTGGAGCTTGCAGCAATTATCTTCGCACTGAAGATATGGAGGCATTACTTGTATGGTGAAAAGTGCTACATTTACACGGACCACAAAAGCCTGAAATACTTGCCAACCCAGAAGGAGCTCAACCTTAGACAGAGGCGATGGATTGAGTTCCTGAAGGATTATGACTGTGTAATTGATTACCATCCTGGGAAGGCAAATGTAGTTGCTGATGCTTTGAGCAGAAAATCCATGACAGCTTTGAGATCATTGGATGCCCGCCTAACTTTGGTTCGAGATGGAGCTATTTTGGCTGAGTTGCAAGTGAGGCCAAACCTGCTACAGCAGATACTAGATGGGCAAAAGGCAGATGAGAAGCTAATGGCTACTATGAGCAAGATCTCAGAGGGAAAAGCAACTGACTATGAGGTGAAGGCAGATGGGTGTCTGTATTACAAAGGAAGACTGTGTGTACCAGATGATGGGGAATTGAAGACCAGTATTCTAAAAGAGGCACACACCAGCGTATATGCTATGCACCCAGGAAGTACAAAGATGTACCATGATCTAAAGCTGCAGTATTGGTGGCCTGGTATAAAGAAGGACATAGCTGACTATGTGACTAAATGCTTGACATGTCAGCAAGTCAAGGCAGAACATCAAGTTCCATCAGGTTTGCTCTGACCTATACGCATACCGAATGGAAATGGGATCGGTCACCTTGGATTTTGTTAGTGGTCTTGCTCTCAGCCTGAATAACCATGATGCAGGATGGGTGATAGTTGATAGATTGTGAAGTCGACACACTTCTGCGATTAAGACTAACTCCTTTGGAGAAGTTAGCAGAATTGTATATCAGTGAGATAGTTAGACTGCATGGAATCCCACTTTCCATCATATCTGATCGAGACCCAAGGTTTACATCGAGATTTTGGAAGAAGTTGCATGAATCCTTGGGTACACAACTCCATTTCAGCACAGCTTTCCATCCTCAGACGGATGGGCAATCAGAAAGAGTAATCCAGGTCCTTGAGGATATGCTGAGGAGTTGTGTCATTGAGTTTGAGGGAAGTTGGGATAGATACCTCCCACTGGCAGAATTTGCATACAACAATAGCTACCAAGCTAGCATTCAAATGGCCCCATATGAAGCGCTGTATGGGAGAAAATGTAGAACTCCAGTGTGCTGGACTGAATTGGGAGAAGACAAACTGGTAGGACCAGACCTGGTGAAACAGGCTGAGGAAAAAGTGAAATTAATCAAAGCCAACTTGAAGGTTGCCTCAGACAGACAGAAATCTTATGCCGACCTGAAGAGAAAAGAAATAGAATATGTGGTTGGCGACAAAGTGTTCCTCAAGGTGTCACCATGGAAGAAAGTGTTGAGGTTTGGAAGAAAAGGTAAGTTGAGCCCTAGGTTCATTGGCCCATATGAAGTCATTGAACGTGTGGGTCCAGTGGCCTATAGGCTAGCTTTACCGTCAGAGCTGGACAAGATCCACAATGTGTTCCACGTGTCTATGCTCAGAAGATATCGCTCAGATCCTTCACATGTCATCTCCAGAGAAGAAATTGAAATACGGCCGGATTTGACATATGAAGAAGAACCTCTACGGATCTTGGCTCGGGAAGTGAAAGAGTTGAGAAACAAGCAAATTCCATTGGTGAAAGTGCTTTGGAGGCACCACAACACCGAGGAGGCAACTTGGGAAAGTGAAGAGACGATGAGGCAACAGTTCCCTCAACTGTTTGCATCAGGTAAATTTCGAGGACAAAATTTAAATTAGAGGAAGAGTTGTAACACCCTCCCAGAACCACTCCGCACATTCTACTGCTCCTGGATCAGGTCGGTCCTGACACCTAGAACGTCCAAAAATATTTAAACTAAAGTCAGAACCCTAATTAACTTAAGTATTAATAAGAAAAATTTAGTAAAAATTTTAGAAATAAAATACAATCGAAGTCAAACGAGCCTGCCCAAGCAATGGGTAATCGAGGGAAGTTGCGTTTCGCAACGAGGAGCCCTAGACCGGGGAAAATTATAAAATAATTTTGGGACTCAGAGAAGGGTCATTGAGGTTCCCATGGCATTAGAATGCCAAGTAAATACTTAGAAAAATTTTTCAATCCATGCATAATTTTGACTCGTTAAGCCAAACGGAGGGCATTTTGGTCATTTCGCCTTCAGAGGTGATTTTTGGCCGACTTGTCCAGTTAAGTAAATAATTATTATGATCTAAAATGTGAATAAATATTGCTAAAAATTGAATTGAAAATGAGTAGCAAAGAAAAGAAAAAAAAAATGAATTAAAATTACAATTTTGACCTCATGCTTATGTCACTAAGCACTCTCACCCAATCACATTGTGACACATGTCCATAAACCAATTAAAATGAGTCAAATGGGCAGAAAATTGAAAGGAAAAACTGAATTCTTCTTCTTCAATTCCCGTATACCAAATCAAGAAGCTTTCTCTCCATTTTTTTTTCTTTTAAAGGTTGATTTTCCTAAGCTTCCTCACCTCAAAACCTTATCCTTCCTTCACAAAAAGTTATACCCACATCAAGGACAAGTGTTTGGCAACCAAGAAAAGCCAAGAAAGTGAAGGAATTGCTTGGAAAAATTCTGCTCAAATTAAGGTTAGTGCTAACTCTTACATTTTTCTTTTTATTCCATGTTAGGAAGTTCAAGTGAATAAGAAATTGTTAAGAAATTGAATAAAAAACTTATGTAGGAGTATGTATGAATGGTGGCAGCCAAGTTAGGGTTAGGGTTTTGATGGTTTAATTGCAATTAAGTTGGTATATTAATGTCAATTAATGCATATATATGAATTGGAGTTTAATGGAGTTGAATTTTTGAGTTTGTATGAGTAATTGGTTTGGACATTAGGGTTTGGAAAGGTGAAATTGTGACTTAGCTTTGGAAATGGTTAGAGGACTTTTTAATGGTCAATTAGTGACCATTTTAGGTAGGTTGACCCTAATTAGAACTGAAAAATGGGATG
Organism: Hevea brasiliensis; assembly: GCF_030052815.1. Classification (NCBI taxonomy): domain Eukaryota; kingdom Viridiplantae; phylum Streptophyta; class Magnoliopsida; order Malpighiales; family Euphorbiaceae; genus Hevea; species Hevea brasiliensis. The sequence continues at coordinate 68,419,067 of NC_079499.1, read as the reverse complement.
GTAAAGTGAAAGTATAAACTGCCCTATGGACAAAGATAGGGACTAAAATTTCAGTCCCTTTGCACTGCCATAACTTGGGCAGTGGTAGTCCAATTGAAGTTTGGCCAATTGGACATGAAATTAGGCTTATAATGGCACATTTTTGCTGAAGAAACCATGCCCAAAAGACCAAAGCAAGAGGACCAAAACTTGGCCCCAATCCGGAACCCTGAAACTGCCTCTGCAGAATTGACCAAACTGTTCATTTGGCCATAAGTCACTGTAGATTTGGTCAATTGGTCTGAAATTTTTACAGCAATAATTAAGACATAGACAAAAAACTTTCATGAAAGAACCTACCCCAAATTATGGCCAGAACCCATTCAACCAAGTGACTCAAGTCACTGTTCATGCACTGTAGATATGGTCAAATTCTGCATCGCATATCCGGACAGCCTGGGTTTTTGAGCCATATCTGGAGCTACAAAACTCCAAATTGAGTGATTCAAAAAAGGAAATTCAACTAGACAAAATAAGGAAAAACTTTCATGTTTTACATTTCTTCAAATTCCAACAGTAACAGTGTCCAATGGAACAGTGAAGTTAGGGCACCAAAACTGAAATTTTCTGCTAGTGTGGGTTACACTTTGAAATTGCAAAAACACTTAATGCCAACAAGTTTTAAACACCAAATGTGGTATGTTGGGAGTGCCAAAGTTGATGTACACATTTTTATGCTAAAAGTCAACATTTTTGTTGACCAATGATGAATAGCAACACCCAAAAAGTTGAAATTCACAAATTGACAAATTTAAAAGTTTCAAATGCCCTAGTATACCTAACAAGATTGGTTTGGATAGTTTGGCATGCCAATAGGGTTCAGTTAGCAGTACTGCATATGGCAAAAATGCCATTTTGTGATTTAATGGCTTTTAGCCATTCTGACTTTGTATTGAGACTTGGCCTTGTGCCTGATATTATTTACAGCTTGTTAGCTGTTGCACACCGGGAGATGCATATGTGACCGATGGTGTGATGGCCCGAGGTACTAGGTACCCAAGCCACCCGTTATCCAGTCCAGTCGTCTAGTGTAGGTTACTTGGGGCAACCAAATGAATAAAAGTGAACAAAGTTAATGAATTAATGAATATACCAAGATCAAACAAAGAAAGCATACACATTGTATACACATTTATTTTCTTGCTATTTTCTTCTATTATATTATTGCACCACTAAGCATTATTGCTTAGCGTTGCTTTTGCCACGCCGTAGGTACCGGAGATCCCGATCGTGAGCCCGTAGACCACATCGGGTGAGTCCAACTGACGCTTCGCTGTCCGTGTCACCTCACTACCTGCAGTGCATCGGTAGGGCACTAGGTGTCATTTTGTCATTTTGATATTTTGTAGCAGATTTGTATTTTCTCATATGTATTTGAACTCATGTAATATATTTTGATGTTTATGTAAATAATGAAAGTTATGACTATGAATGCAAGATTTGAGCATGTATTTATTGCTTGTATATGAGAAAAGGTTGTTGAAACCTGAAACTGAAAAATTGTTGAAATCTTGATATTGAGTTTTGTGATGACATTGAAGTTGAGAATGAATGAATTTGTTTATTGGAAGTGTTTTTAACAGTTCAAGAACGGTTTTCTCCATTTTTAGCCAGATTCACTGGATTTTTTTTAAAATTTTCGGAACCTTAAATGAATAATACTTTTGATAAGTGGCTTAAACAAATTGTATTTCATAAATTATATGCAAAAGCATAATATAAATTAATTGAGGAATATTAGAGTGTGCCGGTACACCGTGTGGCATTACTTACTCGGGTATACTGTACACGGGTAAGGGGTGTCACAAATAGTATTAAATAAATTTAATTATTGAACCTTATTGTTAGAGATAATTTAACTAAGTACTAAAACACTTTAAATTGTATGTTTCAGTTAGCAAAGACTCAGAGAAGGGGAAAGAACGAATGAGTGAAGGCCAAGAGGCTACTCATCAGAGGTTTGTGCATAACAGTTATTTCTTTTGAATTTTCACTAGAAATAAATTATGACAATTTATATGTTATTGCTTAAATTGTGAAAAATTTGTTTAAATGATATTTGATGGATACTTATTGCTTGAAAAATATTGCAAATGGTTTGAAACCATAGCTATCATGTATATTTGATTGAATTCCTCTCTAACTTGTCTAATGGGACGAATTGGCTTTGAATTCCCTCTATGGCTAAAGTGTTGCAGTGTGTGTTGGTTGAGGACGAATTGGATGAGTACTCATATAATTGCTAGCTAGCTATGTTATTCCTCATTAGCCATTGGCTTTTGGGATGAATTGGACTATGGAATCATGATTAAGCTGTGTGTGTGATTTATTGATATTCATTGAGACATTGTGAAATGGAGTTTAAATTCTTTATGGCATTCTCTGTCTTTTGAATTTAACTACGATTTTAAGTATCCATAGTTTATATGATTTATGGTTTTAAATTACATTTTCTTAATATTGTGCACTAATGAGACATTAGCTCAGCAATAGCTTTTTCATTGCTGTCGCAGGTAGACAGACAGACAGAGTAGCAGAGTAGGCTGCTTTTGCTACATTTTGGGATTCTGCCAGGTATATTGAGTATACCACCTTTTTGTAATTTTTGTTGTAATGTATGTGCTCTGTATGTATATATTGTACTTGGTTTTGAGCAGTTGTAAACTAAAGTCATAATATATTTATTTCTTATCTCAGCTTTTGAACTACTCAGTCATTTTGTAGTCTATCTTTGGAAATATTGAAAATTGATGTTGAATTGAGTTTGACAAATGTTGAGAAAATTGATTTGTGTTGAACTATTATTGGAGTTTGGGATTGAACAAATATATTGGAAGTGCTTTTTTATAGGTTTTTGAAGAACTGTTTTATTCAAAACACAAATGGCACTCTGCCAAAATTTTTACAAAAATTACTGATACTTCATATGTGTTATTTGGCTTCACTTCAGTTAAAAAAAAAAATTAACACTTGTCAAAAGTGCTCACCATTGTAAAAAGAAATAAGAAAAGGTTTAAAATCTCTTGTAGTGTATTTAATGGGTTATCAGTAGACGAAGTTTGGTAATTCATTAGGTATACTACGGGATCATGTTATGCCTTACGGAGGGGTAGGGTGTGGCACTGATTTGATCCTTCAGTCCCATCCTGAGTCATTCGGGAATATTGTGACAAATTTCTATATGACTAAGCAGGAATACACCTTGGCTGGTCTACTTAACATACTGGTTATTGCCCAAAAGAATATGCCAGGCAATAAAGGAAAAGAGGTAGCTTTGATTGCATCTTCTTCGGCTGGCTGAGTTGCAAGTGAGGCCAAACCTACTACAACAGATTTTAGATGGGCAAAAGGTAGATGAGAAGTTAATGACTACTGTGAGTAAAATCTCAGAGGGGTAAGCAACTGATTATGAGGTGAAAGCAGATGGGTGTCTGTACTACAAAGGAAGAATATGTGTACCAGATGATGGGGAATTGAAAGCCAATATTCTTAAAGAGGCACATACCAGTGTTTATGCTATGCACCCAGGAAGTACAAAAATGTATCATGATCTGAAGCTTTATTATAGGTGGCCTAGTATGAAGAAGGACATAGCTGACTATGTGACTAAATGCTTGACATGCCAACAAGTAAAGGCAGAACATCAAGTTTCATCGAGTTTGCTATAGCCTATACGCATACCTGAATGGAAATGGGATCGGGTCACTATGGATTTTGTAAGTGGTCTACCTCTCACCTAGAAGAAGTATGATGCAGTATGGGTGATAGTAGATAGATTGATGAAGTCAGCACACTTTCTGCTAGTTAGGACTGATTACTCACTGGAGAAGTTAGCAGAATTGCATATTAGTAAGATAGTTAGACTACATGGAATTCCACTTTCCATCATATCAGATCGAGACCTAAGGTTTATATTGATATTTTGGAAGAAGTTGCATGAATCCTTGGGTACAAACTCCACTTCAGCACAGTTTTCCATCCTCAGATGGATGGGCAATCAGAAAGAGTAATCCAGGTAAATAATTGAAACCAATTGAATTAATACAAATATTGAACTGAAATGATAATAATAACATGAAATATATGTCAGGTCCTTAAGGATATGCTGAGGAGTTGTGTCATTGAATTTGAGAGAAGTTGGGATAGATACCTCCCACTGGCAGAATTTGCATACAACAATAGCTACCAAGCTAGCATTCAAATGGTCCCGTATGAAGCACTACATCGGAGGAAATGTAGAACTCCAGTGTGCTGGATTGAATTGGGCGAAGACAAACTAGTAGGGCTAGACCTGGTGAAACAGACTGAGGAGAAGGTAAGGCTAATCAAAGCTAACATGAAGGTTGCCTCAGACACACAAAAATCCTATGCCAACCTGAAGAGAAAAGCAATAGAATATGCGGTTGGCGATAAAGTGTTCCTCAAGGTGTCACCATGGAAGAAGGTGCTGAGGTTTGGAAGAAAAGGTAAGTTGAGCCCTAGGTTCATTGGCCCATATGAAGTCATTGAACGTGTGGGACTAGTAGCCTCCAGGCTAGCTTTATCACTAGAGCTGGACAAGATCCACAATGTGTTCCATGTATCTATGGTAAGAAGATACCGCTCAGATCCTTCACATATCATTTCCATGGAAGAAATTGAAGTACAATCGAATTTGTTATATGAAGAAGAACCCCTGGATCAGGAAGTGAAAGAGTTGAGGAATAAGCAGATTCCACTAGTGAAAGTGCTTTGGAGGCACCACAACACCGATGAGGCCACTTGGGAAAGTGAAGAGACGATGAGGCAACAGTTCCCTCAACTGTTTACATCAAGTAAATTTTGAGGATGAAATTTTTAGTTAGAGGGGAAGAGTTGTAACACCCTCCTTGTAGCAACTCCGTACATTCTACTGTTCCGGTGACCAGTGTCGGTCCGGACAGTTAGACCATTCGGAAAAATATTTAAACTAAAGTGAGGAACCATAATTAACTAAATTATTAATAAGAAAAATTTAGGAAAAATTTTAGGAATAAAATACAACCAAGTTAAATGAGCCAGTGCCCTAAAGATGGGTAACCCAGTGGAAAGTTGCGGTCCTCGCAACTAGGAGCCCTAGACTCGAGGAAAATTCATAAAATAATTTTTGGGACTCCAAAGAAGAGTCATTGAGGGTTTTATGGCGTTAGAATGCCAGGAAAATGCTTAGAAAAATTTTTTAATCTGTATAGATAATTTTGATCTGTTAAGCCAAACGGAGGGCATTTTGGTCATTTCACTGTCAGAGGTGATTTTTGCTCGACTTGTCCAATTAAGTAAATAATTTTCATGACACAAAATGTGAATAAATATTGCTAAAAATTAAATTAAAAATGAGTAGAGAAGAAAATAAGAGAAAATGAGATAAAAAGCTAATTATGACATCACCATGATGTCATTAAACACTTATCACCAATTATAATTAATCAAGCCCATTTAAAATAAATAAAATGAGATAAGAATAAACAAAAAAAGGGTCATCAGCTGCTCCAAACCAATCCAGTCGTCTCCCTCTTCTCCCATAGCCATTTCCTCCATGAAAGCTCACCCAAGCTCCCAACCTCACCAAATCTCACTTGAAACCCTTACCTAGTTGCACAAAAAATTTACCTAGCAACTTGAACATCCTCCAAGCAGCCAAAAGATGAAGGAAAGAGCAAGTTTAGTTGGCTTGAAATTCTGTTCCAACAAGGTTAGTGTCCAACTCTTACACCTTTTGCTTTAATTCATGTTCAATGGCATGAATTGTGTAGGAAATATAAGAAAATAAAGCAATCAAGTGTGTGTGTGCAGCTTATAATTTTTAGCAGCTAGGGTTTGATGATTTTGCTTGGTAGAAAAATGGTTATGAGTAGCCTTTGGAAGTGGATGGGGTATTGAACATAATTTAGTAAGTGAAATGCAAGAATTGTGCATGTATGAAATGAAAAAATATTGGACACTTGAACAATTCTAGGGTTTCCTCATGTGATGGTTCATTAACCTTGTAATGGTCAATTAGTGACCATTTGAATGTGTATGATGAGGAAATGAAGTAAGTTAAGGCTTGGCATTTGAGTGTGGGTGAGCTGCCTTGGCTACCCTATAGGTCTGGATGTGACTCCAGCAGGTTTGGGCAGCTATAAATGGAGTTTTAGAGGTTCAATTGGTGCAAGGTCAATTGGACATGAAACTAGACACATAATGACACCACTTTGGTGAAGAAACCAAGAAACCCTGCCTAGAAAACCAAACTAAGTTAGCCTAAAAATTGCCCTAATATGGATGACTTGCATTCTGCCTGGGCAAAATGACTAAATGAATAGTATTCATTTGCTCATAACTCAGTGTAGAAATGTCCAATTGACCTGAAATTTTACCAGCTTAGAGCTGAGACATAGACCTAAAACTTTCATGAAGAACACAAATCCAAATTGTGACCATAACCTAGTCAAATTGCCAACCAAACTTAGGTTACCGAATCTAGCAGAACCAATTTTGTCCAGAATTGTGGATTCTGTCTAATCCTGCAAGTTATGGTGTTTAGGCCATAACTTGAGCTACAAAACTCCAAATGGAGTAATTCAAAAAATGAAATGTAACTAGACACAATAAGAAACAACTTTCATGAAGACAGCTTTACCAAATTTCTACTGTACAAATGACCAATGGAATAGTAAACATAATACTTGAAATCTGAAAATTGTGAATAACTAACACTAAGCTTAGAAATGGTATTGGCAATCAATACCAACAACTTTAGAATGCAAAATATGGTATGTTGGGAGTATTAGAACCAATGTACTTATTGTTTATGCATAAGTCAATATTTTAGTCGACTATTGAAATGAATAGTAACACTTAAACTTAAATTTCAAGAATTGTAAAATTTAAAAGAATAACTGCCCTAGTACACCTAGTAAGATTGGTTTGGATATGTTGGCATGCCAATAGGGTTCAGTTAGTAGTACTGAACATGGCATTATGCCATTCTGTGATTTTATGGCTTTTAGCCATTCTGACATTGTGATGATACTTGGCCTTGTGCCATTCTGACATATGTGACCGATGGTGTGACAGCCCGAGGTACTTGAAACCCAGTGCTAGTTTACCCGTTTATCTAGTCTAGTCATCCAGGATAGGTTACTTTGGAAACCGAAAATGAAAATGGATAAATTTAATGAAATTATGAATATAACAAGTACATAATAAATAAGATTGCCAACAATGATCGAAAAATTGTCTGCATAAGATATCAGAACATGCACTGCATATTTATTTTATGTTATTTCTTTTTATTCTATTATGGCACCACTAAGCATTATTGCCTATCGCATTGCTTATTGCCACGCGTAGCTTCTGGAGAGACCGACCAAGAGCCCAGTAGACCACAGACTGGGTGAGACCTTCTGCAGCTCTGCATAGTGTCCATGTCACCTCACCATCATCAGTGCATTGGTAGGATGCTAGGTTTTATTTTGAGTATTTTGTAATTAACTTTTACTTTTCCATGTGTAATTAAGACTTATGTAATATATTTTGGTATTGATGTAAATAGTGGAAATTGTGTTTATGAATGAAAAAGTGAATATTTATTGATGACTTTTACATAAATATCATATGAAATGAATGATTGAGAAATGAAAATGTTGTTGAAAAATATTGAGATTTTGTTGATGAAATGGAGTTTGAGATTGATTGAACATTTTGGAAGTGTTTTTTACAGGTTCTGAAGAACGGTTTTCTCTATTTTTAGTCAGTACTCTGCCGGATTTTCTACAAAATTTGTGGAATCTCAAATAAATTTATGATTTCAACAAATGACTGAAATGAATTATATTTCACAAATTGTACTTCATAACTAAAAATAATAATAAATTAGGAAGAATAAAAATGATTGAATTAAAATAGGGTGTTTCGGTACACTGTGTGGCATATCTTGCTCGGCTACACTGTAGACGGGTAAGGGGTGTCACACCTAGTTAAGCCCTAAACACAAATAATTAGTAATTGCCAAATAATTAAGTATAAAGAAGAAAAACAAAGTATAAAAAGTTAAATGAGTCAGGAGTCACAGCGATGGGTGACCTTCTCGGGAATGACTGCGAGGTCAGCCTAAACTCAAAATTTGAAACGTAAAATATGACACCGTGGTCCTTAGGACTATTGTGAACACAATGGAAAAGAGAAAATCATTAGAAAGAATTGTTAAGCAGGTCAAATAATTAGGTCAGAGATCTGAAAGAAATATTAAATTACTTGCAAACCAGATTGAACCGGCAAGGGACAATTTGGTCAATTCTGTGACACCCCTTACCCGTCTACAGTGTAGTTAAGCAAGATATGCCACACAGTGTACTGGAATACCATATTTTATTTCAATCGTTTTTTATTCTTTCTTATTTTATTTCTTTATGGTGATAAAATGCAATTTGAAAAATTTGACTTATTTAAGTCATTTATTGAAATTATAAATTTATTTAAGGTTCTAAAAATTTTATAGAAAATCCGGTAGAGTACCAACTAAAAATGGAGAAAACAGTTCTTCGGAACCTGTGAAAAACACTTCCAATAATTGTTCAAATCACAACTCCAATTCTCACATCAATTTACAACAATTTCTTAATAATTACTCCATTTGTCATTCATTCATTTCACATTATCATCATGCTCAAATCATAAATAAATTCTCATATGTTATTTATAATCACAAGTTACAAATACTTACATTAACACAAAAATTATATTATATTTATTTCAAATATACATGATAAAATAAGAGTTTAATTATAAAATTTACAAAAATCACAAAATACAAAATGGGACCTAGTGTCCTACCAATGCACTGTAGCCTGTGAGATGACACGGACACTATGTAGAACTATGAATGCCCTTATCTAGTCCATGGTCTACTGAGCTCTCTGTCCAAATCTTCAGTACCTACGCATTGCAAAAGCAATGCCCTAGGCATAAAGCTTAGTGATGCCAATAATATAAGAAAATATAAAATGCGAATAAAAATAATAATTTCCTAGTTATTGTGTTCATAAAAAAATGAATAATTGCTAACTTATTATTTAGTCGAAGGCTAATTATATTTTACGATATTAACTTCTTCATGCATTTTGTTAATTATTTTCTTGATGATTTTGAGCTTCTTTATTTTATTGTAATCATTCTTGATCTTTATCCTGATATTTAATTTCCTTATTTTCTTTAATAATTAGTTCAATTATAATTATACTTTTTCATGGCCAAGTAACCTATACAAATTTTCCGGACTAGATAAATGGATAAACTAGCATTTGGTACCAGGTACCTCGGGCCGTCACACCATCAGTTGCAATGTGTCTCCCGGTGTGACAACAGAAATGGCTAATAAGCCATAAAAGCAATAAAGCATAAAGCCAAGTTAACATTATAATCAGTATAGCCATAGGTTATCACATCACAGAATGGCATGAATGAAGGAACGGAAGCGTGAAAAACACAAGATTATACCATTGAATTCAAAAATTTTCACCTAGGGTCACATGCACCATGCAAGATTTATTTTTATCTATTTGATTTCAATGATAAACAACATATTAAAACTCTTTTAATATGTTTTTGGATCTGTATTTGCCATTTAAGATTTTAAAATTAATCAGATTAATTTTAGAACCCTAGATTAAATCAAGAACGATTACACTAACCTCTTGATGTGCTGCAGCGTGTCTGCGCCTTTGAGATTCATCTTCAGGACACCAGATGTTGTCCCTCTAGCTTGTCCACACCAAGAACACCTATGGCAGCCCTCGAACAGCTTCTAAAGCCTTTTCTATTAATTAGAAATTCAAGTTCTGCCTTTTAAGAGATTAGAGATGTAAACAGGACACTAGAAACAATTTATAGTGTTCTTAATTCAAGAGATTAATGGCTAATCTCTTTGAATTGATGAGAGATGAAGAGAAATAGCTGGAGAGGCTCAAAGTGGCGTGAAAATTGAGAGGAGAGGCTGCTGGTTATGTTTTCTTTTCATAACCACACTTAAATAGCTAGGTTAACACATTAAACCCTAGCCACATGTCACCTTTTGATTAGCTCTAGGTTTAAGTGACCCAATCACATTGTGCCAAGTGTCAAACCTATATTTAATCTTGATTTTAATCATCTTACATGATTAAAAAAAACATTTGGCAAGCTTATGTGTTATGCCATGTGTCACCATCTCATGGTGCCACGTGTCACACTGTGAAATGACCAAAATGCCCCTGTGTCTTAATTTTGAGTTCTTAACCCAAAATAATTATTTTCTTCTTCTAATTAATTTATATCAAATATAAATTAATTAATTAATCTCTATTAATTAATTTCTCATCAATTAAATTCATATTTAAACACTTTAAATATAAATTTAATTTATATTACACATCCAATAATCTAGATTTGATTTCAAGTCATGCTAGGGACTTTGCAATTTAATTGCAAACCAAATCTATTTAATTAATCAATTAAACTCTTTAATTAATTAATTAAATCATATTTAAATAGGTGATAACTTGTGTATGTGTGTGACTTACTAGGCTCATCGCTAATTGGCAATGAGACATGATATCAACTCTTAATATCATCAGAACTCTTTCTTACCATAAATGATTTCTCTAAATCATTTTATGAACCTCATAGACCATGGTTAACACCTAGCATAGCATGCCATGGCCACCCAATTAGTAATAAGATTTACCTTAAATGAACCTATAATCATATGTTACCATGCACTAGAATCTCTGCATTACAAAATCCCAACTCAAGTTGAGTCATGGTTTATGTCAAACTCCATTTGCTATGAATATTATGTTCTCTTTTAATTCCAGTTCTTGATTAAAAGATTTTCTCATCGAAACTCTTTTACAATAAATCTATCTGTCTGGCCAGAACTAGAAACATCAAGAACAATTAAATGAACATAGGATTTTAACTCTATTTACTTAGAGGAACAGATTCCATCTTGATCAACACCTACCTCCATATATAACTAGTAGGAGCCAACAGATGCCCATATACCCATACACAGTACAAGTATGAAAGCAGTATCAAACTCAAACTACCTATATACAAGATAATCGTGCTATCTCGTGTCTAAAGATTATATGCACTGATATGATTTATGACAAAACATTGACAAGAGTAAACTCCATGTGCTTGTCATAAGTGTCACCGTTCGACCTACTTATCATGTATAAGTGCCTATCATGTTTGTTATATGGCATGAGACTCACCATTCCATCTTATTTATATCTCATATAAATAACTTGGGAACAAACATGAATACAATCTTTCGGATAAGTCATGTCCTTATTATGAAGTATCCTTGATTGTGAACCTATTTATGATACTTTGTGCTAGAAATATTGTCACTCATATTCTTAATAACTTAAGAATAATATTTCTAACAAAATATCAATGGACCTTTTCTATTACACATAAATATATTATGTAAACGGAAAAGTGGAAATGCCTTTTATTAATAAAATATATACAAGATACATACTAAATGATATGCTCTAGGGCATACTACTAACAATCTCCCACTAGCACTAGAGCCATTCATTACAATACCTTAGACCCATCTTCTCAAGATGTCAGTCTAACTGAGCTTGTGACAAAGGCTTAGTGAATGAATCACCGGATTTTCACCGATGCTATTTCTGCATGGCTATATTGCCTTGCCCAACTATATCTCGATAATGTTGTTGTGACTTTTTATGTTTTTTGATTTTGGGTGAGACCTTAGTTCCTTAGCCTATATGATCGCTCCATTGTTGTCACGAGGTAATGGAACTGCGACTCAATGGAAGGAACTACCGTAAGTTCTCGTAGAACTTCTTCATCCAAACGACTTCTTTTGCGGCATCGATGCAAGAATATACTCGACCTCGATGAGTGGAATCTGCAGTCGTGCTCTGTTTGGAACTCTTCCAACTGACAGCACCTCCATTACAAATGAACACATATCCAGAGGTAGACTTTCTATCATCGATATCTGATTGGAAATCAGAATCAGTATAACCATCCAATTGCAAGTCTCCACCTCCATAAATCAAGAATAAATCCTTAGTTCTTTTCAAGTACTTAAGGATATTCTTGACAGCTATCCAGTGTTCCAAACCTGGATTGGATTGATACCTGCTAGTCAAACTAACAGCATATGTGATATCCGGCCTAGTACACAACATTGCATACATTAAACTTCCAATGGCCGAAGCATATGGAATCCTGGCCATCTTATCTCTTTCTTCAGGTGTCTTTGGAGACATCTCTTTAGAAAGGTGGGTACCATGTCTCACTGGTAACAATCCTCTCTTGGAATCAAGCATGTTAAACCTCTTTAACACCTTTTCCAAGTATAGACTTTGGAATAAACTAATTATTCTTTTCGCTCTATCTCTATAGATGCGAATCCCAAGAATATAGGTTGCCTCCCCTAAGTCTTTCATGGAGAATGTATTTGACAACCATACCTTTATAGTCGTTAACATACCTGTATCATTACCCATCAACAGTATGTCATCCACATATAAGATAAGGAAAGTGATAGCACTGTCACTAACCTTCTTATATACACATGGCTCATCCTCATTTTTGATAAAACCAAAAGATTTAATGGCTTCATCAAAACGGATGTTCCAACTCCTCGAAGCTTGTTTCAACCCATAAATGGATCGCTTTAGCTTGCATACCTTGGAACCATCTTGGGATTCAAATCCCTTAGGTTGTTCCATGAAAATGTTTTCTTCAATGTATCCATTGAGAAAAGTTTTGACATCCATCGCCAAATCTCATAATCATAGTATGCACTATTGCTAATAAAATCCTAATTGATTTAAGCATGGCAACAAAGTAGAAAGTCTCCTCATAATCTATTCCTTGCCTTTGGCGAAACCCTTTCGCTACTAGCCTTGCCTTATAGGTCTCTACCTTTCCATCAGAACCAATTTTCTTCTTGAAAACCCATTTGTTTCCTATAGGTACAATACCTTCAGGTGGGTCAACAAGATCCCAAACTTGATTCTTATACATGGAATCAATCTCGGATTTCATAGCATCAATCCATTTTGAAGAGTCTATATCTGATATAGCTTCTTCATAGGTAAGTGGATCATCCCCATGATCTACTTCTTCATGAGTAGACAACTCTTGTTCTTCTTCATGAAGAAAACCATATCTCACTGGTGGGTGAGATACCCTGGTTGTTCTACGAGGAACAGCTGTAGATGTTTCATCAACGGGTATAGGTTGACTAGATGGATCTATATCCATCTGATATGTTGGTTGGTCAGAATTCTCCAATTCTAACTCTATTTACCTTCCTTTGCCTCATTCTTGAACAAACTGTTGTTCAAGAAATGTGGCATCTCTACTTATCACAACCTTTTGTGAAGTAGGCAAATAAAAATAATATCCAAAACTATCTTTTGGATATCCAACAAATCGACCTTTTTCTGATCTGGTCTCCAATTTATCAGTGTTTAGCTTTTTGATATAAGCTGGACAACCCCAAATCTTAACATGCTTAAGACTTGGTTTTCTTCCATGCCATATCTCATAAAGGTGTCGAAGAAACTGATTTTGATGGAATCCTATTCAGAATATATAAAGCTGATTCTAATGCAAATCCCCAAAAGGAGATTGGCATATCAGTATAGCTCATCATACTACGTACCATATCCAATAAGGTACAATTTCTCCTTTCAGATACACCATTCAGCTGTGGCGTTCCTGGAGGAGTCAGCTGAGAAACAATGCCATGATCTCTCAAGTATTCATCAAATTCAGTACTCAAATATTCACCTCCACGATCTGATCGAAGAGCTTTAATATTCTTTCCTGTTTGATTTTCTACTTCAGATTTAAATTCTTTGAACTTTTCAAAAGATTCATGTTTGTATTTCATCAAATACAAATATCCAAACCTTGATTTATCATCAGTAAAGGTAATAAAATAATGAAAGCTCCCTCTAGCCATTTCTTTAAACGGACCACATAGATCACTATGTATTAGTTCCAAAATATTTTCAGCTCTTAACCCTTGTCCAACAAAGGGTGATCCAGTCATTTTGCCTTGAAGGCAAGATTCACAAGTTGGAGTAGGCTCAGAGCCCAACGAGGATAGAATCCCCATTTTCTCCAATTTTGCAATCCTATCTTCTGCAACATGACATAACCTTAAGTGCCAAATATATTTTGAACTTGAGTCGTTTTTCACCATGGCATTGCATTCATTTAGATTGCTATACTCTGGCCAGTGGTAACACTTTCTTACTGGCAATGGAAACACTTTCCTGTTAGCAATGGAAACACTTTCCTGTTGGCAGTGGAAACACTTTCCTTTGCCTTTGTCAGCTTTGGTCTTCCCTTTCTGTTTAGCTATTTTCTTGGAAGGACCAGGAATGTGAAGTTTCTTTTTCTTATTGCCCTTCTTCTTGTTGGACTTTCCAGCGGAAGAAGATGCAACCAAAGCTACCTCTTTTCCTTTATTGCCCAGCATATTCTTTTGCGCAATAACTAGCATGTTGAGTAAATCAGCTAAGGTGCATTCCTGTTTAGTCATATGGAAATTTGTCACAAAATTCCCAAAAGACTCAGGAAGGGACTGTAGGATCAAATCCGTTTGTAGTAGGAAGTCCATGTTGAAGTCAAGATGTTCCAACTGCTCAATGAGCCGAATCATCTTGTGGACATGATCCTCAACATTCTGTCCCTCAAACATCCTCATACGGAATAGCTGTCTAGATATCTCATACCTAGCATTCCTGCTGTGCTCACCATACAACTCTTGTAGGTGAAGGAGGATCTCACTTGCACTCTGCAAGTTTTCATGCTGCTTCTGTAACTCATTACTCATGAAAGCAAACATGTAACACTTAGCTCTCATATCATGCTCCTTCCACTTGTCCAAAGTTTCATGTTCCTCTTAAGTGGCCTCTGGAGGTAAGGGACCAGGAACATTTGAATCTAGAACATATCCTATATGTTCAAGGTTCAAGACAAGTTTCAAATTTCTTAGCCAATCGCATGATTAGGTCCTGTCAACCTGTTGTGATCAAGTATGCTTGCAAGGATATTGGATGGTGGTGGTTGTTTTGTGCTCATTTTTATCAGAAAATTAACTGCAGAAAATAACCAGATTAATTAGTAAATGTATCATGTAATTAACCAAAATGATTATGGTCTTTTAATCAAATTGGTCCTCCCACTAACTTAGCGAATCCTACACTTCCAAAGTAGAAAATGGAAATCCTAGTTGGATGGATTTCTAGTGGGTGATTGAATTCTTATAATTCTATTGATCATCCTCAGGTACATCCATTATTGGAATTACAATAAACTATAAGTGAGCAACTCCTTGCCCATCACATCTCATGTGAGGTTCAATCCTTTACCTAGCCCCTAATGCTCAAAATCTCAGGTACATCCATTATTGACTTATCTTGCATTAGTTAAGTTGATCCCATTGAGCCGAGAATTATGCAAATAATTTTAATGTCCTCAGGTACATCCAATATTGGCCACTAAACCATTTACATATTTACAACATCTCATGCTTAACAATTATTCTTAAGAAAATCTCTTAAATAAATTGCATCTTATGCAACTATTTAAAATTTCTTAAAATAATTGCCCCAATGGAGGGCCTATGTTATAATTACTTTAATTATAGCATTTCCAACTTAATCATTTGTTTGGAAGATTTTATGGTCATTCTATTTACTATTAAGGTCTCACTTTGCACATTATCCATTTAGCATGCATATATCATATAATTGCATACATTCCCATACATCTCATGCATTCATGGATAAGCAGTAAATATGGTATGATCATGGACTTTCTAAGGGATTCAATTCTGAGCCACCAAGAATTGAATCAGGGCATTCCTAGGTGCATTTCATTCATTCATTTTACAAGAGTTGCTGAAGGAGTACATAATCAACACTTGATCTTGAATTCCTCCCACTGGTCCCACCAATGCTCTTGACCTCCTTGAACTTCTTGCAATCCAATATTACACAGTAATCCTTGGCATACTAAGGCGAATTTACAAGAACTTAAATAAATGAAATTACAACCCAAAAATATTATAAACTTAATAATACATGCCCAAAATAAATTAAAATAAATTAATTAATTTACAATCCCAAAGAAACATAAAAGAAATAAATCCAATCACATTGGTCTTTTATAGTCCATGATCATCCATCATGCATATCACTATTTAACAATTAAATAAAACATACATACTTAAATTAAATTGAATATCTCATATTCAACTTAAAAATCCAGATTTGAATATGATTCAAATAAATTTAAAAATTCAGATTTGAATCTCATTCAAACAAATTTAAAAATTCAGATTTGAATAACATTCAAACAACTTTAAAAATTCAGATTTGAATCACATTCAAACATTTTTTAAAAAATCAGATTTGAATCACATTCAAATATTTTTTAAAAAAATCAGATCTGAATTTTATTGAATCAATTTTAAAAAATCAGATTTAAATATGATTCAAACAACTTTAAAAATTCAGATTTGAATCACATTCAAACAACTTTTAAAATTCAGATTTGTATCACATTCAAACAATTTTTTAAAATTCTGATTTGAATCATAATTTAATTGTGTGATTAAAACAACTAATTAAACACTTTAATTAGTCAAAGAATAGGCCTTAGATCATACAACAATTGCAGAATTAAAAGCCAAACCTTGAACCACCTATGGAACCATTGTTGCCGCCACCAATGGTGGCTCCACCATGTGTGCCGCCACACCTCATGATCCAACCAGCAATGAATCTCTTGATCTCATGATCAAACACACAATTAAATTATATAATCAACAATCTAAATGGCAAATATAGTGGCTCTGATACCAATTGAAGGAACGGAAGCGTGAAAAACACAAGATTATACCATTGAATTCAAAAATTTTCACCTAGGGTCACATGCACCATGCAAGATTTATTTTTATCTATTTGATTTCAATGATAAACAACATATTAAAACTCTTTTAATATGTTTTTGGATCTGTATTTGCCATTTAAGATTTTAAAATTAATCAGATTAATTTTAGAACCCTAGATTAAATCAAGAACGATTACACTAACCTCTTGATGTCTTTGCAGCGTCTGCGCCTTTGAGATTCGTCTTCAGGACACCAGATGTTGTCCCTCTAGCTTGTCCACACCAAGAACACCTGTGGCAGCCCTTGAACAGCTTCTAAAGCCTTTTCTATTAATTAGAAATTCAAGTTCTGCCTTTTAAGAGATTAGAGATGTAAACAGGACACTAGAAACAATTTCTAGTGTTCTTAATTCAAGAGATTAATGGCTAATCTCTTTGAATTGATGAGAGATGAAGAGAAATAGCTGGAGAGGCTCAAAGTGGCGTGAAAATTGAGAGGAGAGGCTGCTGGTTATGTTTTATTTTCATAACCACACTTAAATAGCTAGGTTAACACATTAAACCCTAGCCACATGTCACCTTTTGATTAGCTCTAGGTTTAAGTGACCCAATCACATTGTGCCAAGTGTCAAACCTATATTTAATCTTGATTTTAATCATCTTACATGATTAAAAAAAAACATTTGGCAAGCTTATGTGTTATGCCATGTGTCACCATCTCATGGTGCCACGTGTCACACTGTGAAATGACCAAAATGCCCCTGTGTCTTAATTTTGAGTTCTTAACCCAAAATAATTATTTTCTTCTTCTAATTAATTTATATCAAATATAAATTAATTAATTAATCTCTAGTAATTAATTTCTCATCAATTAAATTCATATTTAAACACTTTAAATATAAATTTAATTTATATTACACATCCAATAATCTAGATTTGGTTTCAAGTCATGCTAGGGACTTTGCAATTTAATTGCAAACCAAATCTATTTAATTAATCAATTAAACTCTTTAATTAATTAATTAAATCATATTTAAATAGGTGATAACTTGTGTATGTGTGTGACTTACTAGGCTCATCACTAATTGGCAATGAGACATGATATCAACTCTTAATATCATCAGAACTCTTTCTTACCATAAATGATTTCTCTAAATCATTTTATGAACCTCATAGACCATGATTAACACCTAGCATAGCATGCCATGGCCACCCAATTAGTAATAAGATTTACCTTAAATGAACCTATAATCATATGTTACCATACACTAGAATCTCTCTGTTACAAAATCCCAACTCAAGCTGGAGTCATGGTTTATGTCAAACTCCATTTGCTATGAATATTATGTTCTCTTTTAATTCCAGTTCTTGATTAAAAGATTTTTCTCATCAGAAACTCTTTTCTGAATAAATCTATCTGTCCTGGCCAGGAACTTGAAACATCAAGAACAATTAAATGAACATAGGATTTTAACTCTATTTACTTAGAGGAACAGATTCCATCTTGATCAACACCTACCTCCATATATAACTAGTAGGAGCCAACAGATGCCCATATACCCATACAGTACAAGTATGAAAGCGAGATCAAACTCAAACTACCTATATACAAGATAACTGTGCTATCTCAGGTCTAAAGATTATATGCACTGATATGATTTATGACAAAACATTGACAAGAGTAAACTCCATGTGCTTGTCATAAGTGTCACTGGTTCGGCCTACTTATCATTTATAAGTGCCTATCATGTTTGTTATATGGCATGAGACTCACCATTCCATCTTATTTATATCTCATATAAATAACTTGGGAACAAACATGAATACAATCTTTCTGGATAAGTCATGTCCTTATTATGAAGTATCCTCGATTGTGAACCTATTTATGATACTTTGTGCTAGAAATATTGTCACTCATATTCTTAACAACTTAAGAATAATATTTCTAATAAAATATCAATGGACCTTTTCTATTACACATAAATATATTATGTAAACGGAAAAGTGGAAATGCCTTTTATTAATAAAATATATACAAGATACATACTAAATGATATGCTCTAGGGCATACTACTAACAATGAAGACATACATCATATGCAGTACTGCTATCAGAACCCTATTGGCATGCCAACCTATGTCACACCTTACCCCTCTGTAAGGCATAACATGATCCCGTAGAATACCTAATGAATTACCGAACTTCACCTACCGATAACTCATTAAGTACCCTACAAAGGATTTTAAATCAATTTTCTTACTTTTGTTAAGTGGTGACATTGTCTAATAGGAATTTAAAACATTTAATTAAAATTAATACTAGTTAATATTTTTGGTCCATTTTAGTTTTTCGCAAATTCTATAAAAATTTTGACAGAGTTTCCTCTGTATTTTGAGAAAACTGTTCTTCAAATACCTGTAAAAAGCACTTCTAAAAGTTTTCCTCAACCACTACTTCTGTTTCACAATCAAACTCAATCAATTTCACAATCATTTCAATAAATTTCTCAAGTTCAAAATTCAATAGTCCGCAAGGTACAGTTAATCAATTTCATACATTCATATTTCTTTAAAGATAAACGATTTATGTGTTCATCATACAAAAATTTACATTAAGAAAATCCAAACTAAAATTTATTACAAATTTTATACAGATTTTGTACAAGCTGCTCAAAACCCATCTTCACATGTCCATACATTTCTGTGCATTACATACATCAAAATAAATATTTATGATCAGGGTATAAATTATACCCGATAGCTTCAAAGCAGAACGATCCTCAATCCTCAGCAGCTCAGTCTGCTGCTCCTCTAGTCTGTGTATCTACGACAGCAATAGAAGCTATCGCTGAGTACTAGGACTCGGTGGTGCACAACATACTAAAATAATCTTTATGCAAAACTTAAATCATATTTATTCAAAAATTTGACTAAACATGAGCATTAAACACAAAACATAAATTATGAGATTTTAATGCAAACCCAGTTCATTTCAAAGTATCAAAACACATTTCATAAAACCCACAGTTAGATCATGCTATTGGAAACAAATAGAATCTCGATAGCCAGAGGCTAAAGAGAAATCACATCACAAGGCTAGCTAGCTCAAATATATGGATATCCATTCACATCCTCTTCTACTGGCACACCTCAACACTTCTCCAGAGAAGGAATCAAAATTCGAAACTAATTACCCCCACTAGTCGTGCTTGTGAGGTGTTCAAATATATGGTCATGACACTGTGGTTTCAAAACTTATCTTAACAATTTGCTAAACATTGTCATTTCAAATATACACAATAACTTCCAACAATTTAAGTCAAAACATCATAACTATTGTCACAAATAAATTCTCAATAAGTCAAAGCAAATGTAAAATACATATTTCATTCACTTTATCAACACATTTTAAAGCATAGTGATGTTGTGCACAAACCTCAAACGAGTCGTCCCTTAGCCTCGACTCGGTTCCTCGGGCTCCTTCCCGATATTATTTTCAACTGAAACACACAATTTTACAATGTTTCAGCACTAGAACTTAACACAGATCCAAAATAAATTTAGCTTCACAATTACCTAGCTCTAACGTGCTAAATTCGACGTTCTTTAAATTTTGTGTTTCGGGTTACTATTCACTGCACTATTCAAGTCAAATAGTTGACTTTCTAAGACTTAATAGGTATGGGAACTCCAATTCACCCACATACCACATTTTGGTCACTAAACTTGTTGGTTTTGGTCATTTTCTCAAAGCTTAGGTCATTTTGGCAAAATTGCCAATTTTCGGTTTTGGTGCTCCGAAGTTGCACTGTTTCATTGGTCGGTCTACTGTTGGAATTTGACAAAACTTCCTTCATAGAAAATGTTCCTTATTGTCTTAAGTGTATTCTCATTTTTGGATCACCTCAATCGGAGTTTTGTTGCTCAAGTTATGGCAAAAATAAATTTACTGTTCACATATACTGTTCATACTGGTATTTTGGGTTCTGGCAGATTTTGATCCAACTTTGGTCAGTAATTTGATTAAGTTAAGTTCATAATTTGGTCTGACTTTCTTTATATGAAATGTTCTACTATGTATTAGGTTTCCATCGGTTCAAGAATCGCTTAAATCCAAATTTTTTAGAGAAAGTTATAGCCATCCAAACATTACTGTTCAACTGAAAATCTGCAGAGTTGCAAGTTTGGTAACTCAACTTTGCTCAATTATTTGAATGGGTTAATGGCATAATTTGGGGTGATGTTCTTCATGAAAGTTTTAGGTCTATATGCATTCTAACCCCTGCCCAAATTTCAGGTCAATTTGACCTGTCTAACTCGAGTTATGACCAAATGAACAGTTACTGTTCATTTGGTCGATTTGCTTGATGCAGCCTGCTATCATTTCACTTTGGTCAATTGTTTCACCAAGTTTTGGTCAGTTTTTGGCCATGGTTCCTTAATGAAAATTGTGCTCTTTTATGTTTATTTTCATCTCCAATTGGTGGCATATCAATTGGACTTGTAAAATTTGAGTTTTGGTCCTTCAAAGTGGGTTTGGTCATGCTGCCAGCAGCATGACCATTAACCTACGAATTTGGTTTAATTTCCTAACATTCCCACACAATCCATTTGGTCATATTGACCATTATTTCACATCACAATAGGTCAAACATGCCATTTACGCATTTCTCCAAATTTTTGTTCACTAACCCTAACATTCAAACCCTAATCTCACTAATTCATTGTGTTTAACTACTTTCAAAGCCTTAAACCATAATAACTCAACTACTTAAGGTTCATATACTCATTTAAGTCAATCAAACCATGAAACAATACCCTCATACCCATGTTGGCTGAAATCTTTATGATCCCTTATCTTAACATTTTGTTTTAACTTTCATCAAATTCCAACTTAATACAAATAGTTAATCATTAATATAAAGAAAAATTTAAGGGATAAACACTAACCTTGCTTGGAGGGTTTCTAGGCTTTACTTCCTTCAAGTGTTTCTTCTTCTTTTTACTCTCTAATGCTTCCTCAACATGTAAAGAGAATTTTTTAATGTTGGGACTTTGTGAATTTATGGAAGTAAGGAAATTCAAGCTTTCTAGTCCTTAAAAATGGTGGAACAAGTGAGTGAGAATGAAAGGGAGAGATGGGGCGGCACAAGGGTGAGGAAGATGACTTTTCTCTTTTTTTTTTTTCTTTTCCTTTATCTAATTTAATTTATGGAAGACCACAAAAAAAATTCCAATTAAATAATTCAATTTATTAATTTAGTTATGGCATTATCCATGATGTCATAACTTTTGACTTCTTCATTTTCATCTCTTTTTTTTTCTTTTCTATTGGTTCTTTAATTTAATTATCGATTCCGAAATTTTCTTTTCTCCGATTTTATTGGACAGTTAGGTTAGGAGTCAGCTCTCGGGGTCAATTGACCAAATTGCCCCTCGCCGGTTCAACCCGGTTTGCAAATAATTCCATATTTCTTCCGGCTCCCTGACCTAATTATTTAACTGGCTTAACAGTTCTTTTTTGTGATTTTCTTTTTTCCACTGTGTTCATAAGGGTCCTAAGGACCGCAGCGTCACTTTTTACGGTTCGAAATTTGAGTTTAAAATGACTTCGCAGTCGTTCCCGAGGAGGTCACTCATCGCTGTGACTCTCGGCTCGTTTAACTTCTTATGTTCTGTTTTTCTTATTTATAGTCAACTAATTAAACATTACTAATTATTTGTGTTTATGGGTTCTTAAGTTGTCTTAAGTGTGGTCCTAATCCCCTTAATTGTCCGGAACGACACCGGTCACCGGAATAGTGAAATCTACCAGGCTATGCAGTCGGGGGTGTTACAATTCTCCCCCCCTTAAATAAATTTCGTCTCGAAATTTTACCTGGTATCAATCTCTGAACAGTTGTGAGTGTTGTCTCCTCATGTCCTCCTCTCGTTCCCAAGTAGCTTCTTGGCCCGAATGATGGTTCCACAACACTTTTACCAACGGTATCTGCTTGTTTCGTAGCTGCTTCACCTCATAAGCCAGAATCTCTATGGGTTCTTCTTCATATGTAAGGTCTGGATTCACTTCAATTTCCTCTACTGGTAGTACATGAGATGGGTCTGATCAATACCTCCTTAACATACACACATGAAAAACATTATGTATCTTCTCCAACTCTGGAGGTAGTGCCAACCGATATGCCAAAGGACCCACTCTTTCCAGAACCTCATATGGCTCGATAAAACAAGGACTTAGTTTCCCCTTCCTGCCGAATCTCATAATCCTCTTCCAAGGAGAAACTTTGAGGAAAACTCTATCACCCACTGCATACTGAACATCTCTTCTCTTCAGATCAATGTAGGACTTCTGACGGTCTGATGCAGTCTTAAGTCGACCTCTGATCACCCTGATCTTCTCCTCAGTCTGCTGAATAATTTCGGGTCCAATCATCTTTCTTTCACCCACGTCGTCCCAACACAATGGGGTTCTACATTTTCTGCCATACAAAGCTTCATATGGAGGCATCCCAATGCTTGATTGGTAGCTGTTGTTGTAAGCAAACTCAATCAAAGGCAAGTGTGCATCCCATGTCCTCCAAGATCTGAATTACCCTCTCAGACTGGCCATCTGTCTGTGGGTGGAATGCCGTACTGAAGTTCAATCTAGTTCCAAGGGCTCTCTGAAGACTACCCCAGAATCTAGAAGTGAACCTAGGATCTGTCGACACGATAGATACTGCACTCCATGTAGTCTCACAATCTCATCAATGTACAACCCGCCAACTGCCTAAACTATAGTCCATCTCAGATCGGGCAGAAAATGAGCAGACTTAGTCAGTCTGTCAACAATAACCCATACCGCATCATGACTCTTCTGTGTTCTCGGAAGTCCCATCACAAAATCCATTGTTATTCTTTCCATTTCCATTATGGCACTGGTAGTGGATGTAATAACCCAGTTGGCACTTGATGCTCTGCCTTTACTTGCTGACAAGTTAGGCATTTGGACACAAACTCTGCCACATCTCTCTTCATACCCATCCACCAGTAATGCTCCTTTAGCCCTCTATACATTTTTGTACCACCAGGGTGCATGGCAAAAGGAGACTCATGTGCTTCCTTCAAAATGATTTGCCTTAAATCCACATCATTAGGAACACAAATTCTACCTTGGTGTAGCAGTAGACCATCATCTCTGATTGAGAATTCTGGTTTCTTGCCCTGCCGGACTTCTTCTAACAGCTTCTGATACCTTTCATCATTCGAGCGACCATTACGACCGATCAATTAACACTGGCTGTACATGCCATGCAACTGCTGTCTGCCCCTCATCATTAATCTCTAAACTGGCATGTAATGATCTTAACTCATGTACCAAAGACAAAGGAGTAACTCGTAGACTTGCCATAGTCTTGCGACTTAAGGCGTCAACCACAACATTAGCTTTCCCTGGCTGATAGTCTATCAGACAATCATAGTCTTTTATCAACTCTAACCATCTCCTCTGTCTCAAATTCAACTCTTTTTGGGTGCCCAAATACTTCAAACTCTTATGATCTGTATAGATGTAGCACTTCTCCCCATACAAATAATGCCTCCAGATCTTAAGAGCAAACACAATAGCTGCAAGCTCTAAATCATGTGTTGGATAGTTCCTCTCATGGGGTTTTAGCTGGCATGATGCATAGGCAATGACATTTCGATCTTGCATCAACACACAACCTAACCCATTGTGAGAAGCATCACTGTAAACTGTATATTCTCTACCCGGTATAGGTAAAGTCAGGATTGGAGCTTCAGTCAAACATCTCTTCAATTCATCAAAACTTTGCTGGCATTTGTCCGTCCACTGAAATTTCACATCCTTTCTAAGCAACTTGGTCAATGGAGATGCCAACATGGAGAATCCCTTCACAAATCTACGGTAGTATCCAAATAAACTCGTAAAATCGCGAATTTCTGTGACATTTCTGGGTGGCCTCCAATTAAGGACAGCTTCAATCTTACTTGGATCTACTTTAATGCCCTCTTCTGATACTACATGCCCCAAAAAGGATATCTCCTTCAGCCAAAATTCACATTTTGACAATTTGGCGCATAGCTGTTTCTCCCTCAAAGTCTGCAGTACAATCCACAGATGTCTGTCATGCTCTTCTGCATTCCTCGAATAGACCAATATATCATCGATAAATACCACAACAAACTGGTCGAGGTATGGTCTGAAGATAGTATTCATCAGATCCATAAAAGAATTTGGAGCATTAGTTCACCTGAATGGCATGACCAAGAACTCATAATGGCCATAGCGGGTTCTGAAGGCAGTTTTAGAAATACTCTGCTCTTGTACTTTCAGCTGATAATAACCTGATCTCAGGTCAATTTTGGAGAACACAGCTGCACCCGTCAACTAATCAAACAAGTCATCAATACGGGGCAATGGATATCTGTTCTTTATTGTCACCTTATTCAACTGTCGATAATCAATACACAAGCGGAGAGTGTCATCCTTCTTCTTTACAAACAATACTGGTGCTCCCCAAGGTGACACACTAGGGCGAATAAAGCCCTTGTCAAGCAACTCTTGTAATTGTATTTTCAACTCTTTCAATTCTGCAGGTGCCATTCTATATGGCGTTATGGAAATTGGGTCCACACCAGGCATAACATCAATCTCAAACTGCACCTCTCTTTCTGGAGGTAATCCTGGCAATTCATCAGGAAACACATCCGGAAAATCACATACAGTAGGGATGTCCCTTAGTGCTGGACTCCCCACTTGGGTGTCTATAACATGTGCTAAGTATGCTTCACACCCCTTTCTGATCATTCTTCTGGCTAGTGCAGCCGAAATGATGTTTGATGGCAGTAAATGCCTCTCCCCGTGTATTACCACATCACTGTACAAAGGAAGACCAAAAGTGACTGTCTTTAGTCTACAGTCAATCATGGCATGATGCCTGGCTAACCAATCCATGCCCAAGATGATATCATACTCTCTGAAGGGCATTTCAATCAAGTCTGATGGGAAAACATGTCCTTGGATCACCAAAGGACAGTCTCTATAAATTCTGTTGACCCGGACTTCTTGTCCTAATGGACTAGTTACTAGCACTTCAAAATCCATTTGCACACATGGAACAGCAAGTGAACTAACTATGCTAGCACTAACATATGAATGGGTTGAACTCGGATCAAACAACACAAACACATCTTGATCAGTGATAGAGAATGTACCAGCTACCACATCAGAAGTCTCAGCCTCTTCTCGCTGTCTCATAGTGTAGATTCTGGTCGAAGCACTTCCTTGTCCTGACTGACCAACTATGCCTTGACTGCCTGAAGCAGTGCTTCTACCTCTGCCTCTTCCTCTGCCAACTGACTGTGAACCTCTAAGAGCAGGACTCTGAATAGATCCCTCGGCAGTAGTAGGAGCTGGACTATATCTTGGAGCACTAGTACAGTCTTTAGCTATATGGCCCTTGCCTCCGCAGTTAAAGCAGGCTCCAGTGGCCCAATAACACTCCCCCCCATGAATCTTGCCACAAGTCTCACAGGGGTGGGCAGAATGTGAACCCTCGCTGATCACGACTGCACCTAGGTGGTCTCTGTCCGAGAATCGCCCCTACCAAATCTTCCACCTCGACCCTGCTGGGTCCACTAAACTTCTTTCTCTTCCGTAGGTAGCACCAGAACTTTGTTCAACTGATTTTTCCCCCTTGTCTTTTTCTGATTTCTCAGCTTTTTCTGATTTTTCTTTCCTTGGGGTTGCTTCTGATTCAATCCTCTCCAATTCAAGTGCTTGAGACATAAGTTCTGAGAAGTTGCTGTGTCGGAATCCCACAACTTGCATCCTTATACTGGGCTTCAAACCCGTCTCAAATCTCTTGCATCTTGCCTTGCTAGTAGTAAGGAGACTCCCCGCATAGTGACTCAGGCGGGAGAACTCCCTCTCATACTCTGCCACCGATCGGTTCCCTTGTTTCAAACTCAAAAATTCTTGTAGTTTCTAGTCAATATATGCATCTGGGATGTATTTCTGTCTGAACTCTCTGATGAAGTCATCCCAGGTCAGCACTGGTGGTTCAGCTAAGCTGTGGGGGATGGTCTTCCACCAATCATACGCATCCCCTTACAGTAGAGACACGGAATACTCAAACTTCAGCTCATCTTGGCAGTGCAGTTTCTTAAACACTCTGTCCATTCTTTCAAGCCATTGCTCTGCCTCTAAAGGGTCCATTGTACCCTTAAATTCTGCAGCCCCATACTTCAATAACTTGTCGTACTGTCTGGCTGAAGGCAGTGGTTGTGCCATAGGTGGTTGGGGTGAAGCTTGAGCAGGCATACCCCCAGCCATTTGCTGAAACATCGCAGCCATCTGCTGTGCGAATTGTGCAGGGAACTGCGACATTTGTGGGGCTGGTGCTGCTGACCCACTAACATTCGGTAAAGCTGGGGCTTTCCCTTGTGCCTCAGCTTCAACAGACTGCTCAACTGAGCGATCCCCTTCTTCCATTTCAGTCTAAAGTTAGGGTATCTCCTGAACAAGTAACACATGGAGATTTCTCTCCGTTAGTTCATATTTATGATGTAATGCACTGTATGTAACAAATATGGACATTGAGCAGTTGTACTTAACAAAGAAAGACACAAATTTATATTTAAAACATACTTCAAAAAACCTTGCTCTGATACCACTAAAACATGTCACACCTTACCCCTCTGTAAGGCATAACATGATCCCGTAGAATACCTAATGAATTACCGAACTTCACCTACCGATAACTCATTAAGTACCCTACAAAGGATTTTAAATCAATTTTCTTACTTTTGTTAAGTGGTGAGCATTGTCTAATAGGCATTTAAAACATTTAGTTAAAATTAATACTAGTTAATATTTTTGGTCCATTTTAGTTTTTTGCAAATTCTATAAAAATTTTGACAGAGTTTCCTCTGTATTTTGAGAAAACCGTTCTTCAAATACCTGTAAAAAGCACTTCTAAAAGTTTTCCTCAACCACTACTTCGGTTTCACAAT
This sequence comes from Hevea brasiliensis, assembly GCF_030052815.1. Lineage (NCBI taxonomy): Eukaryota > Viridiplantae > Streptophyta > Magnoliopsida > Malpighiales > Euphorbiaceae > Hevea > Hevea brasiliensis. The sequence goes on along the minus strand of NC_079499.1, from coordinate 68,391,066 downwards.
CAAACTCAATCAATTTCACAATCATTTCAACAAATTTCTCAAGTTCAAAATTCAATAGTCCTCAAGGTACAGTCAATCAATTTCATACATTCATATTTCTTTAAAGATAAACGATTTATGTATTCATCATACAAAAATTTACATTAAGAAAATCCAAACTAAAATTTATTACAAATTTTATACAGATTTTGTACAAGCTGCTCAAAACCCATCTTCACATGTCCATACATTTCTGTGCATTACATACATCAAAATAAATATTTATGATCAGGGTATAAATTATACCCGATAGCTTCAAAGCAGAACGATCCTCAATCCTCAGCAGCTCAGTCTGCTACTCCTCTAGTCTCTCAGATTCTGCAAAGAATAGAAGCTATCGCTGAGTACTAGGACTCAGTGGTGCACAACATACTAAAATAATCTTTATGCAAAACTTAAATCATATTTATTCAAAAATTTGACTAAACATGAGCATTAAACACAAAACATAAATTATGAGATTTTAATGCAAACCAAGTTCATTTCAAAGTATCAAAACACATTTCCTAAAACCCACAGTTAGATCATGCCATTCGAAACAAATAGAATCTCGATAGCCAGAGGCTAAAGAGAAATCACATCACAAGGCTAGCTAGCTCAAATATATGGATATCCATTCACATCCTCTTCTGGCACACCTCAACACTTCTCCAGAGAAGGAATCAAAATTCGAAACTAATTACCCCCACTAGTCGTGCTAGTGAGGTGTTCAAATATATGGTCATGACACTGTGGTTTCAAAACTTATCTTAACAATTTGCTAAACATTGTCATTTCAAATATACACAATAACTTCCAACAATTTAAGTCAAAACATCATAACTATTGTCACAAATAAATTCTCAATAAGTCAAAGCAAATGTAAAATACATATTTCATTCACTTTATCAACACATTTTAAAGCATAGTGATGTTGTGCACAAACCTCAAACGAGTCGTCCCTTAGCCTCGACTCGGTTCCTCGGGTTCCTTCCCGATATTCTTTACAACTGAAACACACAATTTTACAATGTTTCAGTACTAGAACTTAACACAGATCCAAAATAAATTTAGCTTCACAATTACCTAGCTCTAACGTGCTAAATTCGACGTTCTTTAAATTTTGTGTTTCGGGTTACTATTCACTGCACTATTCAAGTCAAATAGTTGACTTTCTAAGACTTAATAGGTATGGGAACTCCAAATTCACCCACATACCACATTTTGGTCACTAAACTTGTTGGTTTTGGTCATTTTCTCAAAGCTTAGGTCATTTTGGCAAAATTGCCAATTTTCGGTTTTGGTGCTCCGAAGTTGCACTGTTTCATTGGTCGGTCTACTGTTGGAATTTGACAAAACGTCCTTCATAGAAAATGTTTCTTATTGTCTTAAGTGTATTCTCATTTTTGGATCACCTCAATCGGAGTTTTGTAGCTCAAGTTATGGCCAAAATAAGTTTACTGTTCACGTGTACTGTTCATACGGGTATTTTGGGTTCTGGCAGATTTTGATCCAACTTTGGTCAGTAATTTGATTAAGTTAAATTCATAATTTGGTCTGACTTTCTTCATATGAAATGTTCTACTATGTCTTAGGTTTCCATCGGTTCAAGAATCGCTTAAATCCGAATTTTCTAGAGAAAGTTATAGCCATCTAAACATTACTGTTCAACTAAAAATCTGCAGAGTTGCAGGTTTGGTAACTCAACTTTGCTCAATTATTGAATGAGTTAATGGCATAATTTGGGGTGATGTTCTTCATGAAAGTTTTAGGTCTATATGCCCTCTAACCCCTGCCCAAAGTTCAGGTGAATTTGACCTGTCTAACTCGAGTTATGACCAAATGAACAGTTATGTTCATTTGGTCAGTTTGGTGCAGTGGCAGCCTGCTATCATTTCACTTTGGTCAATTGTTTCACCAAGTTTTGGTCAGTTTTTGGCCATGGTTCCTTAATGAAAATTGTGCTCTTTTATGTCTATTTTCATCTCCAATTGGTGGCATATCAATTGGACTTGTAAAATTTGAGTTTTGGTCCTTCAAAGTGGGTTTGGTCATGCTGCTACGAATTTTGTTTAATTTCCTAACATTCCCACACAATCCATTTGGTCATAATTGACCATTATTTCACTTCACAATAGGTCAAACATGCCATTTATGCATTTCTCCAAATTTTTGTTCACTAACCCTAACATTCAAACCCTAATCTCACTAATTCATTGCGTTTAATCAAACCATGAAACAATACCCTCATACCCATGTTGGCTGAAATCTTTATGATCCCTTATCTTAACATTTTGTTTTAACTTTCATCAAATTCCAACTTAATACAAATAGTTAATCATTAATATAAAGAAAAATTTAAGGGATAAATACTAACCTTGCTTGGAGGGTTTCTAGGCTTTACTTCCTTCAAGTGTTTCTTCTTCTTTTTACTCTCTAATGCTTCCTCAACATGTAAAGAGAATTTTTTAATGTTGGGACTTTGTGAATTTATGGAAGTAAGTAAGGAAATTCAAGCTTTCTAGTCCTTAAAAATGGTGGAACAAGTGAGTGAGAATGAAAGGGAGAGATGGGGCGGCACAAGGGTGAGGAAGATGACTTTTTCTCATTTTTTTTTCTTTTCCTTTATCTAATTTAATTTATGGAAGACCACAAAAAAATTCCAATTAAATAATTCAATTTATTAATTTAGTTATGGCATCATCCATGATGTCATAACTTTTGACTTCTTCATTTTCATCTCTTTTTTTTCTTTTCTATTAGTTCTTTAATTTAATTCTTGATTCCGAAATTTTCTTTTCTCCGATTTTATTAGACAGTTAGGTCAGGAGTCAGCTCTCGGGGTCAATTGACCAAATTGCCCCTCGCCGGTTCAACCCGGTTTGTAAATAATTCCATATTTCTTCCGGCTCCCTGACCTAATTATTTGACTGGCTTAACAGTTCTTTTTCATGATTTTCTTTTTTTCACTGTGTTCATAAGGGTCCTAAGGACCGCAGCATCACTTTTTACGGTTCGAAATTTGAGTTTAAAACGACTTCGTAGTCGTTCCCGAGGAGGTCACTCATCGCTGTGACTCTCGGCTCGTTTAACTTCTTATGTTCTATTTTTCTTATTTATAGTCAACTAATTAAACATTACTAATTATTTGTGTTTATGGCTTCTTAAGTTGTCTTAAGTGTGGTCCTAATCCCCTTAATTGTCCGGACCGACACCAGTCACCGGAACAGTGAAATCTACCAGGCTATGCAACCGGGGGTGTTACAACCTATCCAAACCAATCACATTAGGCCTACTAGGGCATATTACAAAGTCAATTCTTGAATATTTGTACTTTACATGTAGGGTTACTATTCATTTCATTAGTCAACTAAAATATTGGCTTTTTCATAGATAATAGGTATATTAGTTGAAATATCACCAACATACTACATTTTGCATTCTAAAGTTGTTGGCATTTGTTGCCAATTTCATTTCAAAGCTTAGTGTTAGTTATTCATAATTTTCAGATTTCAAACATTAAGTTTATAGTTCCATTGATTATTTGTACAGTAGGAATTTGGCAAATTTGTCTTCATGAAAGTTGTTCTTTATTGTGTCTAGTTACATTTCTTTTTCTGAATCACTCCATTTGGAGTTTTGTAACTCAAGTTATGGCCTAAATGTGACACCCCTTACCCGTCTACAGTGTCACACCCTACCCCTCTGTAAGGCATAACATGATCCCGTAGTATACCTAATGAATTACCAACTCCGTCTACTGATAACCCATTAAATACACTACAAGGAATTTTAAAAAAAAACTTTTCTTACTTCTTTTACAGTGGTGAGCACTATTTACAGGTGTTAAAGACTTTGGTGAACTGAAGTGAAATAACTAACTCATTTGATTTATTTAGAATTTCTGTAAAATTTTTGGCAAAGTGCCCTCTGTATTTTGGATAAAACAGTTCTTGTAAAACCTCAGAAAAGCACTTCTATAATTTTCCAAATCTCAACTTCAATACATTTCTCAACACAACAATTCATCAACTCAATTCCATAGAAATTTTTCAAAGTCTGAGATAAGGAAATATAATACAACTTTTACAATCCAAAACACTCATAATTAATTTACAACTTCAAGTACAATTTAATTTACAACTGCTCAAAACCAAATACAATATGTACATACAGTGTTATACATTACAGTACAAAAACAAAAGCGGTATACTCAATATACCCGTAATCCTCATTGGATGTATATGCACCTAGTCTCACGCCTGTCTATCTCTCTACCGCGACAAAGAATAAAGCTATCGCTGAGACAATGTCTCAGTGGTGCACAACATTAACCAAATCCAATTTAAATCACAATTCATAAGTCATGTAAATAGTGGATACTTAAAATCATAATTAAATTCAAGACAATAATTGTCAACAAGAATTTAAACTCCATTTCTCAATATCACAATAATTTTCCATAAGTCAGATCAGGTTTGAATTCAAAAGACAGTATATGTCAATGAGAGTTTAAATCCATTTCACAATCTCACAATACACATCAATAAATCACACACAGCTTAATCATGATCCATAATTCAATTCATCCCAAAAGCCGATGGCTAATGAGGTATTCAGTTCATCCCAAAAGTCGATGACTAATGAGGAATAACATGGCTAGCTAGCAAAAATATGAGTACTCATTCTATTCGTCCTCAACAGGCACACACCTCAACACTTCAGCCAGAGAGGGAATTCAATTCATCCCACTAGACAAGCTAGAGAGGAATACAATCAATATACATGATAACTGTGGTTTCAAACCATTTACAGTGCTTTTCAATCAATAAGTATCCATCAATGTCATTCAAATAGTTTTTCACAGTTTCAAACCATTCACAATATTTTTCAATCAATAAGTGTCCATCAAACACATTTCCACAATTTAAAACAATGATATACAAATAGTCAATATTTATTTCCATTGAAAATAATTCAAAAGAAACAGTTGTTGTGCACAAACCTCTGATATTTGTCTCCTGGTCTTGACTCAGATTTCTTTCCCTTTGTCGAGTCCTTGTTAACTGAGAAACACAATTTGAAGTGTTTCAGTACCAAATTAAACTGTCTCTATCGATGGGGTTTGGTAAATAATGCACTGAACTCAATTATTTGCTTAATCACCTAATATACCGACCCTCGATGCGTTTTAGGTAAATTAGGTTTTAGTGTCGTTAATATGTCACACTCGATAGGGTTTTAGGTTTGGTATGTTTTACCAAAGTCATTTCCTCGCTTAGTGCATTTTAATGCAAATTGATGGATTCCGACACCGTTTGACCTAACCGGACGATCTAGTTCCTCGGTTTTCGGTCTCGGTCGAAACTACAAACTTGTAGATCTAGGTCTTATTGCACGCGGTGCAAAATTTCAGGTCAATCCGAGTTAAGTAGACCAAGTTATGGTCATTACACTATTGCTGGTCAAGTGGTACCATTTTAGGTCAATTTTAGGTCAAATTGGTCAATTCTGGTTCGGCCAGTTTTTGGACCCGAACTTGTGCAAGTTGTTTGACTTGCTTATGGTCATTTCTGGGCTTTGGTGTCTTCATAAGACTTGTAGGTATGGGTCTTAACTATTCTTGGTCAAAATTTCAGGTCAATTGGACCTGGTTTGAGTGAGTTATGGCCTAAACACTCACTGCTGCCCAATTGGTCAAATTTTTAGGTCACCTTGCAAGCAGAATTTTGGCATGGTTTCTCAATGAAAGTTGGCACATTTTGTGCCTAGTTTCACCTCAAATTGGTCTCATACTAATTGAGGTTACACATTCAAGGTTATAGGCCAAAATATACACTGCCCTTAATATGCATTACACACCCCAACTTCAAACACACACTTACCTTTGCAAGGTTTACTTCCATACCCTACCAAACTGTTTTGGCACATTACCAACAACATTTTCTACATAACATTAGCATTATTTTGGGCAGATTCCAATCACCCTCAACACACCAAATATCATTCACAATTACAATTTCTAAGTACCATTACAAACACACCTAAACATTACAAACTTTACATACACTTTACAATGTAAATTGACATACATATCATCAATCCTTCTAGGTCAATATGCTGCCCACACTCCCTTCAATATACACCATTATTCAAGTGTCCACAAGCTGCCACAATTCATTCATCAACATCACATTGCCGTACCATATGCCAATTCCCATCAAAGTGCATCATTCACCATATATACATGCATTAAATCACTAGGTTACTAAATCACCATGATTAACATTATTTCTCATCAATTATATACACAATTACCTCATCAAAAACGTGACCCATGGCTGTCCAAAATGGCAACAACAATAACCCTTCAAACTCAAAATTTTCCTTCACCAAACCAATACCCATAACATGCATAAAAACTTTAACAAAGGATTTCTCAAAAATGCAAACTTACCTTTATTTGTAACTTGCTAAACCTTCACCAAACTTCTCAAAATTAGTATCAATATCTTCCTTGTGGTGTGTAGACCATTTTTCATGAAAGAACCTAAGAGAATGGAGTTGAAATGGAGAGAGGAAATGAAGCTCAAAGAAAAACGTCAATGGAGTTTCAAGGTTTCTTCAATTCGGCCATTTGAGAGAATTTTGAGGAAGATGGAATTTCAGATGGTGACTGGACCATATCAGCCATATTTCAATGATAAATTAATCCTATAGTGGTCCACTAACTAAAATTAAAACATATTATAAGTTAACTTTCAATTAATCCACATTTAACCCATTTTTTCCACTATTTATTTTAGGTACCATCAAATTAATTTTTCATTTCATTTTCTAAGTGTAATACTATTTATTTTTAATGGACATTTAGGTCAAAAGACAATTCGGGATGTCAAATGACCATAATGCCCCTGTTCGGGTGGCTTTCCCGATTTTTCTGAACACCGTATTTTGTCTGCTTTTTCGATTTCTCACTTTTCTTTGTACTAATTATTTAATTTTTCTTTGATCTTTCTAATGATATTTATACTTCAATAAGGGTCTATTTATATCCAAAAATATTTTCCAGGTTCCCCATGATCCAGGTTAGTCAACGGTCCACGCCGTGACCTCCCGGTGCGGTCACCCATCGCTAGGTTTCCCGGCTCACTTACTCGGTTACATTTCTTTGCTATGATTTTTCCTTTGTTTTTCTTTTCTTGTATTTCATTATTTTATGTCTCCTCACTCATATTGAAGTACGGTTCTAGGCATCCTAGCTGTCCAAACAACACTGGTCACCGGAGCAGTAGAACGCACTACCGAACTTAGGGGTGTTACAATTCTCCCCCCCTTAAATAAATTTCGTCTCGAAATTTTACCAGCATTAGTCTCTGAATAGCTGTGGGTGCTGTCTCCTCATATCATCTTCACGTTCACAAGTTGCTTCCTGGCCTGAATGATGGTTCCACAGCACTTTAACCAGGTGTATCTGTTTTTTCCTAAGCTGCTTCACATCATATGCCGAATTTTTATGGGTTCTTCCTCATATGAGAGGTCTGGATTTACTTCAATCTCTTCAACTGTTAGTACATGAGATGGGTCTGACCTGTACCTCCTTAACATGGACACATGGAAGACACTGTGTATCCTTGCTAGCTCTGGAGGTAATGCCAAACAGTATGCTAAAGGACCCACTCTTTCCAGAACTTCATATGGTCCAATGAAACGAGGACTTAGTTTCCCCTTTCTGCCAAATCTCATAATCCTCTTCCAAGGAGAAACTTTGAGGAATACCTTATCATCCACTGCATACTCAATATCTCTTCTCTTCAGATCAACATAGGACTTCTAGCGGTCTGATGCAGCCTTGAGTCTATCTCTGATCAATCTGATCTTTTCCTCTGTCTGCTGGACAATTTCTGGTCCAATCATCTTCCTTTCACCTACTTCATCCCAACATAAGGGAGTTCTACACTTTCTGCCATACAAAGCTTCATATGGAGGCATCCCTATGCTTGATTGGTAGCTGTTGTTATAAGCAAACTCAATCAAAGGCAAGTGTGTATCCCAACTACCTTCAAATTCAATCACACAAGCCCCTAGCATATCCTCCAATATCTGAATAACCCTCTCGGGTGGCCATCATGCGTGGGTGGAATCTTTGTCTTTGAAGTTCAATCTAGTTCCTAGGGCTCTCAAGACTACCCTGAATCTAGAAGTGAACCTAGGATCTCTGTCGAACACAATTGCTACCGCACTCCATGCGCTTTACAATCTCATATATGTACAATCCGCCAATCTTTCCGTGCTATAGTCCATCCGAATCGCAAAAAGTGAGCGGACTTGGTCAATCACAACTATAACCCATACCGCATCATGACTACTCTGTGTCCTTGGAAGTCCTGTAACAAAATCCATAGTTATCCGCTCCCATTTCCACTGCATGTGACAAAGGATGTAACAAACCACTGGAACTTGATGTTCGCCTTTACTTGTCGACAAGTTAGGCATTTGGAAACGAATTCAGCTATATCTCTTTTCATGCCTATCCACCAGTAATGCTCTTTCAGCCCTCTGTACATTTTAGTTCCACCAGGGTGCATAGCAAATGGAGACTCATGTGCTTCCTTTAAAATGGTTTGTCTCAATTCCACATCACTAGGAACGCACATTCTACCCTGATGTAGCAATAAACTATCATCTCTCACGGAGAATTCGTGTTTCTTGCCCTGTTGGACTTCTTTCAAGGCTTCGATATTTTTCATCACTCTGCATGACCATTCCGATCCGATCAATCAACACCGTGTACATGCCATGCAACTACTCATCGCCCTCATCATCAACCTTTAAACCGCATGTCAGGCTTTCAATTCATATAACATTGACAAAGGATATACTATGAGACTTGCCATAGTCTTGCGACTTAAGGCGTCAGCCACCACATTGTCTTTTCCGGGCTGATAGTCTATTAAGCAATCATAATCTTGAATGAGTTCTAGCCATCTCCTCTGCCTCAAATTCAATTCCTTCTGGGTACCTAAGTACTTCAAGCTCTTGTGATCTGTGTAAATGTAGCATTTCTCTCCATACAGATAGTGTCTCCAGATCTTTAGAGCAAAAACAAGAGCTGCTAACTCCAGATCATGTGTTGGGTAGTTCCTCTCATGCAGTTTCAGCTGGCGTGATGCATAAGCAATAACATTCCGATCTTGCATCAGTACACAGCCTAACCCATTGTGAGAAGCATCACTATAAACTGTGTATTCTTTACCCGGAGTAGGTAAAGTGAGAACTGGAGCTTAAGCACCTCTTCAACTCATCAAAACTCACGACATTTATCACCCACCAAATTTTACATCTTTCCAAGCGCTTGGTCGGTGGAGAAGATAACATAGAGAATCCCTTCACAAACCGACGTAATATCCAGCTAAGCCTAAAATGTGAATTTCTCGTGATGTTCCCGGCTTTCCAATTAAGGATAGCTTCTACCTTGCCGAATCTACCTTGATCCCTTCAAATGACACAACATGTCCCAAAAAGGAGATTTCCTTCAGCCAAAATTCACATTTCGACAATTTGGCATAAATCGCTTTCTCCTTAAAGTCTGCAGCATAACCGTAGATGTCTATCATGCTCCTCTGCACTCCTCGAGTATATCAAAATGTCATCAATAAACACCACCACAAATTGATCAAGATATGGTCTCAAGATAGTGTTCATCGATCCATAAAAGCAATGGAGCATTTGTTAACCCGAATGGCATTACTAGAAACTCATAGTGGCCATACCGAAGTTCTCAAAGCGCTTTTGGGATACTCGCTCTTGCACCTTCAATCGATGATAACCAGATCGCAAATCAATTTTGGAGAATACCGATGCACCCTTCAATCGATCGAATGGATCATCAATGCGAGGCAATGGATATCCGTTCTTTATTGTCACCCTATTCAACCGCTCAGTAGTCAATGCATAAGCGAGAGTACCATCCTTCTTCTTAACAAACAACACCGTGCTCCCTAAGGTGACACACTAGGGCGGATGAAGCCCTTTTCAAGTAATTCTTGTAATCAGATCTTCAACTCCTTCAACTCACTGGTGCCATTCTCGTATGGCGTTATGGAGATTGGATCCACACCAGTGCAACATTAATTTCAAATCGCACTTCTCTTCCGAGGTAATCCGGCAATTCATCAGAAACACGCCCTGAAAGTCATGTATCGTAGGGATGTCCTTCAATGCCGACTCCCACTTGGGTGTCTACCACATGTGCCAAGTATGCTTCACACCCTTTTCTCGATCATTTTTCCGCTAGTGCAATTAAATGATGTTGGATGGCAATAGCTGCCTCTCCCATGTATCACCACATCACTGCATCGAGGAGACCAAAAGTGACTTTCTTCGCCATACCAATCATGGCATGATGCAAAGCTAACCAATCCAAGCCCAAGATGATATCATAATCTCTGAAGGGCATTTCAATGAAATCAGACAGGAAAGTGTGCCCTTGGATCACCAAAGGACAATCTCTATACATTTTATTAACCCTGACCTCCTGTCCTAGCGGACTTGTTACTAGCACCTCAAAGTCCATTCTTGTACATGGAACAACAATGCAATCAATGATGCTAGCACTCACATAAGAATGGGTAGAACCCGGATCAAATAGCACAAATACATTCTGGTTTATAGTTGAGATGGTACGAGCCACAACATCAGATGTCTCTCGCTTCTCTCTGTCTCATGGCATAGACTCGATCGAGCACCGCCTTGTTCTCGACTGCTTTATCGTGCCTTGGCTGCTCTTGGTTACCTCTACCCCGCCTCTACCTCGCTAGGTGGTTGTGAGCTTCGTGACGTGGCTCAATCGACCCTTCGCAGAGTAGGAGGTGGTCCAACTCGCGACTCATCGGTGTAGTCCTTGGCAAAGTGTCCTGCCTCCACAGCTATAACAGCTCCAATAGCCTTGTAATGATTCCACCATGATTCTTTCCACAAGTTTCACATTGGCGGGAGGGTAGGAACTTCCGTGCTCACGCCGGATAGGGAGGTCTCTGTCCGAATGTCTTCCCTACTGCATTTCTTGCCGCCTCGCCATGTCCCCATAGTTCTTCCTCTTCCAAGATGACCACCGAACTCGATCTACCGATTTTCCCTCTTTCTCTGCCTTCTCCGACCTCTTCTTCTCGTGAGCGTCTCAAACTCAACTCTTTCCAACTCTAGGGCTTGAGAAACAAGTTCAGAGAAGTTAGTGTGTTTGAAGCCGAGCACTTGTACTCTAATACCGGGCTTCAAGCCGCTTTCAAACCTCTTGCATCTCTCCCCTGCTAGTAGAGAGTAGACTCACCGCATAATGGCTAAGGCGGAAAATTCTCTTTCATACTCACCACCGATCCGCCTCTGCTTTCAAACTTAAGAATTCTTGTAGCTTCGGTCTACATAAGCATCGTGGACGTATTGCCTCAATTCCCGAGGAAGTCATTCCAGTTAGCACCGCAGTTCTACTGCATCGTGGGGATGGTTTTCCACCACCATAAGCATCCCCTTGTAGTAAGGATACCGAGTATTCAAGTCCGAGCTCCTCTGCACAATGAAGTTTCTTGAACACCCTATCCATCCTCTCTAACCACTGCTCAGCTTCTATAGGATCTACTGTCCCTTAAACTCAGAGCCCCATACTTCATCAATTTATCATATTGCCTTGTAGGAGATCGTGGTTGTACCACTGTGTCTCAGATTGGGACTTGAGTAGGCGCATTACTAGCCATTTGTTGGAATATTGCAGCCATCTCACGAGCGAATCGAGCAGAAATCAGCAGATCGCAGGGGCTGGTGCTGCTGAACCACTAACATTTTGTACAGCTGGGGCATCCCCTTGCACCTCAGCCTCAATAGACTGATCGACTGAACGATCACCCTCTTCCATATTCAATGCGAGGATCTTAGCTTTCCTGAACAATAACACAAGAATATTCACTCTCGTTAGTGCATATTTATACTGTAATGTACTGTATGTATCAACCAATGATATTGAGCAGTTGTACTATGCAGAAAGGACATTGAAATAACAGGTGAAAACAGAATTTAGAAACTTTGCTCTGATACCACTAAAACATGTCACACCCTACCCCTCTGTAAGGCATAACATGATCCCGTAGTATACCTAATGAATTACCAACTCCGCTTCATCGATAACCCATTAAATACACTACAAGGGATTTTAAAAAAACTTTTCTTACTTCTTTACAGTGGTGAGCACTATTTACAGTGTTAAAGACTTTGGTGAATCAAGTGAAATAACTAACTCATTTGATTTATTTAGAATTTCAGAAAATTTTTGGCAAAGTGCCCTGTATTTTGGATAAAACAGTTCTTGAAAACTCAGAAAGCAATTCTATAATTTTCCAAATCTCAACTTCAATACATTTCTCAACACAACAATTCATCAACTCAATTCCATAGAAATTTTTCAAAGTCTGAGATAAGGAAATATAATACAACTTTTACAATCCAAAACACTCATAATTAATTTACAACTTCAAGTACAATTTAATTTACAATCGCCAAAACCAAATACAATATGTACATACAAAGGTTATACATTACAAGATAAAAAGCAAAAGCGGTATACTCAATATACTGTGTAATCCCTTGCTAGATGTATATGCAAATAGTCTCACGCCTGCCTATCTCTCTACCTGCACAAAGAATAAAGCTATCACGAGACAATGTCTCAAGGTGCACAACATTAACCAAATCCAATTTAAATCATAATTCATAAGTCATGTAAATAGTGGATACTTAAAATCATAATTAAATTCAAGACAATAATTGTCAACAAGAATTTAAACTCCATTTCTCAATATCACAATAATTTTCCATAAGTCGATCAGTTTGAATTCAAAAGACAGATATGTCAATGAGAGATTAAATCCATATCAAAATCTCACAATACACATCAATAAATCACACACAGCTTAATCATGATCCATAATTCAATTCATCCCAAAAGCCGATGGCTAATGAGGTATTCAGTTCATCCCAAAAGTCGATGACTAATGAGGAATAACATGGCTAGCTAGCAAAAATATGAGTACTCATTCTATTCGTCCTCAACAGCACACACCTCAACACTTCAGCCAGAGAGGGAATTCAATTCATCCCACTAGACAAGCTAGAGAGGAATACAATCAATATACATGATAGCCGTGGTTTCAAACCATTTACGATGCTTTTCAATCAATAAGTATCCATCAATGTCATTCAAATAGTTTTTCACAGTTTCAAACCATTCAAAATATTTTTCAATCAATAAGTGTCCATCAAACACATTTCCACAATTTAAAACAATGATATACAAATAGTCAATATTTATTTCCATTGAAAATAATTCAAAAGAAACAGTTGTTGTGCACAAACCTCTGATATTTGTCTCTGGTCTTGACTCAAGATTTCTTTCCCTTTTGCTGAGTCCTTGTTAACTAAGAAACACAATTTGAAGTGTTTCAGTACCAAATTAAACTGTCTCTATCGATGGGGTTTGGTAAATAATGCACTGAACTCAATTATTCGCTTAATCACCTAATATACCGACCCTCGATGCGTTTTAGGTAAATTAGGTTTTAGTGTCGTTAATATGTCACACTCGATAGGGTTTTAGGTTTGGTATGTTTTACCAAAGTCATTTCTCGCTTAGTGCATTTTAATGCAAATTGTCGATTCCGACACTGGTTTGACCTAACCGACGATCTAGTTCCTCAGTTTTCGGTCTCGGTCGAAACTACAAACTTGTAGATCTAGGTCTTATTGCACGCGGTGCAAAATTTCAGGTCAATCCGAGTTAAGTAGACCAAGTTATGGTCGTTACACTATTGCTGGTCAAGTGGTACCATTTTAGGTCAATTTTAGGTCAAATTGGTCAATTCTGGTTCGGCCAGTTTTTGGACCCGAACTTGTGCAAGTTGTTTGACTTGCTTATGGTCATTTCTGGGCTTTGGTGTCTTCATAAGACTTGTAGGTATGGGTCTTAACTATTCTTGGTCAAAATTTCAGGTCAATTGGACCTCGTTTGAGTGAGTTATGGCCTAAACACTCACTGCTGCCCAATTGGTCATTTTTCAGGTCCTAATTGCACCTAATCCGAATTGGTCAAATTTTTAGGTCACCTTGCAAGCAGAATTTTGGCATGGTTTCTCAATGAAAGTTGGCACATTTTGTGCCTAGTTTCACCTCAAATTGGTCTCATACTAATTGAGGTTACACATTCAAGGTTATAGGCCAAAATATACACTGCCCTTAATATGCATTACACACCCCAACTTCAAACACACACTTACCTTTGCAAGGTTTACTTCCATACCCTACCAAACTGTTTTGGCACATTACCAACAACATTTTCTACATAACATTAGCATTATTTTGGGCAGATTCCAATCACCCTCAACACACCAAATATCATTCACAATTACAATTTCTAAGTACCATTACAAACACACCTAAACATTACAAACTTTACATACACTTTACAATGTAAATTGACATACATATCATCAATCCTTCTAGGTCAATATGCTGCCCACACTCCCTTCAATATACACCATTATTCAAGTGTCCACAAGCTGCCACAATTCATTCATCAACATCACATTGCCGTACCATATGCCAATTCCCATCAAAGTGCATCATTCACCATATATGCATGCATTAAATCACTAGGTTACTAAATCACCATGATTAACATTATTTCTCATCAATTATATACACAATTACCTCATCAAAAACGTGACCCATGGCTGTCCAAAATGGCAACAACAATAACCCTTCAAACTCAAAATTTTCCTTCACCAAACCAATACCCATAACATGCATAAAAACTTTAACAAAGGATTTCTCAAAAATGCAAACTTACCTTTATTTGTAACTTGCTAAACCTTCACCAAACTTCTCAAAATTAGTATCAATATCTTCCTTGTGGTGTGTAGACCATTTTTCATGAAAGAACCTAAGAGAATGGAGTTGAAATGGAGAGAGGAAATGAAGCTCAAAGAAAACGTCAATGGAGTTTCAAGGTTTCTTCAATTCGGCCATTTGAGAGAATTTTGAGGAAGATGGAATTTCAGATGGTGACTGGACCATATCAGCCATATTTCAATGATAAATTAATCCTATAGTGGTCCACTAACTAAAATTAAAACATATTATAAGTTAACTTTCAATTAATCCACATTTAACCCATTTTTTCCACTATTTATTTTAGGTACCATCAAATTAATTTTTCATTTCATTTTCTAAGTGTAATACTATTTATTTTTAATGGACATTTAGGTCAAAAGACAATTCGGGATGTCAAATGACCATAATGCACCTGTTCGTGGCTTTTCCGATTTTTCTGAATAATCGTATTTTGTCCTGCTTTTTCGATTTCTCACTTTTCTTTGTACTAATTATTTAATTTTTCTTTGATCTTTCTAATGATATTTATACTTCAATAAGGGTCTATTTATGTCCAAAAATATTTTCCGTGGTTCCCGCAAATCGTGGTTAGTCAACGGTCCACGCCGTGACTCTCCTGGCCACCCATCGCTAGGTTTCCTACCACTTACTCGGTTACATTTCTTTGCTATGATTTTTCCTTTGTTTTTCTTTTCTTGTATTTCATTATTTTATGTCTCCTCACTCATATTGAAGTACGGTTCTAGGCATCCTAGCTGTCCGGACAACACTGGTCACCGGAGCAGTAGAACGCACTACCGAACTTAGGGGTGTTACATACAGTATATCCGGGTAAGATATGTCACACGGTGTACCGGCACACTCTATTTTACCTTAATTATTTTTTTGTCGTAATTTTGAATATAATTTATGAAGTATAATTTATTTAAGCCATTTATCAAAATTATTATTTATTTGAGGTTTCGAAAATTTTGTAGAAAATCCGGCAGAGTACCGGCTAAAAATGGAGAAAACCGTTCTTCGGAACCTGTGAAAAACACTTCCAATGTACCACATTTTACATTTAAAACTTGTTGGAATTGAGCACCCATACCATTTCTAAAATTAAAACCAAGAGGGCAGAATTTTCAGTTTTTGAAGCCTAACTTTACTGTTCCATTAAGCACTGTTGCAGTGGGAATTTGAGGAAATGGTAAACATGAAAGTTGTCCCTTATTTTGTCTAGTTGAATTTCCTTTTTTGAATCACTCTATTTGGAGTTTTTTAGCTCCAGATATGGTCCAAAAACCACAGCTGGCCGGATTGGAAAAACTACAGAATTACCAAATCTACAGTACCATGAACAGTGACTGCCACTGCCTTGTTGGATGGGTTCTGGCCATAATTTGGGGTAGGTTTCTTCATGAAAGTTGTTTGTCTATGTCTTATCTTGTTGCTGTAAAAATTTCAGGTCAATTGACCAATTCTACAGTGAGTTATGGCCAAATGAACAGTTACTGTTCATTTGGTCATTCTGCAGAATTGGCTTGTAGGGTACCCGGATTGGGGCCAACTTTTGGTCCTCTTTCTTTGGTCTTTTGGGCATGGTTTCTTCAGAAAAAAATGTGCCATTATAAGTCTGGTTTCATGTCCAATTAGCCAAACACCAATTGGACCAACACAGCCAAAGATATGGCAGTCCAAGTGGGCTAGAATTACAGCCACCCTGCTGCACTCACTGGGCAGCACACTCATTCACTTTGCCATGCTATATTTCAGTCCAATTTAAGGTCAAATTTCCTCAAATGGTCACTAACTGACCATTAGAATGTTCTTTAACAATTTCATAAGCCAAGTCCACATTTTACTCTCAAAACCCTAGTTTCCCTTATAAATTTTCATAACATACCTTAATTACTAACTCATTCACTAACCACATGCATACATGCTTTAAACATGATCTCTAATCCACTTTAAGTCCATCAAAACACTCCATCATTGTTCCTTCCTTAGGGCTACCGAAATTCATGGTAGGCATACACACAAATTTGGTTCATTTAATTCACAATCATGTTGATTTCAAGTCCCTAACATGGAAAATAAGGGTTTTAAGTAGATAGGTGCACTAACCTCTTTGTTCAACTTATTGAACTTGTAAAAACTCTAAAATTTCTCCTCTTTGTGGCTGCCTATAGCTTCCTTAGGTTGTGTGGATTAATTTTAGTGAAGGTGACTTAGGGTTTTGGGGTGAGTTTAAGGAGATTTTCAAGCTTGAATGTGGAAGAAAATGAGGGCTCCCATGGCTATGGTGGTGCGGCAAAATTTGGGAAGAAGATGGTTGTTTAATTTTTGTTTTCTTTAGTCTTTATTTATCTATTTTATTTGTTAGTTAATTGGTTGTTTAAATTTGGTTGGCGGTAGCTTTTTAAATGACATCATCATATGTCATAATTTGCTTTATTTTGATTTTTCTTTTCTTTTCATCACTACTCATTTTCAATTTAATTTTTAGCAATGTTTATTCATATTTTATGTCATAATAATTATTTACTTAACTGGACAAGTCGTCCAAAAATCACCTCTGAAGGCGAAATGACCAAAATGCCCTCCGTTTGACTTAACGGGTCAAAATTGTTTGTACCGATTGAAAAATTTTTCTAAATATTTTCTTGGCATTCTAATGCCATAGGAACCTCAATGACCCTTCTCTGGA
Organism: Hevea brasiliensis; assembly: GCF_030052815.1. Lineage (NCBI taxonomy): Eukaryota > Viridiplantae > Streptophyta > Magnoliopsida > Malpighiales > Euphorbiaceae > Hevea > Hevea brasiliensis. The sequence continues at coordinate 68,373,422 of NC_079499.1, read as the reverse complement.
GTCCCAAAAATTATTTTATGAATTTTTACCCGGGTCTAGGGCTCCTAGTTGCGAGAACCGCAACTTCCCTCTGGGTTACCCATAGCTTGGGCACCGTCTCATTTAATTTGGTTGTATTTTAGTTCTAAAATTTTTACTAAATTTTTCTATTTAATATTTGAGTTAATTATGGTTTCTCACTTTAGTTTAAATATTTTTTCGAATGTTCTAGCTATCCGGACCGACACCGGTCACCGGAACAGTAGAATGTACGGAGTTACTATCGGGAGGGTGTTACAACTCTTCCCCTCTAACTTAAATTTCTTCCTCGAAATTTACCTGATGCAAACAGTTGAGGGAACTGTTGCCTCATCGTCTCTTCACTTTCCCAAGTTGCCTCCTCGGTGTTGTGGTGCCTCCAAAGCACTTTCACCAGTGGAATCTGTTTGTTCCTCAATTCTTTTACTTCTCGAGCTAGGATCCGTATGGGTTCTTCTTCATATGTCAAATCCGGTTGTCTTTCAATTTCTTCCCTGGAGATGACATGTGAAGGATCTGAGCGGTATCTTCTGAGCATGGATACATGGAACACATTGTGGATCTTGTCCAGCTTTGGAGGTAAAGCTAGCCTATAGGCCACTGGACCCACACGTTCAATGATTTCATATGGGCCAATGAACCTAGGGCTTAAGTTACCCTTTCTTCCAAACCTCAACACCTTCTTCCACGGTGACACCTTGAGGAACACTTTGTCGCCAACCACATATTCTATTTCTTTTCTCTTCAGGTCGGCACAAGATTTCTGTCTGTCTGAGGCAACCTTCAGATTGGCTTTGATTAGTTTCACTTTCTCCTCAGTCTGTTTCACTGTGTCCGCCCCACCGCTTGTCTTCGCCAATTCAGTCCAAAGATATCGAGTTTTACATTTTCTCCCATACAGTGCTTCATACGGGGCCATTTGGATACTAGCTTGGTAGCTATTATTGTATGCAAATTCTGCCAGTGGGAGGTATCTATCCCAACTTTTCTCAAACTCAATGACACAACTCCTCAGCATATCCTCAAGGACCTGACATATATTTCATGTTATTATTATCATTTCAGTTCAATATGTATATTTGTCTAATTGGTTTCAATTGTTTACCTGGATTACTCTTTCTGATTGCCCATCCGTCTGAGGATGGAAAGCTGTGCTGAAATGGAGTTGTGTACCCAAGGATTCATGCAACTTCTTCCAAAATCTCGATGTAAACCTTGGGTCTCCATCAAATATAATGGAAAGTGGAATTCCATGCAGTCTAACTATCTCACTGATATACAATTCTGCTAATTTCTCCAAAGGAGTAGTCACCCTAATCGGCAGAAGTGTACTGACTTCGTCAATCTATCAACTATCACCCATACTGCATCATGTTTCTTCCAGGTGAGAGGTAGACCACTTACAAAATCCATGGTGACCCAATCCCATTTCCATTCAGGTATGCGTATAGGCTGTAGCAAACCCGATGGAACTTGATGTTTTGCCTTGACTTGCTGACATGTCAAGCATTTAGTCACGTAGTCAGCTATGTCTTTCTTCATACCAGGCCACCAATACTGAAGCTTCAGATCATGATACATCTTTGTACTTCCTGGGTGCATAGCATATACACTGGTGTGTGCCTCTTTCAGAATACTGGCCTTCAATTCCCCATTATCTGGTACACATAGTCTTCCTTTGTAATACAGACACCCATCTGCTTTCATCTCATAGTCAGTTGCTTTTCCCTTTGAGATTTTGCTCATAATAGCCATTAGCTTCTCATCTACCTTCTGCCCATCTAAAATTTGTCAGAATGAGGTTGGCCTCACTTGCAACTCAGCCAAAATAGCTCCATCACGAATCAAAGTTAGACGGGCATTCAATGATCTCAAAGTTGTCATGGATTTTCTGCTCAAAGCATCAGCAACTACATTTGCCTTCCCAGGATGGCAGTCAATTACACAATCATAGTCTTTCAGGAACTCAATCCATCGCCTATGTCTAAGGTTGAGCTCCTTCTGGGTTGGCAAGTATTTTAGGCTTTTGTGGTCCGTGTAAATGTAGCACTTTTCACCATACAAATAATGCCTCCATATCTTCAGTGCGAAGATAATTGCTGCAAGCTCTAGATCATGGGTAGGGTAGTTCTATTCATGTGGCCTTAGCTGTCTGGAAGCATAAGCGACCACCTTCCCCTCTTGCATCAATACACACCCTAACCCATTATGTGAGGCATCACTGTAGACCACAAAGTCCTTTCCTGACACCGCCGTGTTAACACCGGTGCCTCTATCAACATAGCCTTCAATCTCTCAAACTGGTCTGACACTTGTCATTCCAGTCAAATCTGACATTCTTGTGTAACAACTTGGTCATTGGAGCAGCTATTAAGGAAAATCCCTTCACAAATCTCCTGTAATACCCAACTAGCCCCAAGAAGCTTCTGACCTCAGTTGTATTTCTGGGAGACTTCCATTCCATCACTGCTTCTATTTTCTTGGGATCCACCCTAATCCCATCAGCTGACACTATGTGTCCAAGGAATGCAATCTCATTCAACCAAAAGTCACACTTGGACAACTTAGCATACAGCTTCTTTTCTCTCGTGGTTTGCGTAACAATCCTCAAATGCTCATCATGTTCTTCCCTGGTCTTGGAATACACCAAAATATCATCAATAAAGACCACTACGAACCGATCTAAATGTGGATGGAAGATACGGTTCATAAGGTCCATGAATGCCGCTGGTGCATTTGTTAGGCCAAAGGGCATTACCAAGAACTCATAATGCCCATATCGGGTCCTGAATGCAGTCTTGGGCATATCTACATCCTTCACCCTCAACTGATGATACCCTAATTTGAGATCAATCTTAGAAAATACTCCTACTCCCTTTAGCTGATCAAACAGATCATCAATTCTAGGCAACGGATATTTGTTCTTCACAGTCACTTTATTCAACTGCCGGTAATCAATGCATAGCCTCAAAGTCCCATCCTTCTTTTTCACAACAAAGACCGAGCTCCCCATGGTGACACATCAGCGTATGAACCCCTTATCAAGCAACTCTTGCAACTGAGTTTTCAACTCCCTCAATTCAGTGGGTGCCATCCTATAAGGAGCAATGGAAATGGGTGTTGTACCCGGCAGTGTCTCAATAGCAAATTCAACTTCCCTTTCTGGTGGTAAACCCGGCAACTCTTCAGGAAATACCTCTGGGAAGTCTCTTACTGTGGGTATATCACACAAGTTTGGCTTAGCCTGCCTAGTGTCCACCACATGTGCTAGGTAGGGTTCACAGCCTTTTCTCATCATTCTTCTTGCAACTGTGGTTGAGATAACATTGGACAAGAAATCTGTCCTTTCCCCCACAACTGTGATCTCATTACCCTCAGAAGTTTTCAGAGAAATTCTCTTCAATTTGCAATCAACTATTGCCTGATGACGTGATAACCAGTCCATTCCCAAAATCACGTCAAACTCGTGGAAGGGCAACTCAATCAGGTCTGCCAAGAATTCATACCCCTGAATCCTTAACGTGCAACCCTTGTATACTGTGTTCACCACTACATCGTGGCCCAATGGATTAGTGACCGTAATGTCTTGGTCACTCTCCCTACTAGTATCCCCTTTCTATGGGTAGATTGATGCAGATGTATGAATGAGTGGATCTGGATCCACCAATGCATGCACAGTGTATTGTAGAGGGAGAACGCACTCGATGACGCCAGGGCATCTTGCTCCTCCCGAGCTCTAATAGCATAAGCTCCGCAGTGGTCCGTTATCCGCCTCTCTGCCGGCTCGATGTGCCTCTATGATGGTCCCATAGCCTCGTTTGCCGATTTTCTATCCTCCGTGGTGCGTGAGTAGGTCTGCTCGCTTGTGTTGGAGCAACTGTAGTAGTTCTCGTGGGATGCTTCTTCAACTGATGCTCTGTTGACCCACACCTTAAGCAGGCACCAGTCACTCTGCAACACTCCCCCTTATGCCATTTCAAATAGTGTGGAAATGCAGAAGATGCTGGGGCTGGTCCCCTGAACCCCATCCCTGGAGAGCTGCCCACTGATGGTGTGGACTGACCTCTCCTAGGGGTAAACTATGGTCTGGGCCCCTGAGACTGACCCTGACCGTGTGGCTGACCCGAACTCTGTGCAGGTGGACTCTTGAACCTCTTCCCAGATGCAGGAGCTGAACTAGACTGACCTGGGCTCCTCTTCTGCTATCTATCCCTTCTGGTCTGCTCACTGATTCTTACTTTCTCAACCTTTATTGCAGCTTCCACTAACTTGATAAATTCTGTGATTCCCAAGGCAGTGAGCTGGATCTTTATGTTGTCATTTAGTCCCTCTTCAAATCTCTTACACCTTTCAGCTTCATTAGGGACTATCTTCCTTCCTTAACGGCTTAATCGGACGAATTCCTTCTCATACTCGGCCACTGACAACTGTCTCTGCCTCAGATTAATAAACTCTCTTCTTCTGTCTTCTAGGTATACAGTACCCACATATTTCTTTTTAAATTCGGAGAGAAAGAAGTCCCAAGTTATAGCTTCTGGCTGCACTTCACTAGATACCGTGTCCCACCATTCATAAGCATCATCTTGCAACAGAGATATGGCAGCCTCTAGGTTTTGTTCAGGAGTGCAGTGGAGTTCTTTTAAGACTCTGCCTGTTCTGTTCAACCAATTTTCGGCTGTAACAGAATCATCTTCTCTCTTGCCAAAGAAATCCACTGCTCCAAAATTTCTTAGCCTTTCCAGGTGTGATTTCTACTGTGGAGCTGGTGGTGGTGGTGCTGGCATTACCCCAGCCATTTGTTTGAAAAATTTGGCCATTTGCTGGAACATGGCCTATGGAGGCTGAGCAGGCTCTACTTGAGCTGGCAGAGCAGGTTCTCCCATACCCCAGCCTCACTGCCGCAGTGGAGCATGACTCTCCACTTCCTCCTCAACTACCCTCTGAGATGTAGGGTCCATATCCTATTCAAAATAAGAAAGACAAACAGATCTGCATTAGTGTCACCTCGACTCTTACAAATGCAATGCATGGTATGGACTCAATCTAGGTCCAGAAATGCCTAAACTGTGCTCTGATACCACTAAATGTGACACCCCTTACCCGTCTACAGTATATCCGGGTAAGATATGTCACACGGTGTACCGGCACACTCTATTTTACCTTAATTATTTTTTTGTCGTAATTTTGAATATAATTTATGAAATATAATTTATTTAAGCCATTTATCAAAATTATTATTTATTTGAGGTTTCAAAAATTTTGTAGAAAATTCGGCAGAGTACCGGCTAAAAATGGAGAAAACCGTTTTTCAGAACCTGTGAAAAACACTTTCAATGTACCACATTTTACATTTTAAACTTGTTGTAATTGAGCACCCATACCATTTCTAAACTTAAAACCAAGAGGGTAGAATTTTCAGTTTTTGAAGCCTAATTTTACTGTTCCATTAACCACTGTTGCAGTGGGAATTTGAGGAAATGGTAAACATGAAAGTTGTCCCTTATTTTGTCTAGTTGAATTTCCTTTTTTGAATCACTCCATTTGGAGTTTTGTAGCTCCAGATATGGTCCAAAAACCACAGCTGGCCGGATTGGAAAAACTGCAGAATTACCAAATCTACAGTACCATGAACAGTGACTTCCACTGCCTTATTGGATGGGTTCTGGCCATAATTTGGGGTAGGTTTCTTCATGAAAGTTGTTTGTCTATGTCTTATCTTATTGCTATAAACATTTCAGGTCAATTGACCATTTCTACAGTGAGTTATGGCCAAATGAACAGTTACTGTTCATTTGGTCATTCTGCAGAATTGGCTTGCAGGGTACCCGGATTGGGGCCAACTTTTAGTCCTCTTACATTGGTCTTTTGGGCATGGTTTCTTCAGCAAAAATGTGCCATTATAAGTATAGTTTCATGTCCAATTGGCCAAACACCAATTGGACCAACACAGCCAAAGATATGATAGTCCAAGTGGGCTGGAATTACAGCCACCCTGCTGCACTCACTAGGCAGCACACTCATTCACTTTGCCATGCTATATTTCAGTCCAATTTATGGTCAAATTTCCTCAAATGGTCACTAATTGACCATTAGAATGTTCTTTAACAATTTCATAAGCCAAGTCCACATTTTACTCTCAAAACCCTAGTTTCCCTTATAAATTTTCATAACATACCTTAATTACTAACTCATTCACTAACCACATGCATACATGCTTTAAACATGATCTCTAATCCACTTTAAGTCCATCAAAACACTCCATCATTGTTCCTTCCTTAGGGCTACCGAAATTCATAGTAGGCAAACACACAAATTTGGTTCATTTAATTCACAAATTCATGTTGATTTCAAGTCCCTAACATGGAAAATAAGGGTTTTAAGTAGATAGGTGCACTAACCTCTTTGTTCAACTTATTGAACTTGTGAAAACTCTAAAATTTCTCCTCTTTGTGGCTGCCTATAGCTTCCTTAGGTTGTGTGGATTAATTTTAGTGAAGGTGACTTAGGGTTTTGGGGTGAGCATAAGGAGATTTTCAAGCTTGAATATGGAAGAAAATGAGGGCTCCCATGGCTATGGTGGTGCAGCAGAATTTGGGAAGAAGATGGCTGTTTACTTTTTGTTTTCTTTATTCTTTATTTATCTCTTTTATTTGTTAGTTAATTGGTTGTTTAAATTTGGTTGGTGGTAGCTTTTTAAATGACATCATCATATGTCATAATTTGCTTTATTTTGATTTTTCTTTTCTTTTCATCACTACTCATTTTAAATTTAATTTTTAGCAATGTTTATTCATATTTTATGTCATAATAATTATTTACTTAACTGGACAAGTTGGCCAAAAATCACCTCTGAAGGCGAAAATGACCAAAATGCCCTCCGTTTGGCTTAACGGGTCGAAATTGTTTGTACCGATTGAAAAATTTTTCTAAATATTTTCTTGGCATTCTAATGCCATAGGAACCTCAATGACCCTTCTCTGGAGTCCCAAAAATTATTTTATGAATTTTTACCCGGGTCTAGGGCTCCTAGTTGCGAGAACCGCAACTTTCCTCTGGGTTACCCATAGCTTGGGCACCGTCTCATTTAACTTGGTTGTATTTTATTTCTAAAATTTTTACTAAATTTTTCTATTCAATATTTGAGTTAATTATGGTTCCTCACTTTAGTTTAAATATTTTTTCGAACGTTATAGCTGTCCGGACCGACACCAGTCACCGAAATAGTAGAATGTACGAAGTTACTACCGGGAGGGTGTTACACTAAATACCATAACTGGCCGGATTGCAATTGTTTCAGATTTTCTGGACAGAACCAAATCTATAATGTTTTGTACACTGACTGCAAGTCAGTTTTTGAACATGTTATGATCAAAATTTGGGTTTAGTTTCTTCATGAAAGTTGTAGGTATATGTCTCATGTTTATGCTTGTCACACCCTACCCCTCTGTAAGGCATAACATGATCCCGTAGTATACCTAATGAATTACTAACTTCGCCTACTGATAACCCATTAAATACACTACAAGGGATTTTCAAAACTTTTCTTACTTTTTTTACAGTGGTGAGCACTATTTACAGGTGTTAAAAACCTTTTTGAACTGAAGTGAATTAGCTAACACATTTAGACTATTAGTAATTTCTGTAAAAATTTTGGCAGAGTGCCCTCTGGAATTTGGATAAAACAGTTCTTCAAAAACCTGTAGAAAGCAATTCAATATTTTTCTCAATCTCAAACTCCAACATAATTCAACACAAATCCACAATAATTTTTCAAAGACTGAGATACAAGAAATATAATACAATTTTTACAAGTCAAAATAACTCATAATTTATTTCACAACTTTAATGCACAATTTTAATTTACAACTGCTCAAAACTAAGAACAATATGTACATACAGTGGTCATACATTACAGTACAAAATGCAAAATGTGGTATACTCATTATACCCGATAATCTCTTGCTGGATGTATTAGCAGCCTAGTCTGCTACCTTGTCCGTCTGTCTACCTGCGACAGCAATGGAAAGCTATCGCTGAGACAATGTCTCAGTAGTGCACAACATTAACCAAATATAACTTTAAATCACGAATCATAAATCATATAAATAGTGGATACTTAAAAACCATAGTTAAATTCAAGACAATGAATGTCATAAGGAGTTTAACACAATATCACAATAAATCTCGGTAATCAAAACATAGTTAAATTCAGAAGACAGTGAATGTTAATAAGAATTTAAACTCCATTTCACAATCTTACAATACGTATCTGTAACACCCTAGGCAAATCCCACATCGACAAAACACGGGAGAGATGCTGGGTTTATAAGATGGAGGTTCCTAACCCCTATTGACGCGTTTTAAAACCGTGAGGGCTTCGGCCCAGAGCGGACAATATCACTAGTGGGCCGGGCCATTACATTTGTGGTATCAGAGCCGCTCCGCGTGCAACCTTGAACGATGGTGGGGCAAACCTCAGCGAGGACACTGAGTCCCATATGTTGGGTGGATTGTATCACCCTAGGCAAATCCCACATCGACAAAACACGGGAGAGATGCTGGGTTTATAAGTTGGTGGTTCGTATCAAATGTAATGGCCCGGCCCACTAATGATATTGTCCGCTCTGGACCGAAGCCCTCACGGTTTTAAAACGCGTCAATAGGGATTAGGAACCTCCATCTTATAAACCCAGCATCTCTCCCGTGTTTTGTCGATGTGGGATTTGCCTAGGGTGTTACAATCCACCCCCTTATGGGACTCAGCGTCCTCGCTGAGGTTTGCCCCACCATCGTTCAAGGTTGCACGCGGAGCGGCTCTGATACCACAAATGTAACGGCCCGGCCCACTAGTGATATTGTCCGCTCTGGGCCGAAGCCCTCACGGTTTTAAAATGCGTCAATAGGGGTTAGGAACCTCCATCTTATGAACCCAGCATCTCTCCCGTGTTTTGTCGATGTGGGATTTGCCTAGGGTGTTACAGTATCAATAAATCACACACAGCTTAAAATCATGTTCCAAAGTTCAATTCATCTCAAAAGCTGATGGCTAATGAGGAATAACATAGCTAGCTAGCAAAAATATGAGTACTCATTCTATTTGTCCTTAACAGGCACACACCTCAACACTTCAGCCAGAGAGGGAATTCAATTTGTCCCACTAAACAAGCTAGCGAGGAATACAATCAATATACATGATAGCTATGGTTTCAAATCATTTCCAATGCTTTTCAATCAATAAGTATCCATCAATATCATTCAAACAATTTTTCACAGTTTCAAACCATTTACAATGCTTTTCAAGCAATAAATATTCATTCAAACACATTTCCACAATTTAAAACAATAATGTACAAATAGTCATAATTCATTTCAATTGAAAAATTCAAAAGAATTAGCTGTTGTGCACAAACCTCTGATAACTGTCTCCTGGCCTTGACTCAGTGTTTCCTTCCCTTTCCCTGAGTCTTTGCTAACTGAGAAACACAATTTGAAGTGTTTCAGTACTAAATTAAACTGTCTCTAACGATAATGCTTGATAAGTAATTCACTGAATGCTATTATTTGCTTAATCAACCTAATATATTGACCCTCGATGCGTTTTAGGTAAATTAGGTTTTAGTGTTACTAATATGTCACATTCGATAGTCTTTTAGGATTGGTATATGTTACCAATTTCAGTTTCGTGTATACTGCATTTTCTTGCAATTTGCTGGATTCCAGGATACTAGTTTGACCTAGCCGGACGACCTAGTTCCCTCAATTTTCTGGTTTTGGTCAAAACTACAAACTTGTAGATCTATGTCTTATTGCACGCGGGGCAAATTTTCAGGTCATTCTGAGTTATGTAGACCAAGTTATGGTCATTTTACTATTGCTGGTCAAATTGCACCAAAATTGGTCATTTTAGGTCATTTTACGTCAATTTTGGTTCGGCCAATTTTTGGACCCGAACTTGTGCAAGCCTTTTGACTTGCTTATGGTCATTTCTGGACTTTGGTGTCTTCATAAGACTTGTAGATATGGGCCTTAACTATTCATGGTCAAAATCTCAGGTCAATTGGACCTGTTTTGAGTGAGTTATTGCCTAAAAACTAACTGCTGCCCAAATGGTCAATTTTCAGGCCTTATTTGCACTTAATCCGGATTTGGTCATTTTTCAAGCTACCTTGCAAGCAGAATTTTGGAAAGCTTCCTTAATGAAAGTTGGCACATTTTGTGTCTTGTCTCACCTCCAATTGGTCTCATACCAATTGGAGCCACACACTTAAATTTCTAGGCTCAAAACACAAACTGCCTTATTGTATTTCTTTCATACACATCAAGGATCACTTTTTACACTTACCAAATTCAACATTCAAGCCAATTCTGATTGTACCATAACCTAAACATAATTCACAACATATTATAGGTCATTTTGGCAGCTTACAATTACATTCAATGTGCACCATTTAGTACAGAATTTTTCAAACCCAATTTACAACAATTCAATCACCTAACCATAACACTTTTACATGTCCAACTTCACACCATCACACACATACCCAAACTACCATAATAACCAACACAATTCAACATTAATATTTATAATCCAAACATGAAATAACATCCTTATGGTTCACCAAACCAGGCTGCCATTTCATGCATTACATTTCCATAATTTCCAAGCATTCAAATTTCAATACACATTCACATATACTAAGTATACATCACCCAAATAATTTCCTACGCAATATATATTTAATCAATCCTTTAATTCACCATTTACAAGTAAAAATAAACTGTCTTCAAGTTGTTTCCATGGCTACGAAAAGTACACTTCCCCCTTTAAACATCAAACCTCAAAAATCTCTCCATAAATCAAACACCCATAACATCCTTACAAACTTTAACAAAACAACAATAAAAAATACAAACTTACCTATTGATGAGGCTTGTTAAATCTTCCCCAAACTCCCTTAAATTTAGTATCTACTTATTCCTTATGAGGTGGGGATCAAGATTAGTGAAGCAACTTTGGTGTTTGGAGGTGAGAATGGAGGAGATTATGAAGTTCCTTCAAGTTTCGGCCATGGAGGTTTTGATGGAATTCATTTCGGCATGGGAGAAGGATTGAAGATGATGAAGTGTTTAGTAGAAGTAATCTGCCCACTTAGTGTATATTTTAATTCCCATAGTGCTCCACTCACATAAGAAAATAATTTAATATGATTTAAGTGCTAATTACCCAAATTATACTCTACTTTTGGCTATTTACATTAGGTACCCCTAATTTATTTTTTCATTATATTTTCCAAGTGTAATATCATGTATTTTCAATGGAAATTTAGGTCAAAAGACAACTCAGGGTGTCAAATGACCACAATGCCCCTATTCGGGTTGCACTCTTGATTTTTTGGTAACACCGGGTTTTGTCCGTTTTTCAATTTCTCACTTTTCTTTGTACTAATTATTTAATTTTTATTTAGTATTTCTAATGATATTTTTATTTCAATAGGTGTCTCTTTAAGTCCTAAAAATATTTTTCATGGTTCCCCGCGGTCCAGAGCTAGTCAATGGTCTACGCCGTGACTTCCCGGTGCGGTTACCCATCGCTAGGGTTCTCGGCTCGCTTAACTTGGTTACATTTCTTTGCTATTATTTTTCCTTTGTTTTTCTTGTATTCTCTTTTCTTGTATTTCATTATTTTATGTCTCCTCACTCATAACGAAGTGTAGTTCTAGACATCCTAGCTGTCCGGACAACACTGGTCACTAGAACAGTAGAATGCACCACCGAACATAGGGGTGTTACAATGCTGGTAAACTTTCAGGTCAATTATACCTTTCTACACTGAGTTATGACCAAATGAATGAATACTGTTCATTTGATCATTTTGCCCAAGCAGAATGGATGTCACCCAAATTAGGGCAATTTTTAGGTTAACTTGGTTTGGTTTCCTGAGCAGGGTTTCTTCACCAAAGTTGTGCCATTATGTGTCTAGTTTCATATCCAATTGGCCTTGCACCAATTGAACTTATATAACTCCATTTATAGCTAATCAAACCTGCTGGACTAACAACCAGTCTTGCAGGTCACCAAGGGCAGCATGCCTAAGTTCAACTCCATCATCCTTACTCACTTCAATTCTACCTCACACACATTCAAATGGTCACTAATTGACCATGACAATATTAACATACCATTACATGAGCAAATCCTAATGTTGTTCAAGTATCTAAATTTTCAAGGTTCATTCATGCATTACACTTGTATTTCACTTACTCTTATATGATCAATCACTCATTTCATGCCAAGGGCAGCTCATAACCACTTTGTTTCAAGTAATTTCATCTAACCCTAACCACCCCTAAGCTGCCTAAATTATAGGGATGGACGCACATAAGTTTTCTTTTGTTTTTCTTACATTTTCTACTTATTTCATGCTAATAAACATGATTTAAATCAAAGGGGTAGGAGATTGGAGACTAACCTCTTTTACTAACTATTCCAAGTCTCCAAAACTTCCTTCTTCTTTCTTCTTTTTGCTGGCTAGAGGATGTTCAAGTTGCAAAATCAATTTTTAATGAAGCAAGGTTGTGGTTTCAAGGTGATTTGGTGAGTGGTTTCAAGCTTACATGAAGCTTCCATGGAGGTTTGGGCTGGGAGAGGGTTTGCAGCTAAAGAAATGGCAGCCCTTGAACAGGTTCTAAAGCTTTTTCTATTAATTAGAAAATCAAATTTTGCCTTTTAAGAGATTAAAGATGTAAACAGGACACTAGAAACAATTTCTAGTATTTTTAATTTAAGAGATTGTTTGCTAATCTCTTGAAATTGATGAGAGATGAAGAAGAAGAGAAAATGGGAGCCTCAAGGGTGGCAGCACAAAGGGAGGCAGCAACTGGTTATATTATTTCTTTTCATAACAACACTTATATAGCTAGGTCACCACTTAAAACCCTTGCCACATGTCACCTTCTGATTGGCTCTAGGTTTAATTAACCCAATCACATTGTGCAAAGTGTCAAACCTATATTTAATCTTAATTTTAGTCATTTTACATGATTAAAAGACATTTGGCAATCTTATGTGTAATGCCATGTGTCACCATCTCATGGTGCCACATGTCACCCTATGAAATGACCAAAATGCCCCTGTGTCTTAATTTTGAGTTCTCAACTCAAAATAATTATTTCTCTTCTTCTAATCAATTTATATCAAATATAAATTAACTAATTACTCTCTATTAATTAATTTATCATTAATTAAATTCATATTTAAACATTTTAAGTATAAATTTAACTTATACTATACATCCAATAACCTAGATTTGGTTTCAAGTCATGCTAGGGACTTCGCAATCTAATTGCAAGCTAAATATATTTAATTAATCAATTAAACTCTTTAATTAATTAATAAAATCATATTTAATTTGGTGATTACTTGTGTATGTGTGTGACTTACTAGGCTCATCACTAATTGGCAATGAGACATGATGTCAACTCTTAATATCATCAGAAAAATTTCTTGCCATAAATGATTTCTCTAAATCATTTTATGCACCACATAGACCATGGTTAACACCTAGAATAGCATGCCATGGCCACCCAATCAGTAATAAGGTTTACCTTAAATGAACCTATAATAATATGGTACTATGCACTAGAATCTCTCTGTTACAAAATCTCAATTCAAGCTGAAGTCATGGTTTATGTCAAATCCCATTTGCTATTGTTAGTAGTATGCCCTAGAGCATATCATTTAGTATGTATCTTGTACATATTTTTAATAATAAAAGGCATTTCCACTTTTCCGTTTACATAATATATTTATGTGTAATAGAAAAGGTCCATTGATATTTTGTTAGAAATATTATTCTTAAGTTGTTAAGAATATGAGTGACAATATTTCTAGCACAAAGTATCATAAATAGGTTCACAATCGAGGATACTTCATAATAAGGACATGACTTATCCAGAAAGATTGTATTCATGTTTGTTCCCAAGTTATTTATATGAGATATAAATAAGATGGAATGGTGAGTCTCATGCCATATAACAAACATGATAGGCACTTATAAATGATAAGTAGGCCGAACCAGTGACACTTATGACAAGCACATGGAGTTTACTCTTGTCAATGTTTTGTCATAAATCATATCGTGCATATAATCTTTAGACTGAGATAGCACAGTTATCTTGTATATAGGTAGTTTGAGTTTGATCTTGCTTTCATACTTGTACTATGTATGGGTATATGGGCATGTGTTGGCTCTCGCTAGTTATATATGGAGGTAGGTGTTGATCAAGAAGGAATCTGTTCCTCTAAGTAAATAGAGATAAAATCCTATGTTCATTTAATTGTTCTTGATGTTTCAAGTTCCTGGCCAGGACAGATAGATTTATTCAGAAAAGAGTTTCTGATGAGAAAAATCTTTTAATCAAGAACTGGAATTAAAAGAGAACATAATATTCATAGCAAATGGAGTTTGACATAATCCATGACTCGGCTTGAGTTGGGATTTTGTGTAACAGAGATTCTAGTGCATGGTAACATATGATTATAGGTTCATTTAAGGTAAACCTTATTACTAATTGGGTAGAAATGTCATTCTATGATAGGTCTTAACCATCGTCTATGAGGTTCATAAAATGATTTAGAGAAATAATTAATGGTAAGAAAGAGTTATGATGATATTAAGAGTTGATATCATGTCTCATTGCCAATTAGTGATGAGCCTAGTAAGTCACACACATACACAAGTTATCACCTATTTAAATATGATTTAATTAATTAATTAAAGAGTTTAATTGATTAATTAAATAGATTTGGTTTGCAATTAAATTGCAAAGTCGCTAGCATGACTTGAAACCAAATCTAGATTATTGGATGTATAGTATAAATTAAATTTATATTTAAAGTGTTTAAATATGAATTTAATTGATGAGAAATTAATTAATAGAGATTAATTAATTAATTTATATTTGATATAAATTAATTAGAAGAAGAAAATAATTATTTTGGGTTAAGAACTCAAAATTAAGACACAGGGGCATTTTGGTCATTTTGCAGTGTGACACGTGGCACCATGAGATGGTGACACATGGCATAACACATAAGCTTGCCAAATATTTTTAATCATGTAAGATGATTAAAATCAAGATTAAATATAGGTTTGACACTTGGCACAATGTGATTGGGTCACTTAAACCTAGAGCTAATCAAAAGGTGACATGTGGCTAGGGTTTAATGTGTTAACCTAGCTATTTAAGTGTGGTTATGAAAGGAAAACATAACCAGTAGCCTCTCCTCTCAATTGTCACGCCACTTTGAGCCTCTCCAGCTATTTCTCTTCATCTCTCATCAATTCAAAGAGATTAGCCATCAATCTCTTGAATTAAGAAAACTAGAAATTGTTTCTAGTGTCCTGTTTACATCTCTAATCTCTTAAAAGGCAGAACTTGAATTTCTAATTAATAGAAAAGGCTTTAGAAGCTGTTCAAGGGCTGCCATAGGTGTTCTTGGTGTGGACAAGCTAGAGGGACAACATCGGTGTCCTCAAGACGAATCTCAAAGCGCGCATTTGCAAAGGCACATCAAGAGGTTTGTGTAATCGTTCTTGATTTAATCTAGGGTTCTAAAATTAATCTGATTAATTTTAAAATCTTAAATGGCAAATACAGATCCAAAATCATATTAAAAGAGTTTTAATATGTTGTTTATTATTGAAATCAAATAGATAAAAATAAATCTTGCATGGTGCATGTGACCCTAGGTGAAAATTTTTGAATTCAATGGTATAATCTTGTGTTTTTCACGCTTCCGTTCCTTCAATTGGTATCAGAGCCACTATATTTGCCATTTAGATTGTTGATTATATAATTTAATTGTGTGTTTGATCATGAGATCAAGAGATTCATTGCTGGTTGGATCATGAGATGTGGCGTCACACATGGAGAAGCCACCATTGGTGGCGGCAAAAATGGTTCCATGGGTGATTCAAGGTTTGGCTTTTAATTCTGCAATTGTTGTATGATCTAAGGCCTATTCTTTGACTAATTAAAGTGTTTAATTAGTTGTTTTAATCACACAATTAAATTATGATTCAAATCAGAATTTTAAAAAAATGTTTGAATGTGATTCAAATCTGAATTTTAAAAGTTGTTTGAATGAGATTCAAATCTGAATTTTTAAAGTTGTTTGAATCATATTTAAATCTGATTTTTTAAAATTGATTCAATAAAATTCAGATCTGATTTTTTAAAAAATATTTGAATGTGATTCAAATCTGATTTTTTAAAAAATGTTTGAATGTGACTCAAATCTGAATTTTTGAAGTTGTTTGAATGTGATTCAAATCTGAATTTTTAAATTTGTTTGAATGAGATTCAAATCTGAATTTTTAAATTTATTTGAATCATATTCAAATCTGGAATTTTAAGTTGAATATGAGATATTCAATTTAATTTAAGAATGTATGTTTTATTTAATTGTTAAATAGTGATATGCATGATGGATGATCATGGACTATAAAAGACCAATGTGATTGGATTTATTTCTTTTATGTTTCTTTGGGATTGTAAATTAATTAATTTATTTTAATTTATTTTGGGCATGTATTATGAAGTTTGTAATATTTTTGGGTTGTAATTTCATTTATTTAAGTTCTTGTAAATTCGCCTTGGTATGCCAAGGATTACTATGTAATATTGGATTGCAAGAAGTTCAAGGAGGTCAAGAGCATTGGTGGGACCAGTGGGAGGAATTCAATATCAAGTGTTGATTATGTACTCCTTCAGCAACTCTTGTAAAATGAATGAATGAAATACACCTAGGAATGCCCTGATTCAATTCTTAGTGGCTCATAATTGAATCCCTTAGAAAGTCCATGATCATACCATATTTACTGCTTATCCATGAATGCATGAGATGTATGGGAATGTATGCAATTATATGATATATGCATGCTAAATGGATAATGTGCAAAGTGAGACCTTAATAGTAATTAGGATGGCTATAAAATCTTCCAAACAAATGATTAAGTTGGAAATGCTATAATTAAAGTAATTATAACATAAGCCCTCCATTGGGGCAATTATTTTAAGAAATTTTAAATAGTTGCATGAGATGCAATTAATTTAAGAGATTTTCTTAAGAATAATTGTTAAGCATGAGATGTTGTAAATATGTAAATGGTTTGGTGGCCAATATTGGATGTACTGAGGACATTAAAATTATTTGCATAATTCTGGCTCAATGGGATCAACTTAACTAATGCAAGATAAGTCAATATTGGATGTACTGAGATTTTGAGCATTAGGGGCTAGTAAAAAGTTGAACCTCACATGAGATGTGATGGGCAAGGAGTTGCTCACTTATAGTTTATTGTAATTCCAATAATGGATGTACGAGGATGATCAATAGAATTATAAGAATTCAATCACCCACTAGAAATCCATCCAACTAGGATTTCCGTTTTCTACTTTGGAAGTGTAGGATTCGCTAAGTTAGTGGGAGGACCAATTTGATTAAAAGACCATAATCATTTTGGTTAATTACATGATACATTTACTAATTAATCTGGTTATTTCTGCAATTAATTTTCTGATAATAATGAGCACAGAACAACCACCACCATCCAATATCCTTGCAAGCATACTTGATCACAACAGTTGACAGACCTAATCATGCGATTGGCTAAGAAATTTGAAACTTGTCCTGAACCTTGAACATATAGGATATGTTCTATATTCAAATGTTCCTGGTCCCTTACCTCCAGAGGCCACACAAGAGGAACATGATACTTTGGACAAGTGGAAGGAGCATGATATGAGAGCTAAGTGTTACATGCTTGCTTCCATGAGTAATGAGTTCTGAAGCAACATGAGAACATGCAGTGCTAGTGAGATCCTCCTTCACCTACAAGAGTTGTATGGTGAGCACAAAGAGAATGCTAGGTATGAGATATCTAAACAGCTTATTCCGTATGAGGATGTCCGAGGGACGTAATGTTGGGGATCATGTCCACAAGATGATTCGGTGATTGAGCGGTTGGAACATCTTGACTTCAACATGGATTTCCAACTACAAACGGATTTGATCCTTGATCCCTTCACGAGTCTTTTGGGAATTTTGTGACAAATTTCCATATGACTAAACAGAATGCACCTTAGCTGAATTACTCAACATGCTGGTTATTGCCCAAAAGAATATGCCAGCAATAAAGGAAAAGAGGTAGCTTTGGTTGCATCTTCTTACTGTGGAAAGTCCAACAAAAGAAAGGCAATAAGAAAAAGAAACCTCAGTTCCTGGTCCTTCCAAGAAAATAGCTAAAGCAGAAAAGGAAGACCAAAGTTGACAAAGGCAAAGGAAAGCGTTTCCACCGCCAACGGAAAGTGTTTCCATTGCGATGAAAAGTGTTTCCAACGGCGGTATAGCAATCTAAATGAATGCAATGCCATGGTGAAAACCAACTCAGTTCAAAATATATTTGGCACTTAAGGTTATGTCATGTTGCGGAAGATAGGATTGCAAACCGAGAAAATGGGGATTCTATCCTCATTGGGCTCTGAGCCTACTCCAACTTGTGAATCTTGCCTTCAGGGCAAAATGACTAAATCACCCTTTGTTGGACAAGGGCTAAGAGCTGAAAATATTTTGGAGCTAATACATAGTGATGTATGTGGTCCATTTAAAGAAATGGCTAGAGGATTTTCATTATTTTATTACCTTTCTTGATGATAAATCAAGGTTTGGGTATTTGTATTTGATGAAATACAAATATGAATCTTTGAAAAGTTCAAAGAATTTAAATCAAGTAGAAAATCAAACAGGAAAGAGTATTAAAGCTCTTCGATCAGATCGTGGAGGTGAATATTTGAGTACTGAATTTGATGAATACTTGAGAGAGCATGGCATTGTTTCTCAGCTGACTCCTCCAGGAATGCCACAACTGAATGGTGTATCTGAAAGGAGAAATCATACCCTATTGGATATGGTGCATTGAGTACGATGAGCTATCTTGATATGCCAATCTTCTTTTGGGGATTTGCATAAGAATCGACTTTGTATATTTTGAATAGGATTCCATCAAAATCGCTTTCTTCCACACCTTATGAGATATGGCATGGAAGAAAACCAAGTCTTAAGCATGTTAAGATTTGGGGTTGTCCACTTATATCAAAAAGTGAACAACGATAAATTGGAGACCAGATCGTAAAAGGTCGATTTGTTGGATATCCAAAAGATAGTTTTGGATATTATTTTTATTTGCATACTTCACAAAAGGTTGTGATAAGTAGAGATGCCACATTTCTTGAACAACAGTTTGTTCAAGAAGGAGGCAAAGGAAGGCAAATAGAGTTAGAATTGGAGAATTCTGACCAACCAACAGATCAGATGGATATAGATCCATCTAGTCAACCTATACCCATTGATGAAACATCTACAGATGTTCCTCGTAGAACAACTAGGGTATCTCACCCACCAGTGAGATATGGTTTTCTTCATGAAGAAGAACAAGAGTTGTCTACTCATGAAGAAGTAGATCATGGAGATGATCCACTTACCTATGAAGAAGCTATATCAGATATAGACTCTTCAAAATGGATTGATGCTATGAAATTCGAGATTGATTCCATGTATAAGAATCAAGTTTGGGATCTTGTTGACCCACCTGAAGGTATTGTACCTATAGGGAACAAATGGGTTTTCAAGAAGAAAATTGGTTCTGATGGAAAGGTAGAGACCTATAAAGCAAGGTTAGTAGCGAAAGGGTTTCGCCAAAGGCAAGGAATAGACTATGAGGAGATTTTCTCGCCTGTTGCCATGCTTAAATCAATTAGGATTTTATTAGCAATAGCTGCGTACTATGATTATGAGATTTGGCAGATGGATGTCAAAACAGCTTTTCTCAATGGATACATTGAAGAAAACATTTTCATGGAACAACCTAAGGGATTTGAATCCTAAGATGGTTCCAAGGTATGCAAGCTAAAGCAATCCATTTATGGGTTGAAACAAGCTTCGAGGAGTTGGAACATCCGTTTTGATGAAGCCATTAAATCTTTTGGTTTTATCAAAAATGAGGATGAGCCATGTGTATATAAGAAGGTTAGTGACAGTGCTATCACTTTCCTTGCCTTATATGTGGATGACATACTGTTGATGGGTAATGATATAGGTATGTTGACGACTATAAAGGTATGGTTGTCAAATACATTCTCCATGAAAGACTTAGGGGAGGCAACCTATATTCTTGGGATTCGCATCTATAGAGATAGAGCGAAAAGAATAATTGGTTTATCCCAAAGTCTATACTTGGAAAAGGTGTTAAAGAGGTTTAACATGCTTGATTCCAAGAGAGGATTGTTACAGTGAGACATGGTATCCACCTTTCTAAAGAGATGTCTCCAAAACACACGAAGAAAGAGATAAGATGGCGAGATTCCATATGCTTGGCTATTGGAAGTTTAAAGTATGCAATGTTGTGTACTAGGCCGGATATCGCATATCTTTGTTAGTTTGACTAGCGGTATCAATCCAATCGAGTTTGGAACATGGATAGTTGTCAAGAATATCCTTAAGTACTTGAGAAGAACTAAGGATTTATTCTTGATTTATGGAGGTGGAGACTTGCAATTGGATGGTTATCACGATTACGATTTCCAATCGGATATCGATGATAGAAAGTCTACCTCTGGATATGTGTTCATTTGTAATGGAGGTGCGATCGGTTGGAAGAGTTCCAAGCGAGCACGCATTGCAGATTCCACTCGAGGTGAGTATATTCTTTGCATCGGATGCTCCAAAGGAAGTCGTTTGGATAAAGAAGTTCGTAGTGAGAACTTACGGTAGTTCCTTCCATTGAGTCGCGGTTCCATTACCTGTGACAACAATGGAGCGCGATCATCTGAGCTAAGGAACCAAGGTCTCACGAAATCCAAACACATAGAAAGGCGCTACCACATTATCGGAGAAATAGTTGGGCGGCGATGTAGCCATGCGAGAAAATAGCATCGGTGAAAATCCGGTGATCCATTCACTAAGCCTATGTCACGGACTCGATTAGACCGACATCTTGAGAAGATAGGTCTAAGATATTGTAATGAATGGCTCTAGTGCTAGTGGGAGATTGTTAGTAGTATGCCCTAGAGCATATCATTTAGTATGTATCTTGTATATATTTTTAATAATAAAAGGCATTTCCACTTTTCGTTTACATAATATATTTATGTGTAATAGAAAAGGTCCATTGATATTTTGTTAGAAATATTATTCTTAAGTTGTTAAGAATATGAGTGACAATATTTCTAGCACAAAGTATCATAAATAGGTTCACAATCGAGGATACTTCATAATAAGGACATGACTTATCGGAAAGATTGTATTCATGTTTGTTCCCAAGTTATTTATATGAGATATAAATAAGATGGAATGGTGAGTCTCATGCCATATAACAAACATGATAGGCACTTATAAATGATAAGTAGGCGAACCGGTGACACTTATGACAAGCACATGGAGTTTACTCTTGTCAATGTTTTGTCATAAATCATATCAGTGCATATAATCTTTAGACTGAGATAGCACAGTTATCTTGTATATAGGTAGTTTGAGTTTGATCTGCTTTCATACTTGTACTATGTATGGGTATATGGGCATGTGTTGGCTCTGCTAGTTATATATGGAGGTAGGTTTTGATCAAGAAGGAATCTCTTCCTCAAAGTAAATAGAGATAAAATCCTATGTACATTTAATTGTTCTTGATGTTTCAAGTTCTGGCGGAGACAGATAGATTTATTCAGAAAGAGTTTACGATGAGAAAAATCTTTTAATCAAGAACTGGAATTAAAAGAGAACATAATATTCATAGCAAATGGAGTTTGACATAAACCATGACTCGGCTTGAGTTGGGATTTTGTAATGAGAGATTTTAGTGTATGGTAACATATGATTATAGGTTCATTTAAGGTAAACCTTATTACTAATTGGGTGGCCATGGCATGCTATGCTAGGTGTTAACCATGGTCTATGAGGTTCATAAAATGATTTAGAGAAATCATTTATGGTAAGAAAGAGTTATGATGATATTAAGAGTTGATATCATGTCTCATTGCCAATTAGTGATGAGCCTAGTAAGTCACACACATACACAAGTTATCACCTATTTAAATATGATTTAATTAATTAATTAAAGAGTTTAATTGATTAATTAAATAGATTTGGTTTGCAATTAAATTGCAAAGTCCCTAGCATGACTTGAAACCAAATCTAGATTATTGGATGTATAGTATAAATTAAATTTATATTTAAAGTGTTTAAATATGAATTTAATTGATGAAAATTAATTAATAGAGATTAATTAATTAATTTATATTTGATATAAATTAATTAGAAGAAGAAAATAATTATTTTGGGTTAAGAACTCAAAATTAAGACACAGGGGCATTTTGGTCATTTTGCAGTGTGACACGTGGCACCATGAGATGGTGACACATGGCATAACACATAAGCTTGCCAAATATTTTTAATCATGTAAGATGATTAAAATCAAGATTAAATATAGGTTTGACACTTGGCACAATGTGATTGGGTCACTTAAACCTAGAGCTAATCAAAAGGTGACATGTGGCTAGGGTTTAATGTGTTAACCTAGCTATTTAAGTGTGGTTATGAAAGGAAAACATAACCAGCAGCCTCTCCTCTCAATTGTCACGCCACTTTGAGCCTCTCCAGCTATTTCTCTTCATCTCTCATCAATTCAAAGAGATTAGCCATCAATCTCTTGAATTAAGAACACTAGAAATTGTTTCTAGTGTCCTGTTTACATCTCTAATCTCTTAAAAGGCAGAACTTGAATTTCTAATTAATAGAAAAGGCTTTAGAAGCTGTTCAAGGGCTGCCATAGGTGTTCTTGGTGTGGACAAGCTAGAGGGACAACATCTGGTGTCCTGAAGACGAATCTCAAAGGCGCAGACACGCTGCAGCACATCAAGAGGTTAGTGTAATCGTTCTTGATTTAATCTAGGGTTCTAAAATTAATCTGATTAATTTTAAAATCTTAAATGGCAAATACAGATCCAAAAACATATTAAATGAGTTTTAATATGTTGTTTATTATTGAAATCAAATAGATAAAAATAAATCTTGCATGGTGCATGTGACCCTAGGTGAAAATTTTTGAATTCAATGGTATAATCTTGTGTTTTTCACGCTTCCGTTCCTTCAGCTATGAATATTATATTCTCTTTTAATTGAAGTCCTTGATTAAAATGATTTTCTCATCAGAAACACTTTTTTGATTAAATCTATCTGTCCTAGCCAGGAACTTGAAAAATCAAGAACAATTAGATGAACATAGGACTTTATCTCTATTTACTTAAGAGGAACATATTCCATCTTGATCAACACCTACCTTCATATATAACTAATAGGAGCCAACACATACCCATATACCCATACACAGTACAAGTATGTGAAGGAACAGAAGCGTGAAAAATACAAGTTTATGCCATTAAATTCAAAATTTTCACCTAGGGTCACATGCATCATGCAAGATTTATTTTTATCTATTTGATTTCAATGATAAACAACATATTAAAACTCTTTTAATATGTTTTTGGATCTGTATTTTCCATTTAAGATTTTCAAATTAATCAGATTAATTTTAGAACCCTAGATTAAATCAAGAACAAACACACTAACCACTTGATGCACTGTAGTGTATTTGCGCCTTTGAGATTCATCTTCAAGACACCAGATGTTGTCGCTCTAGCTTGTCCACAATAAGAACACCTATGGCAGCCCTTGAATAGCTTCTAAAGCTTTTTCTATTATTTAGAAAATCAAGTTCTGCCTGTTAAGAGATTAAAGATGTAAATAGGACACTAAAAACGATTTCTATTATTTTTAATTCAAGAGATTGATGGCTAATCTCTTTGAATTGATGAGAGATGAAGAAGAAGAGATGGAGAGCCTCAAAATGGCGTGACAAAGGAGAAGTGGCTGCTGGTTCTCATATTTTTAATTCATAATAACACTTATATAGCTAGGTCAACACATTAAACCCTTGCCACATGTCACCCTCTGATTGGTTTTAGGTTTAATTGACCCAATCACATTGTGCCAAGTGTCAAACCTATATTTAATCTTAATTTTAATCATCTTACAATATTAAAAGACATTTGCCAAGCTTATGTGTAATGTCATATGTCACCATCTCATGGTGCCACATGTCACCCAGTGAAATGACCAAAATGTCCCTGTGTCTTAATTTTGAGTTCTCAATCCAAAATAATTATTTCTCTTCTTCTAATCAATTTATATCAAATATAAATTAATTAATTAATCTCTATTAATTAATTTCTCATTAATTAAATTCATATTTAAACACTTTAAATATAAATTTAACTTATACTATACATCCAATAATCTAGATTTGGTTTCAAGTCATGTTGGGGACTTTGCAATGTAATTGCAAAACAAACCTATTTAATTAATCAATTAAACTCTTTAATTAATTAATTAAATCATATTTAATTAGGTGATAACTTGTGTATGTGTGTGACTTACTAGGCTCATCACTAATTGGCAATAAGATATGATATCAACTCTTAATATCATCAGAACTCTTTCTTACCATTAATGATTTCTCTAAATCATTTTATGCACCTCATAGACCATGGTTAACACCTAGCATAGCATGCCATGGCCATCCAATTAGTAATAAGATTTACCTTAAATGAACCTATAATCATATGCTACCATGCACTAGAATCTCTCTATTATAAAATCCCAACTCAAGCTGGAGTCATGGTTTATGTCAAACTCCATTTGCTATGAATATTATGTTCTCTTTTAATTCCAGTTCTTTATTAAAAAGATTTTCCCATCAGAAACTCTTTTCTGATTAGATCTATCTGTCTTGGCTAGGAACTTGAAATATCAAGAACAATTAAATGAACATAGGTTTTTATCTCTATTTTCTTAGAGGAACAGATTCCATTTTGATCAACACCTACCTCCATATATAACTAGTAGGAGCCAACACATGTTCATATACCCATACACAGTACAAGTATAAAAGTAGTATCAAACTCAAACTACCTATGTACAAGATAACTGTGCTATCTCATGTCTAAAGATTATATGCACTGATATGATTTACGATAAAACATTGACAAGAGTAAACTCCATGTGCTTGTCATAAGTGTCACTTTTTCGGCCTACTTATCATGTATAAGTGCCTATCATGTTTGTCATATGGCATGAGACTCACCATTCCATCTTATTTATATCTCATATAAATAACTTGGGAACAAATATGAATACAATATTTCTGGATAAGTCATGTCCTTATTATGAAGTATCCTCAATTGTGAACTTATTTATAATACTTTGTACTAGAAATACTGTCACTCATATTCTTAACAACTTAAGAATAGAATTTCTAACAAAATATCAATGGACCTTTCTATTACACATAAATATATTATGTAAATGGAAAAATGGAAATGCCTTTTATTAATAAAAATATGTACAAGATACATACTAAATGATATGCTCTAGGGCATACTACTAACAATCTCCCACTAGCACTAAAGCCATTCATTATAATATCTTAGACCCATCTTCTCAAGATGACGGTCTAGCTGAGTCTATAACATAGGCTTAGTGAATGGATCAGCTGGATTTTCAGCTTATGCTATTTTCTGTATGGCAACATCGTCTTGCCCAACTATTTCTCTGATAATGTGGTAGCGCCTTTCTATGTGTTTGGATTTTTGGTGAGCCCTTGGTTCCTTAGCCTATATGACTGCTCAATTATTGTCACAGTGTAGTGGAACTGTTGACTCAATGGAAGGAACTACTGTAAGTTCTGTCATTAACTTTTTTATCTAAACAGCTTCCTTTGTAGCATCTGATGCAGCAATATACTCAGCCTCGGTAGTGGAATCTGCAGCCGTGCTCTGTTTGGAACTCTTCCAACTAACTGCACCTCCAGTACAAATGAACACATATCCAGAGGTAGACTTTCTATCATCGATATCTAATTGGAAATCAGAATCAGTATAACCATCCAATTGCAAGTCTCCACCTCCATAGATCAAGAATAAATCCTTAGTTCTTCTCAAGTACTTAAGGATATTCTTGACACCTATCCAGTGTTCCAAACATGGATTGGATTGATACCTGCTAGTCAAACTAACAGCATATGTGATATCTGGCCTAGTACACAACATTGCATACATTAAACTTCCAATAGCCGAAGCATATGGAATCCTGGTCATTTTATCTCTTTCTTCAGGTGTTTTTGGAGACATCTCTTTAGAAAGATGGATACCATGTCTTACTAGTAACAATCCTCTCTTGGAATCAAGCATGTTAAACCTCTTTAACACCTTTTCCAAGTATAGACTTTGGGATAAACCAATTATTCTTTTCTCTCTATCTCTATAGATGCGAATCCCAAGAATATAGGTTGCCTCCCCTAAGTCTTTCATGGAGAATGTATTTGACAACCATGCCTTTACAGTTGTCAATATACCTGTGTCATTACCCATCAACTGTATGTCATCCACATATAAGACAAGGAAAGGGATAGCACTATCCCTAACCTTCTTATATACACATGGCTCAACCTCATTTTTGATAAAACCAAAGGATTTAATGGCTTCATGAAAACAGATGTTCCAACTCCTCGAAGCTTGTTTCAACCCATAAATGGATCGCTTTAGCTTGCATACCTTGGAACCATCTTGGGATTCAAAACCCCTTGGTTGTTCCATGAAAATGTTTTCTTCAATGTATCCATTGAGAAAAGCTGTTTTGATATCCATCTGCCAAATCTCATAATCATAGTATGCAGCTATTGCTAATAGAATCCTAGTTGATTTAAGCATGGCAACTGGCGAGAAAGTATCCTCGTAGTCGATTCCTTGCCTTTGGCGAAACCCTTTCGCTACTAGCCTTGCCTTATAGGACTCTACCTTTCGATCAGAACCAATTTTCTTCTTGAAAATCCATTTGTTCTCTATAGGTACAATACCTTCAGGTGGGTCAACAATATCCCAAACTTAATTCTTATACATGGAATCAATCTCGAATTTCATAGCATCAATCCATTTTGAAGAGTTTATATCTGATATAGCTTCTTCATAGGTAAGTGGATCATCTCCATGATCTACTTCTTCATGAGTAGACAACTCTTGTTCTTCTTCATGAAGGAAACCATATCTCACTGGTGGGTGAGATACCCTGGTTGTTCTACGATGAACAGCTGTAGATGTTTCATCAACGGGTATAGGTTGACTAGATGGATTTATATCCATCTGATCTATTGATTGGTTAGAATTCTCTAATTTCAACTCTATTTGCCTTCCTTTGCCTCCTTCTTGGACAAACTATAATTCAAGAAATGTGGCATCACTACTCACCACAACCTTTTGTGATGTAGGCAAATAAAAATAATATCCAAAACTATCTTTTGGATATCCAACAAATTGACCCTTTTCTGATCTGATGTCCAATTTATCAGTGTTCAACTTTTTTATATAAGCTAGACAACTTTAAATATTAACATGCTTAAGACTTGGTTTTCTTTCACACCATATTTCATAAGGTGTGGAAGAAACTGATTTTGATGGAATCCTATTCAGAATATACAAAGCTGATTCTAATGCAAATCTCTAAAAGGAGATTGGCATATCAGTATAGCTCATCATACAACATACCATATCCAATAGGGTACGATTTCTCCTTTCAGATACACCATTCAGCTGTGGCGTTCCTAGAGGAGTCAGCAAGGAAACAATGCCATGCTCTCTCAAGTATTCATCAAATTCAGTACTCAAATATTCACCTCCACGATCTTATCGAAGAGCTTTAATATTCTTTCTTGTTTGATTTTCTACTTCAGATTTAAATTCTTTGAACTTTTCAAAGGATTCATGTTTGTATTTCATCAAATACAAACACCCAAACCTTGATTTATCATCAGTAAAGGTAATAAAGTAATGAAAATCGCCTTTAACCATTTCCTTAAATAGATCACATACATCACTATGTATTAGCTCCAAAATATTTTCAGCCCTTAGCCCTTGTCCAACAAAGGGTGATCTAGTCATTTTGCCCTGAAGGCAAGATTCATAACTTGGAGTAGGCTTAGAACCCAATGAGGATAAAATCCTCATTTTCTCCAATTTTGCAATCCTATCTTTTGCAACATGACCTAATCTTCAGTGCCAAATATATTTTGAACTCGAGTTGGTTTTCACCATGGCATTGCATTCTTTTAGATTGCTATACTCTAGGCAATTTCTTTTCCAGTGCCCATCCTTCTGGTAGTGGAAACACTTTCCTTTGCCTCCATCAACTTTAGTTTTCCCTTTCTGTTTAGCTATTTTCTTAGAAAGACTAGGAATCTGAGGTTTCTTTTTCTTATTGCCGTTCTTCTTGTTTAACTTTCCAGTAGAAGAAGATGCAATCAAAGCTACCTCTTTTCCTTTATTGCCCGGTATATTCTTTTGGGCAATAACCAACATGTTGAGTAAACTAGCTAAGGTGCATTCCTGTTTAGTCATATGGAAATTTGTCACAAAATTCCCAAAAGACTCAGGAAGGGACTGAAGGATCAAATCCATCTGTAATTGGAAATCCATGTTGAAGTTAAGATGTTCCAACAGCTCAATCAGCCAAATCATCTTATGGACATGATCCCCAACATTCTGTGCCTCAGACATCTTCATGCGGAACAGCTGCCTAGATATCTCATACCTAGCATTCGTACTGTGCTCACCATACAACTTTTGTAGGTGAAGGAGCATCTCACTCGCACTCTGCATGTTCTCATGCTATTTCTGTAACTCATTACTCATGGAAGCAAGCATGTAACACTTAGCTCTCATTTCATGCTCCTTCCACTTATCCAAAGTTTCATGTTCCTCTTGAGTGGCCTCTGGAGGTAAGGCACCAGGAATATTTGAGTCTTGAACATATCCTATATGTTCAAGGTTCAGGACAAGTTTCAAATTTCTTAGCCAATCAGAAAGATTAGGTCCTGTCAACCTATTGTGATCAAGTATGCTTATAAGGATATTGGATGGTGGTGGTTGTTCTGTGGTCATTATTATCAGAAAATTAAATGCAGAAAATAACTAGATTAATTAGTAAATGTATCAAGTAATTAACCAAAATGATTATGGTTTTTTAATCAAATTGGTCCTCCCACTAACTTAGCGAATCCTACACTTCCAAAGTAGAAAATGGAAATCCTAGTTAGATGGATTTCTAGTGGGTGATTGAATTCTTATAATTCTATTGATCATCCTCAGGTACAACCGTCATTGGAATTACAATAAACTATAAGTGAGCAACTCCTTGCCCATCAGATCTCATGTGAGGTTCAATCCTTTACCTAGCCCCTAATGCTCAAAATCTCAAGTACATCCATTATTAACTTGTCTTGCATTAGTTAAGTTGATCCCATTGAGCCAGTAATTATGCAAATAATTTTAATGTCCTCAGGTACATCCAATATTGGCCACCAAACCATTTACATATTTACAATATCTCATGCTTAACAATTATTCTTAAGAAAATCTCTTAAATTAATTGCATCTTATGCAACTATTTAAAATTTATTAAAATAATTGCCCCAATGGAGGGCCCATGTTATAATTACTTTAATTATAGCATTTTCAACTTAATCATTTGTTTGGAAGATTTTATGGTCATCCTAATTACTATTAAGGTCTCACTTTGCACATTATCCATTTAGCATACATATATCATATAATTGCATCCATTCCCATACATCTCATGCATTTATGGATAAGTAGAAAATATGGTATGATCATGGACTTTCTAAGGGATTTAATTCTGAGCCACCAAGAATTGAATCAGGGCATTCTTAGGTGCATTTCATTCATTTATTTTACAAGAGTTGCTAAAGGAGTACATAATCAACACTTGTAACACGCCTAATTGCATAGCCTGGTATATTTCACTGTTCCGGTGACCGGTGTCGGTCCGGACAATTAAGGGGATTAGAACCACACTTAAGACAACTAGATAAGCCATAAACACAAATAATTAGTAATGTTCAATTAGTTAAGTATAAACAAGAAAAACAAAACATAAGAAGTTAAACGAGTCGAGAGTCACAACGATGGGTGACCTCCTCGGGAATGACTGCGAAGTCGTTTTAAACTAAAATTTCGAACCGTAAAAAGTGACGCTGCAGTCCTTAGGACCCTTATGGACACAGTGGAAAAGAGAAAATCACAAAAAAGAACTATTAAGTCAGTCAAATAATTAGGTCAGGGAACCGAAAGAAATATGGAATTATTTGCAAACCGGGATGAACCGGCGAGGGGCAATTTGGTCAATTGACCACGAGAGCTGACTCCTGACCTAACTGTTAAATAAAATCGGAGAAAAGAAAATTTCGGAATCGAGAATTAAATTAAAAAATTAATAGAAAAATAAATAAATAAATAAATAAAGAGAAGAAGAAGATGGAAAAGTCAAAGGTGATGACATCATGTAAGATGTCATAAAGAAATTAATTAATTTATTTAGTAATTAGGATTTTCGGTCTTCAAAAAGGGATAATTACTAACAATTAAAAAGCAAAAAGAGAATAAAAAAAAATTGTCTTCTTCTTTAACTTCAAGCCGTCCACTCTCTCTCCCATCCCTTCCATTTACTTCATGAAAACCTCCATTGAAGCCACCTAAAGCTTCCTTTAAACCCTAAATCTTGCCATGAAATCTTTACATCCCATAACTAAAACTTGTGTTTGAACTTTGATAAGAAGGTTGGGAGTAAATAAATCAAGCAAAGTTTGAAGAATTGGATAGACAAATTCTGCTCACTTAAGGTAAGCTAATCCAACTTTTCTTTTAGTATATATGATGGATTTAGGGTAGAAATGAATGAGATTATATGAAGAAATTGAAAAATATTGCATGATTAAGAAGAGAGGGAATTTTCGGCCAGCCATGGATGTTTGAGAGTGGATGTATTTTAAATGAATTAAAGGTGTTAGTAAACTTGCATGAGTATGGTAGTAAAGTGGAAAAGCATAAATGTGATTAATTGTAACAATTAAGTGAGATTAGGGTTTGGAGGCCTAGGGTTTTGAGGTAAATTTTGGAGAAATGCATAAATGATATCTTTGACCAATTGTGAACTGAAAAATGGTTAATAATGACCAAAGAAGATGTGTGGGAATTGTTAGAATGGAAGTCAAATTCGTAGGTTAAATGGTCATGCTGCTGGCAGCATGACCAAACCAACTTTGAAGGACCAAAACGGAAATTTTACAAGTCCAATTGATATGCCACCAATTGGGGATGAAAATAGACATAAAATGGCACAATTTTCATTTAGGAACCATGTCCAAAAACTGACCAAAACCTAGTGAACAAATTGACCAAAGTTGAGTAAGAGCAGTCTGCCACTGCACAAACTAACCTTAGTCATAACTCGAGCTAGGAAGGTTAAAATGATCTGAAATTTTACCAGTAATTAGATAATATATAGATCTAAAACTTTTATGAAGAACACCAACCCAAATTATGCCATTAACCTAATCAAATGATTGAGCAAAGTGGAGTTACTGAACTTGCAAAACTGCAGATTTCCATTTGAACAGTAAAGTTCCAATGGCTATAACCCTCTCTAGAAAACTCCGATTTAGGCGATTCTTGAACCGATGGAAACCTAAGACATAGTAGAAAATTTTGTATGAAGGAAATTAGACCAAATTATGGACTTAACTTGATCAAATTATTGAATGAAGTTGGATAAAAAATCTGCCAGAACCTAAATAGCAGCATGAACAGTGCACGTGAACAGTAATTGTATTTTGGCTATAACTTGAGCTACAAAACTCCAATTGGGGTGATCCAAAAATGAGAATACACTTAAGACAATAAGGAACATTTTCTATGAAGGAAGTTTTGCCAAATTCCAACAGTAAAAGGGTCAATGGAACAGTGCAACTTGGAGCACCAAAACTGAAAATTTGACAATTTGGCCAAAAGGATTTAAGCTTTAAGAAAATGACCAAAACCAACAAATTTAATGACCAAAATGTGGTATGTGGGTGAAGTTGGAGTTCCCATACCTATTAAGCCTTAGAAAGTCAACTATTTGACTTGAATAGTATAGTGAATAGTAAACCGAAACACAAAAATTTCGAGAACGTCGAATTTAACACGTTAGAACTAGGTAAATGTGAAGCTAAATTTATTTTGGATTTGTGTTAAGTTCTAGTACTGAAACATTATAAAATTGTGTGTTTCAGTTGAAAAGAATATCGGGAAGGAACCCGAGGAACCGAGTCGAGGCTAAGGGACGACTCGCTTGAGGTTTGTGCACAACATCACCATGTTTTAAAGTTCATTGATAAAGTGAATGAAATATATATTTTACATTTGCTTCGAATTGTTGAAAATTTATTTGTGACATTATTTATGATGTTTTGACTTAAATTGTTGAAAGTTACTGTGTATATTTGAAATGAAAATGTTTAGCAAATTGTTAAGATAAGTTTTGAAACCACAGTGTCACGACCATATATTTGAACACCTCACTAGCACGACTAATGGGGGTAATTAGTTTCGAATTTTGATTCCTTCTCTGGAGAAGTGTTGAGGTGTGCTAGTAGAAGAGGATGTGAATGGATATCCATATATTTGAGCTAGCTAGCCTTGTGATGTGATTTCTCTTTAGCCTCTGACTATTGAGATTCTATTTGTTTCGAATGGCATGATCTAACTGTGGGTTTTATGAAGTGTGTTTTGATACTTCAAAATGAACGTGGTTTGCATTAAAATCTCATAATTCATGTTTTGTGTTTAACGCTCATGTTTAGT
Organism: Hevea brasiliensis; assembly: GCF_030052815.1. NCBI lineage: Eukaryota > Viridiplantae > Streptophyta > Magnoliopsida > Malpighiales > Euphorbiaceae > Hevea > Hevea brasiliensis. Next base: position 68,340,543 of record NC_079499.1, on the reverse strand, counting down.
CAAATTTTTGAATAAATGTGATTTTATTTTTACATAAAGATTATTTTAGTATGTTGTGCACCACTGAGTCCTAGTACTCAGCGATAGCTTTTATTGCTATCGCAGATATAGAGATGAGAGGAGCAGCAGACTGAGCTGCTAAAGATTGAGGATCATTTAGCCTAAAGTCTTCGGGTATAATTTATACCCTAATTGTAAATATTTCATTTGATGTATATATTGCACATAAATGTATGGACATGTACAAATGGGTCTTGAGCAGTTATATAAAATTTGTATAAAGTTATAATATATATTGTAGTTTGAAATTCTCTTAATGTAAATTTTGTAATGATCTATTTAAATTGTTTTGTTTCTAACAAAATATGAATGGAACTATTTTATTTAATTTGAATGAAATGGATTGTTAGTATTTTGATGATCATTAGATACTGGATTTGAAATTGAAAGTTGATAAATGTGTTGAGAAATTGTTTGAGATTGAGTTTGAAATTGAAGCAGTTGTTGAGAAAATTTTTAGAAGTGCTTTTTACAGGTATTTGAAGAACTGTTTTCTCAAAATACAGAGGGAACTCTGTCAAAATTTTTATAAAATTTACGAAAAAATAAAATGGGCTAAAATTTCCAACTAGCTTTCAACTTAATTACATGTTTAAAATACTTATTAGAAATGCTCACCACTTATCAAAAATAAGAAAATTGTTTTAAAATCCGTTGTAGGGTACTTAATGAGTTATCGGTAGGTGAAGTTCGGTAGTTCATTAGGTATTCTACGGGATCATGTTATGCCTTACAGAGGGGTAAGGTGTGACAACACTTGATCTTGAATTCCTCCCACTGGTCCCACCAATGCTCTTGACCTCCTTGAACTTCTTGCAATCCAATATTACATAGTAATCCTTGGCATACCAAGGCGAATTTACAAGAACTTAAATAAATGAAATTACAACCCAAAAATTATTACAAACTTAATAATACATGCCCAAAATAAATTAAAATAAATTAATTAATTTACAATCCCAAAGAAACATAAAAGAAATAAATCCAATCACATTGGTCTTTTATAGTCCATGATCATCCATCATGCATATCACTATTTAACAATTAAATAAAACATACATACTTAAATTAAATTGAATATCTCATATTCAACTTAAAAATCCAGATTTGAATATGATTCAAATAAATTTAAAAATTCATATTTGAATCTCATTCAAACAAATTTAAAAATTCATATTTGAATCACATTCAAACAACCTTAAAAATTCAGATTTGAATCACATTCAAACAATTTTTAAAAAATCATATTTGAATCACATTCAAACAATTTTTTAAAAATTTAGATCTGAATATTATTCAAACAACTTTTAAAAATCAGATTTAAATATGATTCAAACAACTTTAAAAATTCAGATTTGAATCACATTCAAACAACTTTTAAAATTCAGATTTGAATCACATTCGAACAATTTTTTTAAAATTCTGATTTGAATGAAAATTGAATTGTGTGATTAAAATTCTAATTAAACAATTTAATTAGACATAGGATGAGCTTTTAGATCATACAATAGTTGTAAATTAAAAAGTCAAACCTTTGCACCACCCATGAAGCCAAACCATGCGCACCATTGATGGTGTTCTTCCAGCATGCCGCCACATATCCATTGCAACCAGCATTGGATAAAACATCTCATGATCAAACACACAATTAAATTATATAATCAACAATCTAAATGGCAAATATAGTAGCTCTGATACCAATTGAAGGAACAGAAGCGTGAAAAACATAAGTTTATGCCATTGAATTCAAAATTTTCACCTAGGGTCCCATGCATCATGCAAGATTTATTTTTATCTATTTGATTTCAATGATAAACAACATATTAAAACTCTTTTAATATGTTTTTGGATATGTATTTGCTATTTAAGATTTTCAAATTAATCAGATTAATTTTAGAACCCTAGATTAAATCAAGAACAAACACACTAACCTCTTGATGCACTACAGTGTATTTGCGCCTTTGAGATTCATCTTCAGGATACCAAATGTTGTCCCTCTAGCTTGTCCACACCAAGAACACCTATGGCAGCCCTTGAACAGTTTCTAAAGCTTTTTCTATTATTTAGAAAATCAAGTTCTGCCTTTTAAGAGATTAAATATGCAAACAGGACACTAGAAACGATTTCTAGTATTTTTAATTCAAGAGATTGATGGCTAATCTCTTTGAATTGATGAGAGATGAAGAAGAAGAGATGGCTCAAAATGGCGTGACAAAGGAGGAGTGGCTACTGGTTCTCATATTTTTAATTCATAAAAACACTTATAAAGCTAGGTCAACACAATAAACCCTTGCACATGTCACCCTCTGATTGGTTCTAGGTTTAATTGACCCAATCACATTGTGCCAAGTGTCAAACCTATATTTATTCTTAATTTTAATCATCTTACATGATTAAAAGACATTTGGCAAGCTTATGTGTAATGCCATGTGTCACCATCTCATGGTGCCACATGTCACCCAGTGAAATGACCAAAATGCCCCTGTGTCTTAATTTTGAGTTCTCAACCCAAAATAATTATTTCTCTTCTTCTAATCAATTTATATCAAATATAAATTAATTAATTAATCTCTATTAATTAATTTCTCATTAATTAAATTCATAATTAAACACTTTAAATATAAATTTAACTTATACTATACATCCAATAATCTAGATTTGGTTTCAAGTTATGCTAGGGACTTTACAATCTAATTGCAAAACAAACCTATTTAATTAATCAATTAAACTCTTTAATTAATTAATTAAATCATATTTTATTAGGCGATAACTTGTGTATGTGTGTGACTTACTAGGCTCATCACTAATTGGCAATGAGATATAATATCAACTCTTAATATCATCAGAACTCTTTCTTACCATAAATGATTTCTCTAAATCATTTTATGCACCTCATAGACCATGGTTAACACCTAGCGTAGCATGCCATGGCCACCCAATTAGTAATAAGGTTTACCTTAAATGAACCTATAATCATATATTACCATGCACTAGAATATCTCTGTTACAAAATCCCAACTCAAGCTAGAGTCATGGTTTTTGTCAAACTCCATTTGCTATGAATGTTTTGTTCTCTTTTATTTCCAGTTATTTATTAAAAAGATTTTCTCATCATAAATTCTTTTCTAATTAAATCTATCTGTCCTGGCCAGGAACTTGAAATATCAAGAACTATTAAATGAACATAGGATTTTATCTCTATTTACTTAGAGGAACAGATTCCATCTTGATCAACACCTACCTCCATATATAACTAGTAGGAGCCAACACATGTTCTTATACCCTACACAGTACAAGTATGAAAGTAGTATCAAGCTCAAACTACCTATATACAAGATAATTGTGCTATCTCAAGTCTAAAGATTATATGCACTATATATGATTTATGACAAAACATTAACAAAAGTAAACTCCATGTGCTTGTCATAAGTGTCACTGGTTCAGCCTACTTATCATGTATAAGTGCCTATCATGTTTGTCATATGGCATGAGACTCACCATTCCATCTTATTTATATCTCATATAAATAACTTGGGAACAAACATGAATACAATCTTTCTGGATAACTCATGTCGTTATTATGAAGTATTCTCGATTGTGAACCTATTTATGATATTTTGTACTAGAAATACTGTCACTCATGTTCTTAACAACTTAAGAATAGAATTTCTAACAAAATATCAACGGACCTTTTCTATTACACATAAATATATTATGTAAACGGAAAAGTGGAAATGCCTTTTATTAATAAAAATATGTACAAGATACATACTAAATGATATGCTCTAGGGCATACTACTAATAGTATGAAAGCAGTATCAAACTCAAACCACCTATATACAACATAACTGTGCTATCCCAGGTCTAAAGATTATATGCACTGATATGATTTATGACAATACATTGACAAGAGTAAACTCCATGTGCTTGTCACAAGTGTTACTGGTTCGACCTACTTATCATTTATAAGTGCCTATCATGTTTGTCATATGGCATGAGACTCACCATTCCATCTTATTTATATCTCATATAAATAACTTGGGAACAAACATGAATACAATCTTTTTGGATAAGTCATGTCCTTATTGTGAAGTATCCTCGATTGTGAACCTATTTATGATACTTTGTACTAGAAATACTGTTACTCATATTCTTAACAACTTAAAAATAGAATTTCTAACAAAATATCAATGGACCTTTTCTATTATACATAAATATATTATGTAAATAGAAAAGTGGCAATGCCTTTTATTAATAAAAGCATATACAAGATACATACTAAATGATATGCTCTAGGGCATACTACTAACAATGACAATGAATTATAAGTGAGCAACTCTTTGCCCATCACATCTCATGTGAGGTTCAATTATTTATTTGATCCCTAATGCTCAAAACCTTAGGCACATCCATTATTGGTTTATCTTGCATTAGTTAAGTTGATCCCATTGAGCCAACAAGAATGCAAATTAACTTCAATGACCTCAGGCACATCTATTATTGGCCTCCAAGCATTCGCATACTTACAGCATCTCATGCTTAATAATTACTCTTAAGAAAATCTCTTAAGACAAATGCATTATTCCCATCTTTCCATAGCCAATAATACAGCTACTTAAAATTCCTTAAAGTAATTGCCTTAATGGAGGGCCATGATATAATTACCGTAATTATACCATTGCCAACTTAATCATTTAATTGGAAGATTTTGTGATCGGCTTAACTACTATTATGGTCTCACATTGCACATTATCCAATTTGACATGCATATATTACATATTTGCATTCAACCAAACACATCTCATACATACATGGATAATCAAATAATGTGGTATGATCATGGACTTTCTAAGGGATTCAATTCTGAGCCACCAAGAATTGAATTTGGGCATTCCAAGGTGTATTTCATTTATTCATTTTACAAGAGTTGCTAAAGGAGTACATAACCAACATCTTGATCTTGATCTCCTCCCACTAGTCCCACCAATGCTCTTCACCTTTTTGTTCTTCTTGCAATCCAATTACATTGCAACCCTTAGCATACCCAGGTGAATATACAAGAATTTGAACTTTAAAGTCCTTAAATAAATGAAAATACATCCTAAGTTATCACAACATGTATGATATATGCCACTAAAATAAAATTAATTTTTTTACATCCCAAAGAAAAATAAAAGAAATAAATCCAATCACATTGGTCTTTTCTTGTCCATGATCATCGATCATGCATATAAATATTTAATAATTAAATATAAATATACATGTCAAATTAATCTTAAATTTAGGAACCCTTCCCAAATTTAATTTTATGAAAACAATTTTCAAAATTATTTGTGTGATTGGAAATCCTAATTAAACCATTTAATTAGGTTTAGGCTTAATTTTGGGTCCAAAATTATACAACAATTGCATAAAAGGCCCAAAATTCAGCCAAACATGCCCCTTTATTAAAAAAATACATGCCTAGCTAAGAAACACAGCCTGTGTAACAATTTACATGGCCTGATGTGTGAAGCGACATAGGCTGAGCCATGTAAACACAAATCGACACGGGCTAGGGTGCATTGTAATACCCCTATTTGTATAGCCTAGTATATTTCACTGTTTTGGTGACCGGTGTTAGTCCGGACAATTAAGGGGATTAAAACCACATCTAAGACAACTAGATAAGCCCTAAACACAAATAATTAGTAATTGTCAATTAGTTAAGTATAAATAAGAAAAACAGAATATAAGAAGTTAAATGAGCCGAGAGTCACAGCGATGGGTGACCTTCTTGCGAAGGACTGCGAAGTCTATTTAAACTCAAATTTCGAACCATAAAATGTGACTCTACGGTCCTTAGGACTATTGCGAACACAGTGAAAAAGAGAAAATCACAAAAAAGAAATGATAAGCTGGTCAAATTAGATCAGTGATCCGAAAGAAATATTAAATTATTTGCAAACCGGATAGAACTGGCGAGGGGCAATTTGGTCAATTGACCCCTAGAGCTAACTCTTGACTCGACCATCAAATAAAATAGAAGAAAAGAAAATTTTGGAGTCGGGAATTAAATTAAATAACTAATAGAAAAATAAATAGAAAAAAATAAGAAAAAGTGAAAAAGTGATGACATCATGCATGATGCAATAAACATTATAATTAAAATTTTAATTTTGGATAATTTGTGGTCTTCCTAAAGGTTAAAAATGCATAAAAGAAAAAAAAGAAAAAAGAAAAGAGCTTCTTCCAAGTTTGCCGTGACCTCTCTCTAACCCTCTCCCTCTCCCTCTCCAAAACCACCATTCAAGCTCACTCTTGAGCTTGAAGAAAATAAAATCTCACTATAGAAAATTGTCTTACCATAAATAAATTTTGTTTGGGCAACTAGAAAAGAAGATTAAAGGAGAAAGAAGAAGAAAAATTGAAGGAAGTGAAGATTGAAATTCTGCATAAAGGTTAGTAAACTAAACTTGATTTTCTAGTTGAATTAATTGTGTTTATAGTTGAATAAACCTAGAAATATGCTTAAAATGAAATGAAAACATCTTTGGGAGACTAGGTGGAAATTCGGCCAGCTAGGGTTTGAGTAGAGAATGCATGTGTTTTGATTGAATTAAAAGTGTATGTAAGCTTGAATGAGTTGAGAAATGGTGTTAGTATGCTTGGAACTAATTAAATGTAACAAAGTAGTGAATTAGGGTTTGAACCTATGGTTTTGGAAAACAAAAATTGGAGAATTGGTCAAATAATGTGTTTGACCTTGTTTGAGCTGAAAAATGGTCATATGTGACCAATTGTGGTATGTTGGAAGTGTTAAAATTAGGTTTAAATTCAGATTGCTTAGAGACATTCTGCAGGCAACAGGACCAAGGTCCCTTTCAGGGACTAAAACTGAAAATTTACCAACCCAATTGGTGTGAGGCTAATTGGGAATGAAACTAGATACAAAATGACACATTTTTCATTCAGGAATCATGCTCAGAAAGTGACTAAAACCTAGTGAACAAATTTAGGTATTCTGCCCTGTACAAAAATGACCAAATGAATTGTTCATTTGGCCATAACTGGGGCTAGGAAGTCTAAATGACCTGAACTTTTACCAGTAGAAAGATGAGATATAGACCTAAAACTTTTATGAATAACACAAATCCAAATTATGCCTTTAACCAAGTCATTCAACCATCCAAATTTGATGACCTAAAACTGCCAAAACCAGTTTTGGTGCCCAGAAAATCTGGGTTAGGCCAATCCGGCAGCCATATTCAAATGGCTATAACTTGAGCTACAAAACTCCAATTGGAGTGATTCAAAATGGAAAATAAATTTAAGACAATAAGGAACAATTTCTATGAAAAAAATTTGGCCAAATTCTAATAGCAACATGACTAATGGAACAGTGCAAAATAGGACACTAAAACTGAAAATTTGCAATTTTGCCTAAAGGTATTAAAAATTGAGAAAACAACCAAAACAAACAAGTTAGGTAACTAAAATGTGCTATGTGGGTAAAATTAGAATTCCCATACCTATTAAGCCTTAGAAAGTCAACAAAGTGACTTAAATAGTATAGTGAATAGTAACCCCGAAATATAAATTTTAAAGAATGCCAAGTTTAGCATATTAAAGCTAGGTAAAAGTAAATTTAAATTTATTTTTGGATTTATGATAAGTTATGATACTAAAACACTGTGAAACTATGTGTTTCAGTTGAAAAGAATACTGGGAAAGAACCCGAGGGATTGAGTCAAGGCTAAGAGGTGACTTGTATAAGGTTTGTGCACAACATAGAATTTCTGTAAATTTTCTTCTGCACATTGTTTGAATAAATTGAAATATTGAATTGTGACACCATTGTTTTGAAATGTTTACTATGCTTCTGATTTAAATTGTTGAAAGATTAATTGTTTGTGTTTGAAATGGTAATAAATGTTTAGTAAATTGTTAAGATACTTTTGAAACCACAATGTCATGACCATATATTTGAATACCTCACTAGCATGACTAGTGGGGGAAATCAGTTTCGAATTTTGATTCATTCTCTAGCTGAAGTGTTGAGGTGTGTGACAGTAGAAGAAGAAAAAAGAATGGGTTCCCATATATTTGAGCTAGCTAGTGTTGTGATGTGACTTCTCCTTTGTCACACCCTACTCCTCGTAAGATGTAACATGTTCCCATAGTACACCTAATGAATTATCATACTTCACGTACCGGTAACCCATTAAATATACTACAAGGGATTTTAAAATAATTTTGGTTCATTTTGGAATTGGTGGGTAAATTTTTTTTTTCAAATATTAAAAACCTTTACTTAAAGTCCAAACATAAATCAAATTTTTAGATATTTAAAATCTCTGCAATTTTTACAAAAATTTCGGCAGAATGCCGTCTGTATTTTGAGAAAACAATTCTTTAAAACCTGAAAATAGAAACACTCCCAATATATTTCTCAATCACAACTTCATTTGCAACCACCAAACTTAAAATCAACAATAATGGCAACACTTCAACTCAAAATCCAAATCTCAAATCAAGAATTAATATCTCAAAACATTTCATAACTCATGCACATTGCATTTTAAGTATTTAATTCACATTCATAAGTTGATTTATAGATGCAAAATCTCAAAAATAATATTATTACAATTTTATCTATACAACTGCTCAAATTACAGAGATACATATGCATACTATCATATTTACATCAAACTAAACTACCAGGGTATAGACAAATACCCATACAAAAATTCTTCAATTGTGCTCCTCTTTAGCTGTAGCAGCACGCTCTACTGCTATGTCCTTTTCTCTATCTGTGACAGTAAGTTAAAGCTATCGCTGAGTATATAAATACTCAATGGTGCACAATAAAGCATAAAATGCATAATATAAAACATTTATGAACAAATCATCATTCAAAAATCTCATAATTGCATTTCTCAATTTTTTTTTCTCAAATCACATTTATAACAATCATAATTTTCAAAGCTTAATATAGCACAACTTGATCAAACAATTTAATAAACATAGTGTTGCCAAACAATAACACAACTTAGGCCATGACACAAATTTTCGAACATGCCGTGTGTACATCACGACAAGGCAAACACCCTCACTAATCGAAATCAATGAGGGAGATGGCTAGCTAGCTAATGAGTACTCATCCAAACTCGCCCCTCAAACTGGAAAGCCGGAGAGGGAGGAAAGTGATCAAATATCAAACTCACCGCACAAGTGGAGGAGGAACAGATTAATATTGTCATGCCAAGTGTGAATTAAAAACAATTTAATTCAAGTTATTTAAATATTTTATACAATTCACAAACCATATTTCATTCCAAACTTTTCATTTACAAAGTAGGCAACACACTATTTTTCAAATAAGATTTTCAAAGCCATAGCTAAATTCAAAACCATATTGTTCAAATATTTCATACAAATCAATAATTAATTTTCATTACAAATTTCCATTGTAAAATAGGCGACACAACATTCTCGAAATTCATAATGAACAAAAACATTCACAATGTATAACAAATCAATTTCCATTATGTAAACTATAATTTAAAAATTTTTGTGCACAAACACAATCAATTTTCAAAATCAAATTTCCATTAACAAGTGGCAACACCATAGTTTTCAAAACCCATAATTAACACAATGCATACAAATCAAGTTTTCAGTGAGAAAACAATAATTTAAAGTTATTGTGCACAAACCTGGACTTAATCGCCTCTAGGCCTTCCAGGTCTTTTTCAGCTGAAACACAAAATTTATAGTGTTTCAGTACCTTATTTCAGAGTAAATTCAATAATTAATTCATAAATACGTAATTCTAGCCCAAATATGCTTAAACTAACATTCTTGGAAATTTTCATTTTTGAGTTACTATTCATGGTACTATTCAAGTCAATTTGTTGACTTTCTAAGGCTTAATAGGGATGGGAACTCCAACTTCACCCACATACCACATTTTGGTTACCAAACTTGTTGGTTTTGGTCATTTTCTCAAATTCTAAGTCTTTTTGGCAAATTTGCAATTTTTCAGTTTTTGTGTCCTAAGTTGCACTGTTCCATTGGTCACTTTACTGTTAGAATTTGGCAAAACTTCCTTCATACAAAATATTCCCTATTGTCTTAAGTTTATTCTCCTTTTTGAATCACTCCAATTGAAGTTTTGTAGCTCAAGTTATAGCCATTTGAACCATAGCTGCCGGATTAGACTCTACCCAGCTTTCTGGGCAAATTTTGATTTTGGCAGTTTTAGGTCACCAATTTTGGGTGGCCAAATGACTTGGTTAATGGCATAATTTGGGTTTATGTTCTTCATGAAAGTTTTAGGTCTATATCTAAACTATCCATTGGTAAAAGTTCAGGTCATTTTGACTTGCCTAGTTCAAGTTATGACCAAATGAACAGACACTGTTCATTTGGTTAGTTTGTACAGGGACAGACTGAGATTTTCCAAGTTTGGTCAATTTGTTCACTAGGATTTGGTCACTTTTTGGGCATGCTTCCTCAATGAAAATTGTGTCATTTAGTGTCTATTTTCATTCTCAATTGGTCTCATACCAATTTGACTTATAAAATTTCATTTTTGATCCCTCAAAGGTAACTTAGTCATGCTGCCAGCAGCATGACCATACTCCATCCGAATTTGGTTTTGATTCAAACATTCCTTACACACCTCATTAGGTCACAATTGACCATTTCTCTCCTTAAACTTTGTCAAAGATATCACTTACCACTTCTTCACATTTTTGTCACTAAACCCTAAGTCCAAACCCTAACCACACTAAACTGTTGCATTTAGCTAATTTCAAAGCTTTTAACTATAATCATTTAACTAATGGAGGTCCATAAACTCATTCAAATCCATCAAACCATACAAATATACTCCCATACCTCTGCTAGCCAAAATTCAGTTTGGTCCTCCACACATGTTTTTATTTCATTTCAAGTTTATTTCTAAGTAACTCAAGCTATAAACACAACTACTAAATCTCAAACTTTCAAATTGGTGTGCTTACCTCACTTGAATTTGAATTCTCTAATTTCTCTCTTCTTTTCTTCTTTATTTGATGATCAATCTCCTTTCCAAGTTGCTAAAAAAAGTTTTAACCATGGTAAAATAATTTTCTATGGTGAGATTTTTGGTTTTTCAAGCTCAAAGATGAGCTTTCATGGTGGTTTTGTGAGGGAAGGGAGGCGGCAATCTTAGATAAAGAAGAAGGCTTTTATTTATTTTTTTTTCTTTTCTTTTCTTTATGTCTTTATCTTGTGGAAGACCAAAAATCAATATAATTAATTTTATTAATTATAAGATTTATGGCATCATGCATGATGTCATGCATGATGTCATCTCCCTACACCTTTTTCATTTTCTTTTTATTTATTTATTTTTTTTATTAGTTCTTTAATTTAATTCCTGACTCTGAAATTTTCTTTTCTCCGATTTTATTTGACAGTTAGGTCAGGAGTCAGCTCTCGGGGTTAATTGACCAAATTGCCCCTCGCCGATTCAACCCGGTTTGCTAATAATTCAATATTTCTTCTGACTCCCTGACCTAATTATTTGACTATCTTAACAACCTTTTTCCATGATTTTCTTTTTTCCACTGTGTTCGTAATAGTCCTAAGGACCACAACATCACATTTTACGGTTTGAAATTTGACTTTAAATTGACTTCGTAGTCGTTCCCGAGAAGGTCACCTATCGTTCTGACTCTCGGCTCGTTTAACTTCTTATGTTCTATTTTTCTTATTTATACTTAATTAATTGAAAATTACTAATTATTTGTGTTTATGGCTTATCTAGTTGTCTTAAGTGTGGTTCTAATCCCCTTAATTGTTCGGACTGACTCCGGTCACCGGAACAGTGAAATATACCTAGCTATACAAATAGGGGTGTTACATCCTTAGCCTCTAGTTACTGAGATGATATATGTTTCGAATGGCATGATATAACTGTGTGTTTTTATGAAATTTGTTTTGAGACTTTTGAAATGAAATTGTTTAGATTAAGATCTTATAAACCAAGTTTTGAATTTATATTTCATGTTCAGTTTAATTTTTGAATAAATATGATTTAAATTCCGCATAAATATTATTTTAGTATGTTGTGTACCACTGAGTCCTTGTACTCATTGATGGTTGTTATTGCTGTCTCAGATATAGAGACTACAGGAATAGCAAAGTTAGCTGCTGAAGATTGAGGAGCTACCTACTCTAAAGTTTATCGGGTATATTTTATACCCTAATTGTAAAAATTATTTTGATGTATGTAATGCATGTAAATGTAAGAAATGGTCATGAGCAGTTGTATAAAGCTTGTATTAAATTTTAGTTTGGATTTTTCCTAATGTAAATTTTTAGAATGATATATCTAAATTGTTTTATCTTTATTGAAATATAAATGAAAATATTGTGTTTTAATTTGAATGAAATTGAATTATAGTATTTTGATGATGTTGAATTTTGGAAATTGAGAAATGATGTTGAAATTGGTTAGGATGGATGTTGAATTGATGAAGTTGTTTAGATAAATCTTTGGAAGTGCTTTTTATAGGTATTTGAAGAACTATTCTCTCAAAATACAGATGACACTCTACCGAAATTTTTATAAAATTTGCGAAAAAATAAAATGAGATAAAAATCTTAACTAGTTTTCAAACTCTAATTAAATATTTTGATACCTATTAGAAAATGTTCATCACTTATAAAAAGTAAGAAAAATGTTTTAAAATCCCTTGTAGGGTACTTAATGAGTTATTGGTAGGTGAAGTTCGGTAGTTCATTAGGTATTCTACGGGATCATGTTATGCCTTACAGAGGGGTAAGGTGTGACACGAGCATTATACACGGGCTGTGTTTCGTATCTCTGTTGAGCAGAAAGAAACACAGGCTAAGGCGCAATAAAGAACGGGCTGTGCACTACTACATGCCCTGGGTTGTGATCATCAACTTCTAGAACATGGCCCGTGGCCTAGGACATGCCCAGGCCATGTTTTTTTTGGCAACTTGGTTTTTCTTGGGTTTTCTTCAATCTGAACCTTATTCAAGTCAATGCAAACCTCATCTAATCACACAATTGAGTCCCAAAATCAATCCTAATGGCAAATATAGTGGCTTTGATACTAGTTGAAGGCAGGGAAGCATGGATTTAGGGCCAATAGAAGGTTGGAATTCAAAATTTTATCTATGGTTTTATGCATCATACCAAATGAATTATATACCTAGCCAATTTCTAATGCCCATAGGCATGCCAAAACACACTTTTAGAATGCATAACAAGTTCATTTGCCACTAAGGATTGATATTTAGCATTTAATCTCATTAAATTGTAACACCCCTATTTGTATAGCTAGGTATCTTTCACTGTTCCGGTGACCGGAGTCAGTTCGGACAATTAAGGGGATTAGGACCACACTTAAGACAACTAGATAAGCTATAAATACAAATAATTAGTAATTGCCAATTAGTTAAGTATAAATAAGAAAAACAGAACATAAGAAGTTAAACGAGCTAAGAGTCACAACGATGAGTGACCTTCTCGGGAACGACTGCGAAGTTAATTTAAACTCAAATTTCGAAAGGTAAAATGTGACGCTGCGGCCCTTAGGACCATTACGAACACAGTGGAAAAGAGAAAATCACGAAAAAGAATTGTTAAGTCAGTCAAATAATTAGGTCAGGGAGCCGGAAGAAATATTAAATTATTGCAAACCGGGATGAACCGGCGAGGGGCAATTTGGTCAATTGACCTCGAAAACTGACTTCTGACCTAACTGTTAAATAAAATCAGAGAAAAGAAAATTTCAGAATCGAGAATTAAATTAAAGAACTAATAAAAAAAAGGAAAATGAAGGAAAATGAAAAAGTGTAGGAAGATGACATCATGCATGACACCATAAATAGTATAATTAATAAATTCAATTAATTAGATATTTTGATCTTTCATAAGATAAATATGCATAAAAAGGAAAAGAAAAGAAAAAGAAAATTTAAAAAGTTTATTACATCACCTTTATGACATCATCATGATGTCAAAAATAATTTTTATTTTCCTACCATAATTGACCAAGTCAATTAAGTGAAAATACACATAAAACTAATAAATTAAAAGAAAAAAAAAAGTCATTTTGGTATTCTTCCCTTCCATTGCTGCCTCTCTCTCTCCCAAGTTCTCTCTTTCAAATTTTCCTTCATGAAAGCTTATTTTTAAGCTTTCTAAACACTAATTCCACCATAAATCCTTTAATTTTCTTGAAGAAAAATTGTAAGCAAGTCTTGAAAGGAAGATTAGAAGGAGAAGAATTGAAGAAAATTGAGAGAAAGTGAAAGATTTGAAGATTGAAAATTGATAGAAAGGTTAGTAAGCTAAACATGAAATTTCTAGTTGAATTAATTGTGTTTATAGTTCAATTAACTTAGAATTATGCTTAAAATGAAAAGAAATTAATTGTTGGAGGATTAAAGCAAAATTCATACAGCTAGGGTTTTGATGTGTGTGCATGAATTTGATGGACTTAAAGGTGTATGTGAGCTTGATTGAGTTGAAGGAGCATGTATATAGGCATTGAATTGGTTAAATGCAACAACTTAGTGAGTTAGGGTTTTGGACCTAGGGTTTAGGAGAAAAAATTTGGAGAAATGGTGAAATGATGTATTTCATCTAGTTTGAAGTGAAAAATGGTCATTTGTGACCAAATGAAGTGTGTTGAATGTGTTGGAGTTGAAACTAAATTCGGACTCAATGTGGTCATGCTGCTGGCAGCATGACCAAGGTCCCTTTGAGGGACCAAAACTGAAAATTTACAAGTCCAATTGGTATGAGACCAATTGGGAATGAAAATAGACACTAAATGACACAATTTTCATTTAGGAATCATGCCCAAAAAGTGACTAAAACCTAGTGAACAAATTGATCAAAGTCGAAAAATAGCAGGCTGCCCTGCACAAACTGACCAAATGAACAGTATTTGTTCATTTAGCCATAACTCGAGCTAGACAGATCAAAATGATCTGAAATTTTACCAGTAGTTAGTCGAGATATAGATCTAAAACTTTCATGAAGAATATAAACTCAAATTATTACATTAACCCAATCAAATTATTGAGCAAAGTTGAGTTACTGAATCTGCAAAACTGCAAAATTGCCATATGAGCAGTAAAGTTTTAATGGCTATAACTCTCTCTAGCAAACTCCGATTTAGGTGATTCTTGAACCGATGGAAACCTAAGGCATAGTAGAACATTTCATATGAAGAAAATCAGACCAAATTATGGACTTAACTTGGTCAAATTGCGGAACGAAGTTGGATCAATAAATCTGCAGAACTAAATTCTGCAGCATGAATAGTAAACGTAAATTGCATATAACTTGAGCTACAAACTCCAATTAGAGTGATTCAAAAAGAAGAATAAACTTAAGACAATAAGGAACATTTTCTATGAAGGAAGTTTTACCAAATTTCAACAGTAAAATGACCAATAGAATAGTGCAACCGAGACACCAAAAACTGAAAATTGACAATTTTGCCTAAAAGACTTAAGTGTTGAGAAAATGACCAAAACTAACAAGTTTAGTGACCAAAATGTGGTATATGGTGAAGTTAGAATTCCCATACCTATTAAGCCTTAGAAAGTCAATAATTTGACTTGAATAGTATAGTGAATATTAACCCGAAACACAAAATTTCAAGAACGTCGAATTTAGCACGTTAGAGCTAGGTAAAAGTGAAGTTAAATTTATTTTTGGATTTATACTAAGTTATGGTACTGAAACACTGTGAAACTGTGTGTTTTAGCTGAAAAAGACTTGGAAGCTCTAAGAGACTGAGTCAAGGCCTAGAGGTGACTCACGTCAGGTTTGTGCACAAAAATTTATAAATTATAGTTTCACAATGAAAATTAATTTGTTATACATTGTGAATATGTTTTATTCATTATGAATTTAGAAAATGTTGTGTTGCCTATTTTACAATGGAAATTTGAAATGAAAATTATTTATTGATTTGTAAGGAATATTTGAACAATATGGTTTTGAATTTAGTTATGGCTTTGGAAATTTTATTTGAGAATTTGTGTGTTGCCTACTTTGGAAATGGAGATTTGAAATGAAGCTTGCTTAATTGTTGCATCAATTATAATTGAACATCATATTTTTAAATCGATTTAATTCACACTTGGCATGGCAATATTAATATGTTCCTCATCCACTTGTGGGGTGAGTTTGACATTTGATCAATTTCCTCCCTCTCAGGCTTCCCAGTCTGAGGGGCGAGTTTGGATTAGTACTCATTAGGTAGCTAGCCACCTCCCTCATTGATTTCGATTAGTGGGGGTGTTTGCCTTGTCGTGATGTACACACGGCATGTTCGAAAATTTTGTGTCATGGCCTAAGTTGTGTTATTGTTTAGCAACACTATGTTTATTAAATTGTTTGATTAAATTTTGTGTTGTATGAAGCTTTGAAAATTATGATTTGTTATAAATGTGATTTGAAAATTTGAAATATGATTGTGAAATATTTGAATTATGAATTGTTCATGAATGTTTTAAATTATACATTTTACGTTTTATTGTGCACCACTGAGTATCTTTATACTCAGCGATAGCTTTAACTTGCTGTCGCAGATAGAGAAAAAGACATAGCAGTAGAGTGAGCTGCTACGGTCAGAGAGGAGCACGGTTGAAGAATTTCTGTAAGGGTATTGTCTATACCCTGGTAGTTTAGTTTGATGTAAATATGATAGTATGCATATGTATCTCTATAGTTTGAGCAGTTGTACAGATAAAATTGTAATAATATTATTTTGAGATTTTGCGTCTGTAAATTAACTTATGAATGTAAATTAATTATTTAAAATGCAATGTGCATGAGTTATGAAATGTTTTGAGTTATTAATTTTTGAATTGAAATTTGGATTTTGAGTTGAAGTGTTGCCATTGTTGTTAATTTGAAGTTTGGTGGTGCAAATGAATTTGTGATTGAGAAATATATTGGGAGTGTTTTTATTTTCAGGTTTTGAAGAACTGTTTTCTCAAAATACAGACGGCACTCTGCCGAAATTTTCATAAAAATTGCAGAGATTTTAAATATCCAAAAATTTAATTTATGTTTGGACTTTAAATAAAGGTTTTTAAAATTTGAAAAAAATTTTACCCACCAATTTCAAAATGAACGAAAATTGTTTTAAAATCCCTTGTAGTATATTTAATGGGTTACCTGTAGGTGAAGTACGGCAATTCATTAGGTGTACTGCGGGAACATGTTACATCTTACAAGGAGTAGGGTGTGACAAAATCCTAACTAAAAAGAGGGATTATTGATTACTAACCTCTAAGGCACAAAACCAAATGTCTTAATCCCTTTGGAAGTCTCTAAGGGCTCCAAATATCGCCCCTCTAGCTTGTCCACCACAAGCAACACCAAGACACCTTTGGTAGCCACAAATCTCTCTTTGATTGCTTGCCAACAACTTGAAAGATGAGGTTTTTTCACTTGGTGTAGGTATATGGATGTATCTATGCACTAGAAACAATTTCTAGTATTTTTAGTTGAAGGAGAAACTAGCTCTTCTTACTTGTTAGTGGAAGAAAAATGATGAGAGAGAGAGAGCCAATTGTGCTGGCCAAAAGGAAAGAGGATGAAGCATATCACTTTTTCTTCTTCTCTTGCATTTATATACAAGAGACAAAGTCTAACTAATTTGTGCCATATGTCAAGCCAAGATCCAATCTTGCTTTATAATTGTCTTAATCTCATTAAGACAAGAGTCATGCAATAATTAAATCTTCATTTAATCATCTTCCATCACATTAAAACAAATGGCACTCTTTAATTAGTACCACATGTCACTATCCCATGGTGCCATGTGTCACCATCCCATGGTGCTACGTGTCACCATGTGCAAAATTATCATTTTTCCCTTATTTACAATTTTGAGTTCTCAACCAAAAATTGTAAGTTCTCCCTCTAATTAATTTGTATCACATAAAAATTAATTAATTAATTAATTAATCTCCATTAATTAATTTAACCATTTAGTTTATATTATATATTCAACAACCTAGATTTGGTTTCAAGTCATGCTAGGGACTTTGCAACCTTATTGCAAACTAAATCTATTTAATTAATTAATTAAACTATTTAATTAATCAATTAAATCACAATTTACTTGGTGATTAACTTGTGTATTTGTATGTGACTTACTAGGCTCATTATTAATTGGCAATGAGAAATGATATTAAATCTTAATATCATTAGAACTCTTTCTTACCGTAAATGATTTCTCTAAATCATTTTAGGCAACTCATAGACCATGGTTAATACCTAAGATAGCATGTCATAGCCACCTAATTAGTAATAAGGAATACCTTAAACTTGAACCTTTAATCATACGTTAACATGCACTAAAATATCTCCGTTACAAAATCTCAATTCTAGCTAGAGTCATGGTTAATGTCAAACTCCATTTGCTATGAATCTTGTATTCTCTTTTAATTCTAGTTCTTGATTAATCAAACTTTCTTGTCAGAAACTCCTTTCTAGCTAAGTCTATTTGTCTTGGCCAGAAACTTGAATAATCAATAAAAATTAAATAAACATAGGATTTCATCCCTATTTACTTAGGGTAATGGATCCCATCTTGACTAACACCTATCTTCATATATAACCAGTAAGAGCCAACACATGCCCATATACCCATACATAGTACGAGTATGAAAGTAGTATCAAACTCAAATCACCTATATACAAGATAACAGTGTTATCTCAGGTCTAAAGATTATATGCACTGATATGATATATGACAATGCATTGATAAGAGTAAACTCCATGTGCTTGTCAGAAGCGTCACTAGTTCGGCCTATTTATCATATATAAGTGCCTATCATATTTGTTATGTAGCATGAGACTCACCACTCCAACTTATTAATATCTAATATTAATACTCTGGGAACAAACATGATTACAATCTTTCTGGATAAATCATGTCCTTTGTAAAGTATCCTCGATTGTGAACCAATTTATGATATAAAATGCCAGAAATACTGTCACTCATATTCTTAACAACTTAAGAATAGTAATTCTTACAAAATATCAATGGACTTTTTCAATTACATATAAACAGATTATGTAAACAGAAAAGTGTAGTTGCCTTTTATTAATAAAATATATACAAGATACATACATAATGATATGCTCTAGGACATACTACTAACACTAACACAATATGCCCTGTGGCCTGGTGAGACATCCTCGTCAAGTGGTTACACAGGAAATAGCCGGTGCTGCAGTGCTGTCTTATCACCATGCCCTAGAGGAAGAATAGTTCATTGGACTTTACCATGCCCAGGCTATCACCACAGCCCATCACGATGTGTACTATGAACCGATGCATATATCTTAAGGTAGGGCTCATCAATCCAGAGGATTTAGATTTACTAGAGTTATAAACCTCAGTGTTTGGCATAATTGATTACTAAAACTCCACACTATCATAGACAAGCTTATTTTGGGGAATCTCCTGGAGTCCCACTCTGTCAAAATCGAAAAATGGCATAAAATTCATCCATGTTCATGATGTGGTCAACACTCAGGAGTTGAAACTCAATCCTGCCCCTATCTTCCCTATCGATGGCCTAAAGAGTGGCCTTAAAACTCCCCAAGAACTCTAGTGTGGTGTTCTTATATGTTGAAAATTGCATTTAGGTGAATTGAGTCCAATCAATACTATCAAGGAGCCCATCAATCTCACCTTTCAAACGCAGTTGATCCAGCAATGGGACATCCATGTATTTTGTGGACATGATCTTTTGGTTATAGAGCCTAGCATAGATATCCCTATGCTTTGCACCTCTGAATGGCTAGGCTAGGGAGAATTCAGGTTGCGGTGGTTGCTATGGCTAGGGTTGTGGTTGTAGTTGGGTTTAAAGCTGTGGCTAGGGCTTTTGCTATTTAGCTTAGTAAGTTCTTGGTCTTTGGAGTGGAGATTGTGAATCATTTTCCCCCTGGAGGAAGAATTAATTCTCTTTATGTTACATCCTACCCTCTGTAAGGTATAACATGATTCCGTAGTATACCCACTGACATACTAAACTTCACCTTCTAATAAATTATTAAATATACTACAATGGATTTTAAATAAAATCCAATTCATTTTAGAGTTCTAAGTGATGATAAAATAATTATTAAAGTGTCTTTGAGTTAGGTATATGCCATAAAATTTATTTAGAAATAAATTAGCATTTTTTAAATTTTATAGAAATTTCGCATGGTGACGGCTAAAATTATATAAAACTTGTTCTTTTAAACCTGTTGAAAATCACTTTTAACAATTTATGTAATACCCCTAACTCGGTTTATAGTGTAGCCGAGCAAGGTGTGCCACATTCTGTACTAGAGCACCTAATCATCTTATCTTGTCCTATTCATTATTAATCTTGTGTCCTTTTTTTTTTCAAATGGGGAAACGGACGGAGTCTCCCCCGTTTTATTAGCATTTAGCGTATTTCACTTTTCACCTTTTAAAAGCAATTCCTTGTTTTAAAATATCTCATATCAATATTTCAACATCTCAAGTAAATATCCATTTCATATCATCAATCACTCATATAATATTTCTTGTAAAACACATTTCATTTGATTAATAAAATTCATGTACATAGTTTATATTTTATTATACAAACCCAAAATATGATTGCAACCTTTCTTATATACAATGAACAAAAATGAATATACAACTGGCAACCATGGGCAGTACCAATATACACTGCTAAGGTGACTCCCACTCTAGTGCAGATTTGCTCAAAATCTCAATTTAGACTCTATTGGTCAGTCTCTCCAGTACCTATGCGTGGAAAACCAACGTCCTAAGCGATATGCTAAGTGGTGCACAAAATAAAATAAAAATAAACTAAATAAATACAAGTAGTTATTTTATGCGTGTAGTGTTTTATATAAAAAAAAAGTGTATATTTATCAATTATAGGTCACTGCATATTTTTGTTATTCTGTACGAGTGTTCTAATTCATTGGGATTTTTATCTATTCATATGCTATTATTACTTTATTTTCACTTTTCTTGGGTTTATGAATACAATCTTTTTAATTCATTTCAATGCCCAAGTAACCTATAACAGATTGTTAAAACTGGATATGTAATGCCCTCACTTTAGCTAGTCCGTACATTCTACTATTCCGGTGACTAATGTTTGCTAGTTTTGTAACCCTGCAAGTGCACGGATCATGAACAAGTAATAGAGTAGTGAGTAAAGTATCGTCCCACGAGAAATTTAATTAGTAACTACCAAACTACACAGTGATTTTTACTGTTTAGGCTATCGAATAATGAGGAAATGAAAGTTGTTTATTTTAAACACTAGAATGATAAACTTAAAATGAAATAATCTATTTTGAATCAATTCCGGAATTAAGATTTCACACTTGAATCTTACTATGGATGTTATCTTGTTTATTTACTGGATTGAGAATCATTTGCCTTGATGGAAATTAATCCTAAGGTATCCTAAGTCCTCTCTCAAGGCACCTAGGGTATATTTTAATTAACTTAAACCCGACTTTCGTGGCGATCAAATTAATTAAAACTGCTTAAGATCTTTGATTAATTTTGAAACTCCACAAAGGTTATCAGCTTATCTCTAGGTCAGATTTCCTAGGTTTAAAATCTTGATTTTCTAATATTAATCTTCACCTTTCAGTGCTTCAATTAATATCTATAATCAATACTAGGTGGGTACCAACATATAGCATGCATTAAGATCACAATAAATTAAATCAAAGAATAAATCTCAAATCCAATAAACAAAACTTA
Organism: Hevea brasiliensis; assembly: GCF_030052815.1. Lineage (NCBI taxonomy): Eukaryota > Viridiplantae > Streptophyta > Magnoliopsida > Malpighiales > Euphorbiaceae > Hevea > Hevea brasiliensis. Next base: position 68,318,665 of record NC_079499.1, on the reverse strand, counting down.
ATGTTTATCCACAATAATGATTACAAGCATTACTCTTCCAATTCTAGAATCTGAAAGTTACTCATGGTGAATTTAACAAACATAATAAAAATTAAGTAAAGAACAATAAAAATCCGTTTAAGGAAATGGAATGAAATAATATAAAGGGGTTTACAGCTTTGATTTTATGGAACTTCAACTGAAAAAACTCTTCCTTGATACTGATATTCTTCTTCTCAAGACAGCAAAAGAGAATGCAGAAGTGAGTACTCTTCTAAAACTCCTAAAAACCTTTGTAAAAAGATTGATCCCCCTTTTCTTGATATTTTCTGCTTCTATTTGTAATAATTGTCCTAGGGTTAGGACATTTTGAGTCCAAAAAGCTTTAGGAGTCTGTTTTGAACATGTAAACAAGAGCAGGAATTCAGGTTAGGAAACTAGCTGCCGCATGATACATGGCCCGTGTGTCACTACACAGCCCTGGGCCATGTAACTTACAGGAGCGAAATGGTAGAGTCTTGCATTGGCACAGAACTTTACATAGGTCTACGTTGGCTACACGGGCCTGGTTACATGACCCGTGTACTTTTGTTCTCATAAAATTCTTCAAGCTTGTGCCCGGTAGAGACTTACATGGGTCTTTATAGATTACACGAGTCTAATTACATGACCCGTGTACTTTTGTTCCTCCATTGGCTCTCTGGCTTTCATCTGGCAGAAGGTTACATGGGTCTGTGGCTTTGCTTACACGACTCGTGTAAGGTGTATCAGCAGCTTTTCTTGGCCTTTCCAAGTTTCCTTTCGAACTCCTATGCCTTAGGGTTTTACCTAAATACCTGAAATGGTGCAGAAAACATGGAATTAAGAGCTTAACAATAGAAAATACAAAAACTATTGAAATCAACTACTATGCATGTGATTACTTACCTAAATGCTATGAGATAGTATACAAATGTGCTTAAAAACATCTATACAATTCAAGTGTATCAAATGCCCCCAAACTCAAACTTTTACTTATCCTCAAGCAAAACAAAACTTTGTTTTAGAATGCACTTTAGATAAAACTCAGGAATATAACCAACAATTCGATAAGTGCATAATTGAACTCCTTCAATCCTTCATACCATTTACCCTCTTTTAAGGCATAAGGGTTCTAATAGCTGCCTGTTTGGAACTTCATCTGCTTTCATGGTGTTTTGACTAGTTATTCCTTTGTGCAAGGCTATTAATAAGTCACAAATAACTTATTTTATCAGGATAAATTTGAGAAACACTTACTCCTCTAAATTTGCCTCTATTATGGATAATTGTAGTGAGCTTAATTTAATTCCAACTCCATAGGTATATCTCGATTCTCTATCTCCACTAATGTAGCATACACTTTTCAAAAGATCGAAAGGGTTGTAATGGGGATAATGACTTGGTTGTTAATGAAAGGTTTTTGAAGAATGCAATGTACAAAGTCTTAGGTATACCAAGTTTATTCTGCTGACTTTGTGTGAGGAAGAAGGGTTCTTTACAATGCTAAGCGTGCCTCTATGATACTTATCTTGGGACTCTTTTTTTTTTTTTTTTTTTTTTCAATTGCACACTTACACTCTTTCTTGAGTTTTACATCCTCTCCTCATATTCTCTTTTAAACTTGATATACCTATCCTTTATGTATTAGGCTTCCTAAAAAAGGTGAGGGATGTGTTTAGGTTAGGGCTAGGTCAATAATTATTGGTAAACAAGGAAAATCATATAGGTAAAAATATAGGCTCAAGTTGGGTGCAAGGGACATATTGTGACTAAGGGTCGCTAAGGCTTAATTAGGCTATATCAAAGAATGCCTTAATCATTTCTTCATTAAGCATATGCTATGATTTCGCCTTGATAGGTCCAAGAGATATGTTCTAGAGCTGGTGAGGCATTTTTAAGTTTTTTTATATTTCAAGCAATTTCTCCTAACTTCATAAGTTTGATGTGACAAATTAATAGTTATGAAGGGGTTTAACTAGTCTAGTTCCACTAAAGAGATTAGGTATTTCACAGATAACATGTTAAAATCCCTTTTCGCCTATCCAGATATGTTCATTCCTTTATCCCATGAAGTCTAATTATTAGCTTACTAGAAATTGGTTATAGTTCTAAGTTTCACAATTCAAAGTTCAACATTTTTAAAAAATTTTTGATATTTTTCTAGAATTTTGATACACAAGAATAATATAGCTGAAATTAAGCAATGTAATGATATGCAATATATGAAATGCACCTGTACCCCCCCAAACTCGAATCGAACATTGTCCTCAATGTCAATATAATACGCAAAATTAGAGAAAATCGCACAAAAATAATAAGAAAGCATATTATGTATTAAGCATGGAAAGGTTGGACAAAAAACAAATAAAAGAGATCTATGATTGTAGTTTAGGACTAAGGTATGTAAGATTTTACAATAAAGAACCTATCCTATAGTCCTAGCTCAAAAAGGTCTCTGATGGTGATGATGGCGACGATGGCTACTCTTCATTGAGCCTCTCCATTAGCATGTCCAGCTTATTGTGGGCTTCCTGGAACCCTTCCTCGATTGCTCCCATCCTGTTATCGATGGTGGTCTCCATACGCTGTAGGTATTTGAGGACTGGGACTATGCGTGGTGGTCTGTACGGAGGCACTCAAGTGGGGGACTCATGAAAGAATGGCTCTTGGGCTTTAACCTGTGGCTGTGAGGTCTTGCTAGGTCTTTTTTGTGCTTTGTCTCTCCGAGGGATGGCATTCCTTGAGGCATCAAGCAGGTAATAGGTGTTACCAACCTTCTTACATATCCCCATGGATATGCAGATGGTTTGATTGATTTTTTATGTTCCATTGTTATAGTGCAGCCTGTAATATCCTGGGACGAATCTAAAGTGGAGGGCGATGGTTGTGATGAGGCCACCAAGCACGATGTGCCTGGTAGGTTAGTGAGATAAGTGGCGGAGTTGGTTGCACAAAAAGAAGTCGATGCTGCAGCACTACCTGGTGACCATACACCACAGGAAAAAGAGCTCGATGGCGTTTACCATGCTAAAGCTATCACCATGGCCCATGACGGTGTGGGCGGCTAACTGGTGCATGTAACGCAGGGCTGGACTGGTGATACCAAAGGATTTTGACTTGCTAGAGTTGTAAGGCTCCGAGTTCGGAGCTATAGAACACCAGAAGTCAACGTTGTTGTAGAGCATGTGGTTTCGAGGTATCTCTTGATGGCTGGTGCTATCAAAGCCGAAGATGGCATTGAACTCATCTACATTCATTACCCAGTCGACACTAAAGAGGCGAAATTCAATTCTGCCTGTATCTTCCTTGTCGGTGGGCCATAAGGTGGCCTTGAAACTGCCCAAAAACTCCAGTGTGGTGTCCCAATATGCAAGGAATTGGAGTTGGGAAAACCTTATCCACCCGATGCTGTCGAGGAGTCCGTTGATCTCGTCTTGTAGCCCAATTTGCTCTAATAGCATGAAATCCATGTATTTTGTGGAGCTAATTTTCTAGGTGTGAAGCCGGGTGCACATGGCCTTGTGGGCATCGTTAAAGGATCCCTAAGGAATGGAGATTTCTTGTTATGGAGCAGCTCGTGGCTAGGGTTGCATTGGGGATGGTTGAGAGGGTTGTGGTTGAGGAGGGGCTAGTTGAGGAAAGGCTACACTTAAACTATATCTGTTCCAACGACTAATATCTGTTCGGACAGTCAGAATTTCTAGAACTACACTTAAACTATAGTGAGGAGACATAAATTAATGGAATAAATGTTAAGAAAATATAGGAAAAATTTAAAGGAAATGATATAAAAATTTAGAGAGTTTATTAATTGGTATAAAATAATAAAAATAACCCGATATGCAATATGAAGGGCATTTTGGTCATTTCACCCCAAGAGGTGAATTTTCACCTAAATGTCAAATTAAAATTTAGGGAATAAAATAATTAACATAAATTAAAATTAATGAAATAAATTAGAAAAATGAGAAGAGAAAAGAAAGGAAAAGAAAAGCTTATGGAAATTCAAAATTTTAAAGTACAAAAATTAAAAATTATAAATAGACACTAGAGGACAAACTCCCACCCACTCCCATCTTCTTTCTCTATTTCTTCTCTCTCTCTTTCCCCCTTGGAGCCGGCTATGTGCTTCCTCTTTCCTCTATTGTTGTCACGCTTTAAAGCTTGATATCCCAAGCTTTTACCCATCAAAACCCATAGCTCACTTCATTAAAAATTTAACCCACTCCATAAGGAAGCTATAGACACCATAGGAAGAAAGAAAATTGAAGTTTGGGAAGCTCAAGTAAGGTTATTGCACTAATTCCTCTTCTTCTCTTTATTAAACATGAAAAACATGTTTAGCCAAGTATAAAATTCATGAAATTAAAAAGAAAATGTTGAGGAAAGGAGCCTTGAATTTTTGGCAGCCATGAAACCTTGAGGTTTGTTGCTTTTAAGTGATGAAAAATGATTCCATGAGAATGTGTGATAAGTTGATATGTTTGGGAGTTTGATTGTGCAATGTTTGTGCAAATTTGAAACTTTGGAAACTAAGGTTTGTGTAAATGATTGAGGACTTTACGTAAATACTTGAAATTGACCTATTGAGTTGAGATTGTTGCTTATAGAGGTATTATGCATGCAAATTGAAGTAAGGAAGTTGGAGGAGATTGAATTTTGGAAGTGTCAATTTTCTACAGGTTGGGACTCAATGAGTCTAGTGGGTTTGTGGAATCATAATTGAAAATGTCTGACTCCAATTGGTATGATGCCAATTGGAGGTGAAATTAGATTTAAAATAGCCCATTTTTCATGCAGACACCATGCCCAAATTTTGTTAAAAACTTGACCTAAACACTGCCCAAATCTGGATTACCCTGCATCAAACCCAGAAAATGACCAAATGAACAGTACATATTCATTTCATCATAACTCCCTCTATACTGGTCCAAATGACCTGAATTTGAATTATTGGAAAGCTTAGATATAGGGCTATAATTTTTATGAAGACCACTGAATCTAGAAATTCCAAAAACCAAACCAAATTGCTATCCCAATTTGGGTCACAAAAAAGCCCAGATTTAGATTGCCTAGAAACTGCTAGACAAAAACTTACCCGGCCAGTTTTGGCAAAATGGCTATAACATGGTCTATAAGAATTCTAATGTAGTGAAACTAGTGGCAAAATGTCGAAAAGACATAGGTCTACAGGACTTGTATTTTGACCAAAACCCAGAAATTAAGAGAACTAGGTCAAATAGTTAGAATAATTCACTACATCAAAACTTGCAATCTGACCAAACTTCACTTGACCACAGAATAGTCTTTTAGTCATAACTCCTACTAGAAAAATCCAATTGAGATGAGCCATACCTTTCTAGAGACCTGAGAAATAGGGCTACAACTTTATTTTAGAGACCTTCCTCAAATTATGCCTATAAAAACCTCAAAAAGTGATTGGAAGTCACTGTCTGAACTGAGCCCCTGTTGGCACAGGGTACATGAGCCCAAGTCAGTTATTTGGCCATAAATAACTCCACAAAACTTGAAAAATTGTGATTAAAAATTCTAAGTGACCAAAATACATAGGGAAATAGTTTTTATGAAGATCACCATGCCTAAAAGTGGCTACAACCTGTTTCATTAATTAGGTAAACTTTAAGTCCAAAAGCTGCCTAGTTAAGGAACCAGAATCTGGAAATGAGTCAGTTATGGTTATCTAATCATAACTAGAGTTCTAAAAATCAAATTGACATGATTCAAAAGGGAAAATAAAGATAAGACATAGGAAAACAACTTCCGTGAAGGAAGTGTGGCCAAACAGTGGCTGCAAACTGATCAAATGGATAGGTAAATTTGAGACATAAAAACTAAAACTAAAAAAGGGTCCATAAGATAAATTATCTTATGGTAGGGAATTTAACCCTAACAAGCTATTGAACACTAAACCATATGAAAGAGGTATGTGGGACCTATTTTCCCACTATAAAGTGATATGAACATTTAAATAAATATGTAATAATGTGTAATTGCCCATAATATACCTAAACTTATTTATTTAGTTTGGATCAATTGGTATGCCAATTATGGACTACAGATAGCAGTATTGCCTATCGAGAAAATCATGAACTGACAATATATGTCTGGTATGATTATTCTACAGGCTATATGCCTACTTACTGGCTATTGTGCCTACTTCATTTCTGGCTTTATAAGCCTGACAGCAGGCCTCGTGGCTGAAAGATGGATACTGGATAGACATATGGCTGTCTAACTAGTATACTCCCGTGTATCCACCTTTGATAATTTGTTATAGGTTTCTTGGGCATTGATAAAATTAATTAAAACTAAATATACAATAAGTAAACAGAAAAGATCCCAATAATTTAAATTGTTTCCAAAATGAAATGAAAATGTAAAATACCTAAAAATTATGAAATTTGCCATATATAGAATTATTATTTAAATTATTCAGTTATTGTTATTATAAATTATGCACCACTGAGTGTTATGCTTAGCGCGTTGGTTTTCCATCGCGTAGGTATTGGAGACCAGTCCGAGCAACCATAGCAGCAGCACCAGTAGTGCCCTGACAGAGCTCTGACCAGATCTGCCACCATCCTGAGTCACCTCACCAGTCTTTGGTATTTTAGTAGGGCCCATGTATAGACTAGTATTTTGGTTCATTATGTCTAATCATGATGTAATTACTAGTTTATCATATATTTCATTTTGGACTTGTAATTAAACTTTGAGATTGAAATGAAAACTTGTAATTTATTATCTATGAATTTCTATATGAATGCAATAGATGATACTTTATTTTAAGATCTCATAAATAGTTGTGAATGATATGATGAAAGAGAATATGATATAGAAATGTGTGAAAGGAATATGAACATGTTAACAGGTGATTAATGGAACACGTTAGATGCTAATAAAATAGAGGGGGCTCTGTCTGGGTGTCAATAGAAATAAGTTATAAAAAAAAATGTCTACACATGGATTACCACTTTTAAATGATATTAAAAGTTTACAATAGATATGATAAAACAAGATAGGGTGCTCCGGCACCGAATGTGGCACTCCTCGCTCGACTACACTATAAATGGGTGAGGGGCGTCACATTTTGTGGTATCAGAGCAGAGGTTTAAGCGGTCCTAAACCTAGATAGTTAGAAATAGATAGAGTGCATCACAAGCATGGGCCTTTAAATAGAGTTGAGGTGACACTAATGTAGATCTGTTCCTTGTTAGTTTTATAGGATCGATGGCATCTAACCCTTCAAAGTACGGACCTCCAGGACCAATAGAGGAGGAGGTAGAGAGTCACGCACCCACACCTACTTCTAGTAGGGAGCGAAGTAGTAGAGCCGAGTCATCCCGTGGCATTGCAAGGAGAGCACAATAGGCCTTCTTGGAACAGATGACTCAGATGCTCCGTCAGGTCTCCGAAGCCATCCCACAGCCACAACCACCTCTACCTTCACAGCCATAGCCACAGCCTTCACCACCTGTACAGCCACCACCGCCCCCACAGCCGCAACCTGTACACAGATCCCCACTAGAGAAACTGCAGAAATATAGGGCAGTAGACTTCAAGGGTAAGAAGGAGGATGATACAGCCATAGCAGAGCATTGGCTGGAGAGGATAGAGAGGGTATTGCAGTAGTTACACTGCACCCTAGGGCAGCAGTTGGAGTGTGCTCTTTCACTACTACAGGAGGAAGTTTATAAATGGTGGGTGACAGTATCTAGAGTGGTACAGCCTGAATAGATCACCTGGGAATTATTTCTGGTTGAATTCAGAAAGAAATACATCATTCATGTGTACTTGGAGGCCAAAAGGAGAGAATTCCTAGCATTGAGACAGAGGTAGCTTACGGTATCCAAATATGAGCAGGAATTCATGAGACTCAGCGGATATGCATTGGAGTTAATTCCCATAGAAACTGATAAGTATAAAAGGTTTGAAGACGGACTGAATGACAATATCAGGTTGATAGTGACATCACACCACTTCACCGATTTCTCTCTATTGGTAGCATCAACCCTTGATGTGGAGAGAGTCAGAAATGAAGAGTAGTCCAGAAAGGATAGGTAACGTAAGAGGGGTTCTGGATATGGTCAGTCCGGTTCAGCAGACACGGGTAGTAAGAGGGCCAAGGAGTCTCCAGGTCAGACTCAGTGTTAGGGTAAGAAGTAGAAGTCTTGGTTTGCTCCAAGGAGAGGAGGACGACAATCTGGTGCATCAGTGGGTAGTTCACCTGGTGCAGCTACACGGGGATCAGCCCCACCACCTGCTTGTGTACTTTATGGTAGACCCCACAAAGGAGAGTGCAGACTGTTGACTGCTTCCTGAAGGATTGTCCACAGAGGAACACTAGTGTTCCCACTGCTCCACCTTAGATAGAGAGGTCTGCTCAAGCAACACAGAGGAGTGAAAGACCTGTGAGGCCTGATGCAGCTGGTACATCACAGAGGCCTATTACAGAGACAGTGCAGAGGCAAAAGACTAGAGTAACACCTCGTGCTTATGCCATGAGAGCTTGAGATGAGCCAAAGCTAGCTGATGTCATTAGAGGTACATTTTTTCTTTATGATCTGTTAGTGTGTGCATTGATTGATCCAAGTTCCACACATTCATATGTGTGTATCATACCGCCAGTTGATAGAGGGGTACAAGTAAAGGACTTAGAGGAGGACATATAAGTCACAAACCTTTTAGGCCATAGTGTCATGGTGAAAAAGGTCTACAAGGGTTGTCCTTTAAGGATACAGGGTTATGAGTTTTCAGCTGACTTGATTAAGCTACCATTCCATGAGTTCGATATGATATTGGGTATGGATTGGTTATCACGTCATGAAACGATGGTAGATTATCAGCTAAAGAGGATGCCACTATAGACAGCAGATAGGGATGAGATTACAGTTGTGGGTGAAGGAACGGGTTGTCTTTCTACTATCATATCAGCCACTGCAGCCAGAAGAATGATAAGAAAGGGCTATGAGGCATTCTTAGCACATGTGATTAACACCAGAAAGACCAGCCTAAGCTTACAGGAGATCCCCACAATATGTGAATTTCCGGATGTGTTTCCGGAAGAGTTGCCGAGTTTGCCACCTGATAGAGAAGTGGAGTTTGCTATAGAGGTTATGTCGGGTACTGCACCGATGTCTATTGCTCCATATAGGATGGCACCCACTGAACTAAGAGAGTTGAAAGTTCAGTTACAGGAGCTGCTAGATAAGGGTTTCATAGGCCCTAGTGTATAGGGAGCACCAGTTCTATTTGTCAAGAAGAAGGATGGTACCCTTCAGCTACATATAGACTCAACTCAACTCAACTCAACTCAACTAAGCCTTTTTCCCAAAAATTTGGGGTCGGCTATATGGATTCGCTTTCTCCACTTTGAACGATTTTGGGTTAAATCCTCAGAAATGTGTAATGCTTCTAGGTCATGTTGTACTACTCTCCTCCAAGTCAATTTAGGTAAACCCCTTTTTTTCTTTCTATCCTCTAACCAAATGTGCTCTACTTGTCTAACTGGAGCCTCTGTATGTCTACGCTTCACATGACCAAACTACCTCAATCTCCCTTCTCTCAACTTATCTTCAATTGGTACCACTCCTACCTTTTCTCTAATACTCTCATTACGAACTTTATCTAGTCTAGTATGGCCACTCATCCATCTTAACATTCTCATCTTTGTAATTCTTATCTTAGATGCATACGACTCTTTCAGTGCCCAACACTCATTACAATATAACATAGCCGGTCGTATGGCTGTACTGTAAAATTTTCCTTTCAATTTATTGGGAATCTTATGATCACATAAAACTCCCGTGGCACGTCTCCACTTCAACCATCTGGCTTTAATCCTATAACTAACATCCTCCTCACATCCCCTATCGACTTGAAGGACTTAGCATAGATATTTAAAGTGATTACTTTGTGGTAGTATCACTCCATTCAAACTAACTCCTTCCCTATCACCAGTTTGGCCTTCACTGAACTTGCAATGCATGTATTCTGTCTTCGTTCTACTTAACTTAAAGCCCTTTGACTCTATAGTACTTCTTTAAAGTTCTAGCTTTCTATTGACTCCTTTTCGTGTGTCATCTATCATAACAATATCATCCACAAACATCATGCACCAAGGAATACTCTCTTGTATATGTTTCATCAGTTCATCTAAAACTAATATAAAAAGGTAAGGGCTTATGGTTGATCCTTGGTGTAATCCAATTGAGATCAGAAAATCTCTTGTGTCCCCTCCCACTGTGCACACAATAGTAGTTGCTCTTTCATACATATCTTTTAATACTTGTATGTACCTAATAGATACTCTCTTTTGTTCTAACACATTCCATAAGACCTCTCTTGGAACACTATCATAAGCCTTCTCCAAATCAATAAAAACCATGTGTAGATCTTTCTTCACATCTCTATATTTCTCCATCAAGCTTCTAATGAGAAAGATCACTTCCATAGTTGAACGATCGGGCATGAAACCAAATTGATTGAGAGAGATAGAAGTATCATGGCGTAGTCGATGCTCCACCACTCTCTCCCACAACTTCATAGTATGGCTCATGAGTTTAATTCCCCTATAGTTTGAGCAACTCTGTATGTCTCTCTTATTTTTAAAAATAGGTACTAAAATACTCTTCCTCCATTCATCAGGCAATTTCTTTGAGTTTAAAATCTTATTAAATAATTTAGTTAACTATGCCACTCCAATATCTACCAAATACTTCCACACTTCAATTGGTATTTCATCGGGTCCATAGGCTTTACCTATTTCATTCTCTTAAGTGCTTCCTTTACTTCTAAAGATCTAATCCTTCTCGTATAATTCACATTCTTTTCTATTGTTCTATAATCTATATTCACGCTATTACCATTTTGACTATTATTAAAGAGATCATTAAAATAATTTCTCCATCTTTCTTTAATGTCCTCATCTTTCACCAATACTTTTCCTTCTTTATCCTTAATGCACCTAACTTGATTGAGATCTTGACATTTCCTTTCTCTCCTCCTTGCTAATCTATAAATATCTTTCTCCCCTTCTTTAGTTTCAAGTTTCTCATATAACTTTTTCAAAGGCCTGTGCTCTTGCTTGACTAACTGCCTTTTTTGCCTCTTTCTTTGCTATCTTGTACTGTTCATATGCCTCATTATTATCACATTTAGGTAATTTCTTCTACCATTCCCTTTTTCTCTTCACTACCTTTTGTACTTCCTCATTCCAGCACCATCTTTCTTTTGAGGGTGGCCCATGTCCTTTAGACTCTCTAAGTACTTTTCTAGCTACTTCTCTAATCTTTGATGCCATCTGTATCCACATATCATTGGCCTCCATATCTAGCTTCCATACTTCAGACTCGAGAAGCTCATTTTTGAACTTCACTTGCTTTACTCCTTTAAACTCCCACCACTTTGTTCGAGCTACACTATTTCTTCTAACCTTACTTGAATTGTTGTCACACCCTACCCCTCTATAAGGCATAACATGATCCCGTAGTATACCTAATGAATTACCAACTCCGTCTACTGATAACCCATTAAATACACTACAAGGGATTTTAAAAATTTTTCTTACTTCTTTTACAGTGGTGAGCACTATTTACAGGTGTTAAAAACCTTTTTGAACTGAAGTGATAGAACTAACACATTTGAATTATTTGGAATTTCTGTAAAAATTTTGGCAGAGTGCCATCTATATTTTGGATAAAACAGTTCTTCAGAAAAACCTGTAAAAAACACTTCAATATATATTTCCAAATCTCAACTCCAACATGTTTCTCAACACAACATATTTCTCAACTCAAATCTATAGTAATTTTTCAAAGACTGAGATACAAGAATTATAATACAATTTTTACAAGTCAAAATAACTCATAATTTATTTTACAACTTTAATGTAAAATTTTATTTTACAACTGCTCAAAACCAAGAACAATATATACATACAGTGAACATACATTACAATACAAAATGAAAATGTAGTATACTTAATATACCCGATGATCTCTCAATGTAGTACTAGCAGCTTAGTCACGCTCACTGTCGATCTGTCTACTGCGACAATGAAAAGCTATCACGAGTAAAATTTACTCAGTGGTGCACAATAACAATTTGAAATGCGATATATAAATCTTTTATTGACAGTTCACAAATCAAATGATTCACAATTCCATTTCACGATTTACAAAATTCACCTAACACAAATTTGATCAAGTAATTGAATAATACCGTTTTGCAAATCAATAACACAATTCGATCAAATAACTGAATATTACCGTTTTGCAAATCAATAACACAATTTGATCAAATAACTGAATAATACCGTTTTGCAAATCAATAACACAATTCGATCAAATAACTGAATAATAACGTTTTGCAAATCAATAACACAATTCGATCAAATAATTGAATAATACAATGTTGCCAATCGATAACATAATTTAGGCCATGACACAATTTTTCCAAACATGCCGTGTTGTACACCACGACAAGACACACTCACCCCAATAATCGAAATCAATGAGGGAGGAAGCTAGCTGAATAATGAGTACTCATCCACACTCACCTCAGACTGGGAAGTCAAAGAGGGAGGAACATAATCACACTCACCCCAGACTGATAGGTCAAGGAGGGAGGAATATATTAACAGTGTCATGTCAAGTGTGAATCAAAACAATTTCAAATCACAATATTTCATACAAACCATAAATCACATTTTATCTCAAAATTTCCATTTGCAAAGTTGGCAACACAATAAGTTTCAAATAATATTCCCAAAACCAAAGCAATCAAAATTTATTCATAACTCATTTCTCCAAATAAATTTGCTAGTAAAAGCAGTAAATATCAAAATTATTGTGCACAAACATAATTTAAAACAATAACATATAAATAATTGTAATTTATTTCAATTGAAAAATTTAAAAGAAATACTTATTCTGCGCAAACACAATTTAAAACAATAACATATACATAATCGTAATTTATTTCAATTGAAAAATTCAAAAGAAATACTTATTGTGTACAAACATAATTTAAAATAATAATGTACAATAGTCATAATTCATTTCAATTGCAAACTTCAAAAGAAATAAATATTGTGCACAAACACAATTTAAAACAATAACGTACAAATAATCATAATTTATTTCAATTAAAAAATTCAAAAGAAATAAATATTGTGCACAAACACAATTTAAAACAATAACGTACAAATAATCATAATTTATTTCAATTGAAAAATTCAAAAGAAATAAATATTGTGCACAAACAAAATTTAAAACAATAACATATAAATAATCGTAATTTATTTCAATTGAAAAATTCAAAAGAAATACTTATTGTGCACAAACACAATTTAAAACAATAACATACAATTAATCATACGAAATATTATTCAGAGCAAAATCAGTTGAAAACTAGTTGTGCACAAACCTCTGATAACTGTCTCTTGGCTCTGACTCAGTGTTTCCTTTCCCTCCCTGAGTCTTTGCTAACTGAGAAACACAATTTGAAGTGTTTCAGTACTCATTTAAACTGTCTCTAACGATAATGCTTGATAATTAATTCACTGAATTCATTTATTCGCTTAGTCAACGTACTATGTCGACCCTTGGTACATTCTAGGTAATTTAGGTTTTAATGTCATTAATATGTCGCATTCGATAGTCTTTTAGGGTTGGTACATGTTACCAAATTCATTTCTTTGTATACTGCATTTTCTTGCGATTTGCTGGATTCCGGGATACTAGTTTGACCTAGCCGGACGACCTAGTTTCCTCGATTTTTGGGTTTTAGTCAAAACTACAAACTTGTAGATCTATGTCTTATTGCACGCGGGGCAAAATTTCAGGTCATTCTGAGTTATGTAGACCAAGTTATGGTCATTTTACTATTGCTGGTCAAATGGCATCAAGTTTGGTCATTTTAGGTCAATTTTGGTCAACTTTGGTTCGGCCAGTTTTTGGACCTGAACTTGTACAAGCTGTTTGACTTGCTTATGGTCATTTTTGGGCTCTGGTGTCTTCATAAGACTTGTAGATATGGGTCTTAACTACTCATGGTTAAAATTTCAGGTCAATTGGACCTGTTTTGAGTGAGTTATGGCCTAAACACTAACTGCTGCCCAAATAGTAAATTTTCAGGCCTTATTTGCACTTAATCCGGATTTGGTCATTTTTCAAGCTACCTTGCAAGCAGAATTTTGGCAAGCTTCCTTCATGAAAGTTGGCAAATTTTGTGCCTAGTTTCACCTCCAATTGGTCTCATACCAATTGGAGCCACACACTTAAAGTTATAGGCCTAAAATGCATATTGCCCTATTGCACTTTCTTTATTACTCATCAAAGCTCACTTTTAGCATTTACCAATTCACACATTCTTACCCAATCTGGTTTGTACCATAACCTAAACATATTTTACCACATATTGTTGATCATTTTGGCAGCTTACAATCACATTCAACATACACCATAAAGTACAGAATTTACCAAGTCCAAGTTACACACAATTTAACTACATAACAAGCTCATTTACATGCCTAAACTCAAACCCTTGTACACATACACAATCTGCCATAGCAAGCACCATAATTCAACCATGTAATTTCATAAACAAACCCATGAAATAACATTTTTTTGGTTCACAATGCAAGCTGCCAATTCATACATCACACTCCATTAATTTCCAAGCTTCAAATTTCAAATACACATCCACATATACTAAGTATACATCACCCAAATAATTTCCTACACACCTATACATTTAATCAATCTTTTAATCTACCATTTAGAAGCAAGAATAAGCTGTTCTCAAAGTGTTTCCATGGCCGCCAAAAATACAGCTCTCCCTTTAAATATCAAACCTCAAAATTCTTTCCACAATTCAAGTACCCATAACATCCACACAAACTTTAATGAAGCAAGCATCAAAAATACATACTTACCACTTTTGAAATTATTCAAAACCTCACCAAAACTTAAATTTCTTGCTGCCTATCTACTGCCCAAGTTGTATAGAACAACTTTAGTGAAGGACTCTTAAAGAAACTAGGGCTTGATCATGGAGGATTGGAGCTTCATCCATGAATGGCCATGGAGTTTTCTTTGGGATGCATTCGGCTGGTTCATTTGCTGGAGGTTGAAGATGATGTTCAGCTGTCCAAAGTGTCTTTTATAGGTGGTCCAAGCTGCCTTAGTGGAGCACTTAATTTATTTTAATGTTTAATTATTCAAACTTTCTCAATTTTCATTTTTATGCCCCAAACTTCCATCATTTATACTATGTACCACAATTTTAATTTTCATGACATTTTACAAATATAATATCATGTATTTTTAATGGACATTTAGGTCAAAAGACAACTCGGGGTGTCAAATGACCACAATGCCCCTGTTCGGGTTGCATTCCCGATTTTTCGGTAACACCGGGTTTTGTCCGTTTTTCGATTTCTCACTTTTCTTTGTACTAATTAATTAATTTTTCTTTGATATTTCTAATGGTATTGGCACTTCAATAGGTGTCTATTTAAGTCCTAAAATTATTTTCCAGGGTTCCCCGCGGTCTAGCGCTAGTCAACGGTCCACGCCGTGACTTCCCGGTGCGGTCACCCATCGCTAGGGTTCTCGGCTCGCTTAACTTAGTTGCATTTCTTTAATATTATTTTTCCTTTATTTTTCTTGTATTTTCTTTTCTTGTATTTCATTATTTAATGTCTCCTCACTCATATCGAAGTGTAGTTCTAGGCATTCTAGCTGTCCGGACAACACTGGTCACCGGAACAGTAGAACGCACTACCGAACTTAGGGGTGTTACAATTGTTCCTAAACATAACATCCAAGACCACCAACCGATGTTGACTTGTTAAAGCCTCTCTTGGAATGACTTTACAATCCTTGCATAGAGCTCTATTTGTCTTCCTAGTTAAGAGGAAGTCGATTTGGCTTCTATGTTGCCCACTTTTGAATGTCACTAAATGTGACTCTCTTTTTATAAAGTAGGTATTTGCTAGTATTAGGTCGTATGCCATAGCAAAATCCAGGATACTTTTTCCCTCCTCATTTCGACGGCCAAAACCAAAACCTCCATGAACATTCTCATAACCTTGTATATCACTTCCTACATGCCCGTTCAAATCTCCACCAATGAAAACATTCTCTTCATTCGGTATGCTTTGCATTAAATCATCCATATCTTCCCAAAACCTTTGTTTACTCTCACTGTCTAGTCCTATTTGTGGGGCATAAGCACTAACTATATTTATTGTTTCTCACAGCTACATATAGACTACTGGCAACTAAATAAGGTGAATGTGAAAAATAAATACCCTTTACCTAGGGTAGATGACCTGTTTGATCAGTTGAGCGGAGTTGGGGTATTCTCCAAGATAGATCTCAGATTTGACTATCACCAGTTGAGAGTGAAGGAGATAGATGTTCCTATGGCTACTTTTAGGACCCGATATGGGCACTATGAGTTTCTAGTGATGTTATTTGGGCTGACAAATGCACCAACAGCTTTTATGGACCTAATGAACCGCACCTTTCATCCCTACTTAGATCGGTTTTTTGTGGTCTTTATAGATGATATCTTGGTGTATTCTAAGAATCGGGAGGAGCATCATGAACACCTGAAAGTAGTACTACAGACACTGTAGGAAAAGCAGTTGCATGCCATGTTGTCCAAGTGTGACTTCTAGTTGGATGAGATATCCTTCCTTGGACACATTATGTCAGCAGATGGGATTAGGGTAGATCCAAAGAATATTGAAGCAATAGTTAAATGGAAGCCTCCCAGAAATGTAACAGAAGTCAGAAGCTTTTTAGGGTTAGCTTGATACTACAGGAGATTTGTGAAGGGATTTTCCCTTATAGCAGCCCCACTGACTAAGTTGCTGCATAAGGATGCAAAGTTTGACTACAATGATAAATGTCAAACCAGCTTTAAAGGCTATGCTTACAAATGCTCCAGTGTTAACACAGCCAAATTCAGAGAAAGACTATGTGATCTACAGTGATGCCTCTCACAATGGGCTTAGATGTGTTCTAATGCAGGAAGGAAAGTAGTTGCCTATGCTTCCAGAAAGCTAAGGCCACATGAAAAGAACTATCCAACTAATGACCTGGAATTGGCGGTAATAATATTTACAGTGAAGATATGGAGGGATTACCTATATGGTGAGAAATGCTACATCTATACGGATCACAAGAGTTTTAAGTATTTGCCAACCCAAAAGAAACTCAATCTAAGACAGAGGAGATGGATTGAATTCCTTAAAGATTATGATAGTGTGATCGACTATCACCCGGGAAAGGCAAATGTAGTGGCTGACGCCCTAAGCAGGAAGTCCATGATGGCTTTGAGAGCACTGAATGCTCAGTTGTCTTTAGTACAGGATGGGGAAATTTTGGCTGAGTTACTTGTAAAGCCAAACTTGCTACAGCAAATACAAGAAGCACAACAAAGGGATGAAAAGTTACTAACTGTTATGGGCAGAATTCAAGAAGTGAAAGAGATTGACTATGAGTTGAAAGGAGATGGGTACCTGTATTATAAAGATAGAATCTGTATACCAGGAGATGAGGAACTAAAGAAGAATATCTTGAAAGAGGCACACAATAGGTTTCATGCTATGCTCTCAGGAAGTACCAAGATGTACCAAGACCTGAAAACACATTATTGGTGGCCTGGAATGAAGAAAGAGATTGGTGATTTTGTGACTAGATGTTTGACATGCCAGTAGGTTAAGGTTGAGCATCAGGTTCCATTAGGGTTATTGCAACCTATATCCATACTAGAATGGAAATGGGACTGCATCTGTAACATCCTCACTTTAGCTAGTCCGCACAGTCTACTGTTTCGGTGACCAATTTCAATCTGGGCAGCTAGAATATTTGAAATTATAAATAGACTAGAGTGACGAGTTATAAATAAACCAAATAATGCTCATAAAAATCAAGGAAAATTTTTAGGAATGAAATGCACTAAGGTTAAACGAGTCGAAACCCCAGTGATGAGTAACTCGAAGGGGAAGTGACGGTGAAGGCCATTAGCAACCCTAGACTAGGGAAAACGTTATGAAATAATTTTTGGGACCTCAGCGAAGGATTATTGGGGTTCTGATGACAATAAAATGTTAAGGAAACACAAAAAAAATTTAATCAATCCGTACACACAATTATAGCTCATTAAGCTAAATGGAGGACATTTTGGTTATTTCGTCTTCAGAGATGATTTTTGGCTAACTTATCCAGTTAAATAAATAATTTATATGATATAAATTGTGAATAAATATTGTTAAAAATTTAATTGAAAATAAGTAAATAAGAAAAGAAAAGAAAATGAAAATAAAATGGGATTTATTACATAATGATTATATAAGCATGAGGTAATTAAATTCTATGGCCAATCAAATTGAAGAGACACAATTATAATACATAAAAAATGAGGAAAAGAATTCAGAAATTCTAGAAAAAAACAGCAGCCCTTCTTCCTCCTTCCAAGGCGCACCATAGCTTCACCATGGCCAAGCTTACCAAAGCTTGATTTTCTTGGTTTTTCACCCACTAAACCCTAAGTTGTCAACACAAAATCTTATTCTCTCCTCATAGTGAAGCTTTTGGGAGTAAAAAGAAGTGTAAAGGAAGAGCTTTTGCAAGCTTGAAAAATGACTCCATTAGAGGTTAGTGACCAAACTTGTTTTCTTTCTTTAAATTCATGTGGAAGGAGTAGAATTAGTGGATATTTACAAAGAAATTTAAATAAAATCATGAGCATAGCTTCCCTAATATTTTTGGCAACCTTGAACTTAGTAGGGTTTTGAAGATTTCTTAGAATTAAAATGGTATTGTGCCTGCCCTTAACACTAATCTATTGTTTAGGATAGTGAAAGGTAAGTGAATGCATGATTTGAGATGGTTGTTAGGGTTTGGGTATGAAATTGAGACTTTGATCAAGTAATAGTGAAAGTAAGTTTTAATGGTCAATTATTGACCATTTGGTTATGTGTGAATAAGAAATGAAGTTGTTTGTTTAGTGGGAATTGAAGTTAGTGTTGCTGCCCTTGGTGACCTACAGGACTGGGTGTGAGTCTAGCAAGTTTGGGCAGCTATAACTGGAGTTGTGTAGGTTCAATTGGTGCAAGGCTAATTAGACATGAAACTAGATGCATAATGGCACAACTTTAGTGAAGAAACCCTGCCCAGAAAAGCAAACCAAGTTGACCTAAAGATTGCCCTAATCTGGGTGACCTGCATTCTGCCTGGGCAAAATGACCAAATGAACAGTGATTATTCATTTGGTCATAACTCAGTGTAGAAAGGTCCAATTGACCTGAAATTTTACCAGAAACTACCTGAGACATAGAACTACAACTTTCATGAAGAAATCAAACTCAAATTTTGACCATAACATGTTCAAAAAGTGACCTGCAGTCACTACACAAAATACAATAGATTTGGTCAGTCCAGAAAATCTAGAAAGTTTGCAATCCAGCCAATTATGGTGTTTAGGCTGTAACTTGAGCTACAAAACTCCAAATGGTGTGACTCAAAAAATGAAATGTAACTAGACACAACAAGGAACAACTTTCATGTTGACAACTTTGCCAAATTCCTAATGTAAAAATGACCAATAGAACAGTAAACACAAGGCTTGAAATCTGAAAATTTTGAACAACTAACCCTAAGCTTAGAAATGGTATTGGCAACCAATAGCAACAACTTTAGAATGCAAAATGTGGTATGTTGAGAGTATTAAAACCAATGTACCTTTTGCATATGCAAAAGTTAACATTTTAGTTGACTAATGAAATAAATAGTAACACCTAAACTTAAATTTCAAGAATTGTACAATTTAAGAGTGTAACATGCTGTAGTACACCTAGCAAGATTGGTTTGGATAGTTTGGCATACCAATAGGGTTCTGTTAGCAGTACTGCATATGGCTCCATGCCATTCTGCGTTTTATGGCCTCCCGTGCCATTCTGTGATAAAAATAGCCTTTGGCTATGTTGATTGAGTTGTTATACTTGGGATTTATCCTTAATAATTATTATAGCTTATTAGCTATTCTGTCGCACACCGGGAGACACATTGTGACCGATGGTGTGATGGTCTGAGGTACTTGGCACCTAGTGCCAGTTTACCCGTTTATCCAGTCCAGTCAACTAATATAGGATACTCGGGCAATTAAAATAAATCTTACCAAATTTTAATCGAATAATACTACAATAAATGCCAGAAATTAAGTCTACATAGAATGTAAACATACATTCTGCATATTTATTTTATTTTAGTTACTTTATTTTATATTGTCACCAATAAGCAGAATTGCTTAGCGCGTCACTTTTGCCACGCACAGGTACTGGAGACATAGCTGGGGAGTCCAGCAAACCTCGGACCAGGTGAATTGTCAGATCTGCACACAGAGTCCAGAGTCACCTCACATTTGCAGTGCATTGGTAGGACATTAGGTTAATTTTGACATTTTGTATTTTGTAAACTTTTTTAATTAGACTTTTATTTTACCATGTATATTTTAAACTCATGTAATTATGTTTTGATATAATTATCTATACATCATATTCAGTAATAAATTTGAGTATTTCTTATTGAGTTGAGTATGATATGAAACGAATTAAATTTTGAAATATTAAAGTCATTTGAGAAATTGTCGAAATATGTTGGTGGTTGACTGAGATTGATAATATGATTATATTGGAAGTGTTTTTAAAAGATTCAAAAGAACTGTTTTTCCAATTTACAGCCGGCACTCTACTGAATTTTCTATAAAATTTACAAAAAATTCAGATTAATCAAAATTATAAATAAATGAATTAGAAAGGGTAAAATGTAATGGAAATATAATTTGGTGCTCCTGCACACTATGTGGCATATCTTGCTCGGCTGCACTGTAGACAGGTAAGGGGTGTCACAGCATCACCATAGATTTTGTGACTGGACTACCATTGACACAGAGGAAGCATGATATTTAATGGGTGATTGTGGATAGATTGACCAAGTCAGCTCACTTCCTACCAGTTAGAGCCGACTACTTACTGGAGAGATTAGCAGAGATTTACATAGATGAGATAGTCCGGCTACATGGAGTGCCCACATCAATCATATCTGACCGAGACCTTAGATTTACTTTGACGGTTTAGAAGAGGCTACAGGAGTCTTTAAGCACTCAACTGCACTTCAGCATGGCTTTTCATTACAAACAAATTGACAGTCAAAAAGGGTGATTCAGGTAACCCTTAGAACTTAATGGGTTACTATAATTATTAAAGGAATGATAATAACAACTTAACAAAAATGACATGAATGACATGATATGATAGGTATTGGAGGATATGTTAAGAAGCTGCATCATTGATTTTGAAGGAAGTTGAGAGAAGTATCTTCATTTGGTAGAGTTTGCTTACAACAACAACTATAAAGCCAGCATAACAATGGCTCCATATGAAGCATTGTATGGAAGGAAATGCAGGACTCCCTTATGCTGGACAAAAATGGGTGAAGAAAAGGTAATGGGTCCAAATTCGGTGAGACAGACTGAGGAAAAAGTGAAACTCATCAGAGACAATTTAAAAGTCACCTCAGAGAGGCAGAAGTCATATGCCGACCTGAGGAGAAAAGATATAGAGTATGAGGTTGGCGATAAGGTGTTTCTCAAGGTATCACCTTGGAAGAAAGTGTTGAGATTTGGTAAGAAGGGTAAGTTAAGCCCTAGGTTTATTGGTCCATATGATGTCATTGAGCGTGTAGGTCTAGTAGCCTATAGGCTAGCTTTACCACCTGAGTTGGATAAGATTCACAACATTTTCCATGTGTCGATGCTCAGGAGATACAGATTAGATCCTTCACATGTCATTTCAGCAGAGGAGATAATTGTACAACCTGATTTGATATATGAAGAAGAACCAGTCAGAATCTTTGCACGGGAAGTGAAAGAACTCAGAAACAAGAGGATCCCACTTGTGGAAGTCTTGTGGAGACACCATAACACAGAAGAAGCTACATGGGAGAGCGAGGAGACGATAAGGCAGCAGTTCTCTCAGCTCTTCACATCAGGTAAATTTCGAGGATGAAATTTCTATTAGAGGGGAATAATTATAACACCCTCACCGTAGGTAGTTCGTACATTCTACTCTTCCGATGACTAATGTTTGTTCGGACAGCCAGAATGTTTGGAACTACACTTGAACTATAGTGAGGAGGCATAAATTCATGGAATAAATGTTAAGAAAATATAGGAAATATTTAGAGGAAATGAAAAAAAAAATTTAGAGAGTTTATTAATTGGTATAAAATAATAAAAATAACTCAATATGCAATATGAAGGGCATTTTGGTCATTTCACCCCAAGAGGTGAATTTTGACCTAAAATTCAAATTAAAATTTAGAGAATAAATTAATTAACATAAATTAAAATTTATGAAATAAATTAGGAAAATGAGAAGAGAAAAGAAAAGAAAAGAAAAGAAAAGAAAGGAAAAGAAAAGAAAATAAAAGAAAAGCTTATGAAAATTCAAAAATTTAAAGTACAAAAATTAAAAATTATAAATAGACACTAGAGGACAAACTCCCACCCACTTCCATCTTCTTCCTCCATTTCTTCTCTCTCTCTTTCCCCCTTGGAGCCGGCTGCATGCTCCCTCTTTCCTCTATTATTGTCAAGCTTTAAAGTTTGATTTCCCAAGCTTCTACCCATCAAAACCCATAGCTCACTTCATTAAAAATTTAGCCCACTCCATAAGGAAGCTATAGACACCTATAATAAGCAAGAAAATTGAAGTTTGGGAAGCTCAAGTAAGGTTAGTGCACTAATCCCTCTTCTTCTCTTCATTAAACATGAAAAGCATGTTTAGCCAAATATAAAATTCATGAAATTAAAAAGAAAATGTTGAGGAAAGAACCCTTGAATTTTTGGTGGCCATGGAACCTTGAGGTTTGTTGCTTTTAAGTGATGAAAAATGATTCCATGAGAATGTGTGATAAGTTGATATGTTTGGGAGTTTGATTGTGCAATGTTTGTGCAAATTTAAAACTTTAAAAACTAGGGTTTGTGTAAATGATTGAGGACTTTTTGTAAATGCTTAAAATTGACCTATTAAGTTGAGTTTGTTACTTATAGAAGTGTTATGCATGCAAATTAAAGTAAGGAATTTGGAGGAGATTGAATTTTGGAAGTGTCAATTTTCTACATGTTGGGACTCAATGAGTCCAGTGGGTTTGTGGAATCATAACTGAAAATGTGTGACTCCAATTGGTATGATACCAATTGAAGGTGAAATTACACTTAAAATAGCCCATTTTTCATGTAGACACCATGCTCAAATTTTGTCAAAAACTTGACCTAAACACTACCCAAATCTGGATTACTCTTCACCAAACCCAGAAAATAATCAAATGAATAGTACATATTCATTTGGTCATAACTCTCACTATACTGGTCCAAATGACCTGAATTTGATACCATTGGAAAGCATAGATATAGGGCTACAATTTTTATGATGACCACTGAACACAGAAATGTCAAAAACCAAACCAAATTGCTGGCCCAAGTTGGGTCATAAAACTGCCCAGAATTAGGTTGCCCAGAAACTGCTGGACACAAACTTACCTGGCCAGTTTTTGCAAAATGGCTATATCTTCATCTACAAGAATTCAAATGTAGTGAAACCAGTGGCAAAATGTCCACAACACATAGGTCTACAGGATTTGTATTTTGACCAAAACCCAAAAATCAAGAGAACTAGGTCAAATAGTTAAAATAAATCACTGCATCAAAACTTCCAATATGACCAAACTTCACTTGACCCCAAAATAGTCTTTTAGTCATAGCTCCCACTAGAAAAAACCAATTGAGATGAGCCATACCTTTCTAGAAATTTGAGAAATTATTGTAGAGACCTTTCTCAAGTTATGCCTGTAAGATCCTCAAAAAGTGACCTGCAGTTACTGTCATAAACTGAGCCCCTGTTGGCATAGGGTACATGAGCCCAGGTCAGTTATTTAGCCATAAATAACTCCAAAAAACTTGAAAAATTGTGATTAGAAATTCTAAGTGACCACAAGACATAGGGTAATAGTTTCTATGAAGATCACCATGCCTAAAAGTGACTGAAACCTATTCTATAAATTAGGTAAACTTTAAGTCCAAAAGCTGCCTAGTTAAAGAACTAGAATATGGAAATGAGTCAGTTATGGTTATCTGACCATAACTTGAGTTCTAAAAGTCAAATTGACATGATTCAAAAGGTAAAATAAAGATAAGACATAGGGAACAACTTCCATGAAGGAAGTGTAGCCAAATAGTGGCTGCAAACTAATCAAATGGATAGGTAAAAGTGAGACACAAAAACTGAAACTAAAGAATGTTCCATAAGATAAATTATCTTATGGTACAGAATTTAACCCTAACAAGCTATTGAATACTACACCATATGAAAGAGGTATGTGGGACCTATTTTCCCACTATAAAGTGATATGAACATTCAAATAAATATGTAATAATGTGTAATTGCCCATAGTATACCTAGACTTATTTATTAAGTTTGGATCGATTGGTATACCAATTAGGGACTACAGATAGCAATACTGCCTATCAAGAAAATTATGAACTGATAATATATGTCTGGTATGATTGTTCTACAGGCTATATGCCTACTTACTGGCCATTGAGCCTACTTTATTTCTGGCTTTACAAGCTTGACAGCGGGCCTCGTGCCTGACAGATGGATACTGGATACACATATGGCTATCTAACTAGTATACTCCTGTGTATCCACCTTTGATAATTTGTTATAGGCTTGTTGGGCACAGATAAAATTAATTAAGACTGAATATACAATAAGTAAACAGAAAAGATATCGATAACTTAAATTATTTCGAAAGTGAAATGAAAACGTAAAATACCTAGAAATTATGAAATTTTCCATATATAGAATTATTATTTAAATTATTCAGTTATTATTATTATAAATTATGCACCACTAACCATTATACTTAGCGTGTTGTTTTTCCATCACTTAGGTATTGGAGACCAGTTTGAGCAGCCGCAGCAGCAACACCAGTAATGCCCAGACAAAGCTCTGACCAGATCTGCCACCGTCTAGAGTCACCTCACTAGTCTTTTGTATTTTGGTAAGGCCCATGTATAGACTAGTATTTTGGTTCATTATATCTAATCTTGATGTAATTACTAGTTTATGATGCATTTCATTTTGGACTTGTAATTAAACTTTGAGATTGAAATGAAAACTTATAATTTATTATCTATGAATTTCCATATGAATGCAATAGATAATACTTTATTTTGAGATCTCATAAATAGTTGTGCAATACCCCTTACCCATCTACAATGTAGCCGAGCGAGGTGTACTACGTTCGGTGTCGGAGCACTCTATCTTATCTTACTTTATTCCTTTAATCATTTTCAAGTTATTATCTTTTAATATCAATTATTTTTCTATGGACAAACAGCGGAGTTTCCCCTATTTTATTTCACATTGGCGTATTTTACTATTCACCTGCTTGGAATTTAACAATATTTTCAAAATAAAATCTCATAATCATCTCATATTTCAATATCATCCATGTATTTCAATTCTCTCATTCATTTTCATCCACTTTCATTCATACTCCATTCACATATCAAAATTCTCATATTTCTATTAATTTATATGATTTACGACTAATCAAATAAATTTACAATTTACATCATATACGAATTAATTACATATGAACTAATCAATTTATTAATTTAAATCACAATTCTCATCAATGGTTCTCATTCACCATTATACCTAAAACATTCTTCTATGTTTTAGGGTCACTCAAATTCAAAAATCACAATTCACTAATCATATTATATATTATCAATCATAATGGCTTCTTTAATTTCTTTTATTATTCCTTATGTTTTTTGGGTTACTATTCACACATTACTATTCACTCAATTTGTCAATTATTTCATACATGATATGTATACAAATTATAGATACATAATTATACCACATTTTGGGTTCTAGAATTATTGGTATTGATTGCTAATACCATTTCAAAGCTTATTTTATGTTATTCAAAATTTTCAGAATTCATACCTTAAGTTTACTGTTCCATTGGTCATTGTTACAATGGAAATTTGGCAAAATTTTCTTCATCAAAGTTGTTCCTTCATGTGTCTTCTTTAATTTCCTTTTTGAATCATTACATTTGGAGTTTTTTTAGCTCAAGTTATGGCCAATTTACCATAACTGGTTGGATTGGTCTTTTTCAAAATTTTCTAGGCAAATTTGGTTCTGCTAGATTTGATGTCTTGATTTTGGTGGACAATTCCATTAATTTGTGATCAAAATTTGGAGTTATATTCTTCATGAAAGTTGTTCTAAATTATCTAAGCTTTCTATTGATAAAAAATTTAGGTCAATTGGATATTCCTACTATGAGTTATGGCCAAATGAACAAACACTATTCATTTTGGTTACTTTTACCAGGTCCAGAATTGGTTACCCAGATTTGGCCAATTTTTAGGTTATCCTAAGTTTGTTTTCTGGGTAACATTTCTTCATCAAAGTTGTGCCATTATGTGTCTAGTTTCATGTCCAATTAGCCTTGCACCAATTGCACCTACACAACTCAAGTTACACCTACCCAAACTTGCTGGACTCATATCCAGTCTTGCAGGTCGTATGAGGCAGCATACCCAACCTCAAATCCAGAGCCATAATTCACTTCAATTCCTCATCAAACAAAGCCAAATGGTCACTAATTGACCATTAGGACTCCAATTCCACAACAAATGAACAAAACCCTAGCTTCATTTCTCAAACCCTAATTCTCAAATGTCCATTTCATACAACCATGCAAAACTAACATTCTAACCATATATACAAACTAAATAACTCCAATAATCACACTTTATTTCATTCAAATTCATCAAATCCCTTAACTATAAGCTGGCCAAAATTTCTCTTGAATTAAACATGAATAATTTCTCAATTTCTCTTGAATTTCTTTCCATTTTCCTACTCAAGTTCAAGTTTAAAGAAGAGAAAGGGAAGAAGGTAGCACTAACATCTTTAGAGCTCCTACTTAAGCATGTAAATCTTCTAATTTTCTGCTTCTAATGGCTGCCCCAAGCTTGTTCTAGTTGCAAGGATAAATTTTTGTAAAGATTAGATAGGGTTTTATGGCGATTAAAGGTAGAAATTGAAGCTTGGGCAAGAGCTTCAATGGTGGTTTCTTTCTTCTCTCTCTCTCTTTTCTCTTTGGTTTGGCTGCCCATGGTGAGAAGATGCAGATTTGTTTGTCAATTTTTGTCTCATTTTATCTCCTTTTTATTAGTTTATTAAGTAGTTGTCTAATGGTGATTGGTGGAGGGCTTTTAATTACATCATGCTTACTCAAGCATGATGTTACTATTAAGCTTTTCTTTCATTTTTCTTTTCTTTCATTTTTACTCATTTTTAATTAAATTTTTAGCAATATTTACTCATATTTTATGTCATATAATTTATTTACTTAAATAGACAAGTTGGTCAAAAATAATCTCTAAAGGCAAAATGACCAAAATGCCCTTAGTTTTGCTTAACGAGTTAAAATTGTTTGTACTGATCTAAAAATTTTTCTAATTATTTTCTTGGCATTCTTGTGACACCTCGTACCCGTATATAGTATACCCGAGTAAGTAATGCCACACGGTGTACCGGCACATTCTAATATACCTTAATTAATTTATACCATGCTTGTGAATATAATTTATGAAATATAATTTATTTTAGCCATTTATCAAAAGTATTATTTATTTGAGGTTCCGAAAATTTTATAGAAAATCCGGCGGAGTACCGGCTAAAAATGGAGAAAACAGTTCTTCGGAACCTGTTAAAAACACTTCCAAATAATTTCCAAACAATCCCAACTTCAATTCATCAATAGAGTCTCAACAATTTTTCAATTTCAGGTCTCAACAACCTTTTCATTTCTCAAACATCCCTTTCTCAGGGTTCTCATATATAAACAACAATTAAATACTCAAATTACTTCCATACATAACCATAAATCTTTATTATTTACATGAACCTCAAAATACATTACATAAATCCCAAATACATATGAGAAAATAAAAATTTAATTACAAAATGACAAAATGACATCTAGTGTCCTACCAATGCACTGCAGGTGACGAGGTGACATGGACACTGTGCAGAATTGCAGGATGGACTCACCCAGTCTGTGGTCTACTGGGCTCACGATCTGTATCTTCAGTACCTACGCATGGCAAAAGCAATGCGCTAAGCAATAATGCTTAGTGGTGCAATAATATAATAAAAGAAAATAGCAAGAAAACAAATATGTAGTGAATGTGTATGATTCATTTGTTTAGTATGGGTATATACATTAATTCATTAACTTTGTTCACTTTCATTCATTTGGTTGCCCAAGTAACCTACACTAGACGACTGGACTGGATAACGGGTAAACTGGCGCTGGGTACCTAGTACCTCAGGCCGTCACACCATCGGTCACATTTGCATCTCCAGGCAAATGTAACCTACCAAGTCAGAATAATCTCGTGCACAAGGCCAAGTCTCAATGCAAGGTCGAATGGCTAAAAGCCATGAAATCACTGAATGGCATATAGCCATGTGCGATCGCTAATCGAACCCTATTGGCATGCCAAACTATCCAAACCAATCATGTTAGGTATACTAGGGCATTTGAAACTTTTAAATTCTTCAATTTGTGTATTTCAAGTTTTGGTGTCACTATTCACCTCATTGGTCAACAAAAATGTTGACTTTTGGATAGAAAATATGTACATTGACTTTGGCACTCCCAACATACCACATTTTACATTTAAAACTTGTTAGAATTGGTCACCATTACCATTTCTAACTTAAAACCAAGAGGGCAGAAAATTTCAGTTTTTGAGCCTAAGTTTACTGTTCCATTACACACTGTTACAGTGGAAATTTGAAGAAATGGCAAACATGAAAGTTGTTTCTTATTTTGTGTAGTTGAATTTCCTTTTTTGAATCACTGCATTTGGAGTTTTGTAGCTCCAGATATGGTCCAAAAAACACAGCTGGCCGGATTGCCAATCTGCAGAATTGACCATATCTACAGTAACATGAACAGTGACTGCCACTGCCATTTGGGTTAGGTTCTGGCCATAATTTGGGGAGGTTTCTTCATGAAAGTTGTTTGTATATGTCTTAACTTGTTGTTGTAAAACTTTCAGGTCAATTGACCAAATCTACAGTGAGTTATGGCCAAATGAGCGATTCTTGCTCA
Organism: Hevea brasiliensis; assembly: GCF_030052815.1. Taxonomy (NCBI): domain Eukaryota; kingdom Viridiplantae; phylum Streptophyta; class Magnoliopsida; order Malpighiales; family Euphorbiaceae; genus Hevea; species Hevea brasiliensis. The sequence continues at coordinate 68,289,350 of NC_079499.1, read as the reverse complement.
TTTGGTCAATTCTGCAGGTCATTGCGGGTGTCGGATTGGGGCCAAGTTTTGGTCCTCTTGCTTTGGTCTTTTGGGCATGGTTTCTTCAGCAAAAATGTGCCATTATAAGCCTAGTTTCATGTCCAATTGGCCAAACACCAATTGGACCAACACAGCCAAAGTTATGGCTGTGCAATTGGACTGAAATTTCAGTCACTCTGCTGCACTAACAAGGCAGCCTACACATTCACTTGGCTATACTATTTTTCAGTCCAATTCATGGTCAACATACCTAAAATGGTCACTAATTGACCCTTATAATGTTCTTTCACAATTTCATAAGCTAAATCCAAGTTTCACTTCTCAAAACCCTAATGTCCAATTTAAATTACCCATAAACCTCAATTAGCACACTAGTTCAACATCCATGCATATTCATACCTTAAACATCATTTCTATCCACTCTATATTCATTAAAACAATCAAACTCATCCTTCCTTAGGGCTGCCGAAAATTGAAGATGCCCTAACACATATAATTTACTTCAAGTTCTTACAATTTCTTAACTTAAAATGATGCTCTAACAAGGATTAAAGGAGTGAGAGTCAAAGGATAGCACTAACCTCACTTTAACCTCTTGTAGGGCAGATTTCTTCAAGCTAAAACTTCACTTTCCTTCTTCTTCTTGGCTGCCAAAAGCTTCCCCAAGTGATATGGTCAAGGTTTAATGAAAGGGGTTAGGGCTTAGTGGTGTAATAAGGTAGGAAATTAAGCTTGCTTGATTGAACATCAATGGAGGGAGGAAGAAGAGAAACTCACGTTTTTGGCTGAAGAGAAGGCAGCTGGTTTTTGGTCTTCCTTGGTCTGTATTTAGCTCTTTTATTAGTTAGTCAAATGGTTACTTAATGGTGATTGGTTGGCAATTTTAAATGACATCATCAAGATGTCATAAATGAGCTTTTCTTTGATTTTTCTTTTCTTTTCATCACTACTCAATTTCAATTTAATTTCTAGTAATGTTTATTCATATTTTATGTCATATTAATTATTTACTCAACTGGACAAGTCGGCCAAAAATCACCTCTGAAGGCGAAATGACCAAAATGCCCTCCGTTTGGCTTAACGGGTCAAAATTGTCTGTACCGATTGAAAAATTTTCCTAGGTATTTTCTTGGCATTCTAATGCCATGGGAACCTCAATAACCCTTTTTTGGAGTCCCAAAATTATTTTATAATTTTTCCCGGTCTAGGGCTCCTCGTATAGAACCGCAACGTCCCTCCGGTTACCCATCGCTTGGGCACTGGCTCATTTGACTTGGTTGTATTTTATTTTTAAAATTTTTACTAAGTGTTTCTTATTAATATTTGAGTTAATTATGGTCCCTCACTTAAGTTTAATTATTTTTCCGGACGTTCTAGCTGTCCGGACCGACACGGGTCACTGGAACAGTAGAATGTACGGAGTTGTTATCGGGAGGGTGTTACAATTCTAATGCCATCGAAACCTCAATGACTCTTCTTTGGAGTCCCAAAAATTATTTTATAAATTTTCTCTCAGGTTTAGGGCTCCTAGCTATGAGGACCGCAACTTTCCACTACGTTACCCATCGCTAGGGCACCAGCTCATTTAACTTGGTTGTATTTTATTTCTAAATTTTTTTCTAAATTTTTGCTTACCATTATTTGGGTTATTTATGACTTCTCACTCTAATTTACATATAGTTCTAGTCATTCTAGCTGTCTAGACAGACATTGGTCACCGAAATAGTCAAATGCACGGACTAGCTAAAGTGAGGGTGTTACAATTCTTCCCCTCTAACAAAAATTTCGTACTTGTAATTTACCCGGTGTAAATAGTCGAGGAGCTGCTACTTCCTTATTTCTTCACCTTACTAGAGAAAATGGATCTACATTAGTGTCACCTCGACTCATATGAATGCAATGCATGTCATGAACATTATCCCTTTCCATCTATCTATGCTTAGGAACGCCTAAACCGTGCTCTGATACCAATAAATGTAATGCCCCTTACTCGTCTACAATGAAGCCGAGCGAGGTGTGCTACATTCAGTGCCAGAGCACCCTATCTTATATTACTTTATTCCTTTAATCATTTTTAAGTTATTATCTTTTAATATCAATTATTTTTATATAGCGAAACAACGGAGTTTCCCCTATTTTATTTTACATTGGCGTATTTTACTATTCACCTGCTTGGAATTCAATAATATTTTCAAAATAAAATCTTATAATCATCTCATATTTCAATATCATCTATGTATTTCAATTCTCACATTCATTTCCATCCACTTTCATTCATACTCCATTCACATATCAAAATTCTCATATTTCTATTAATTTATATGATTTATAACTAATTGAATAAATTTACAATTTACATGATATACAAATTAATTACATATGAACTAATCAATTTATTAATTTACATCACAATTCTCATCAATGGTTCTCATACACCATTATACTTAAAACATTCTTCTATGTTTTATGGTTACTCAAATTCAAAAATCACAATTCACTGATCATATTATATATTATCAATCATAATGGCTTCTTTAATTTCTTTTATTATTCCTTATGTTTTTGGGGTTAATATTCACACATTACTATTCACTTAATTTGTTAATTATTTCATACATAATATGTATACAAATTATAGATACATAATTATACCACATTTTGGGTTCTAGATTTGTTGGTATTGATTGCCAATACCATTTCAAAGCTTATTTTATGTTATTCAAAATTTTAATATTTCATGCCTTAAGTATACTATTCCATTTGTCATTGTTACTGTGGAAATTTGGCAAAATTTCCTTCATCAAAGTTGTTCATTTATGTGTCTTCTTTAATTTCATTTTTGAATCACTCCATTTGGAGTTTTGTAGCTTAAGTTATGGTCAATTTACCATAATTGGCCAGATTGGTCTTTACCCATATTTTCTGGGCAAATTTGGTTCTGCTAGATTTGATGTCGTGGACAATTCCATTATGTTGTGATCAAAATTTGGAGTTATATTCTTCATGAAAGTTGTTCTAAATTATCTAAGCTTTCTATTGATATAAAATTCAGGTCAATTGGATTTTCCTACTCTAAATTATGGCCAAATGAATAAACACTGTTTGTTTGATCACTTTTACCAGGTCTAGAATTGGTTACCCGGATTTGGCCAATTTTTAGGTCATCCTAAGTTTGTTTTCTAGGCAAGGTTTCTTCATTAAATTTGTGCCATTATGTGCCTAGTTTCATGTCCAATTAGCCTTGCACTAATTGAACCTACACAACTCAAGTTATAGCTACCCAAACTTGCTGAACTCACATCCAGCCTTGTAGGTCTTATGAGCCAGCATATCCAACCTCAAATCCAAAGCTATAATTCACTTTAATTCCTCATCAAACACAGCCAAATGGTCATTAATTGACCATTAGGACTCCAATTCCACAACACATAAACAAAACCCTAACATCATGCCTCAAACCCTAATTCTCAAATGTCCATTTCATATAACCATGTAAAACTAACATTCTAACCATATATACAAACTAAATAACTCCAATAATCACAATTTATTTCATTCAAATTCATCAACTCCCTTAACTCATAAGCTGGCCAAAATTTCTCTTGAATTAAACATGAATAATTTCTCAATTTCTCTTTAATTTCTTTCCATTTTCCTGCTCAAGTTCAAGTTTAAAGAAGAGAAAGGAAAGAAGGTAGCACTAACCTCTTTAGAGCTCCTACTTGAGCTAGTAAATCTTCTAATTTTACCCTTCTAATGGCTGCCCCAAGCTTGTTCTAGTTGCAAGGATAAATTTTTGTAAAGACTAGAAAGGGTCTTATGGTGATTGAAGGTAGAAATTGAAGCTTGGACAAGAGCTTTAATGGTGGTTTCTTTCTTCTCTCTCTCTTTTCTCTTTGGTTCGGCTGCCCATGGTGAGAAGATGTAGATTTTTTTGTCAATTTTTATCTCATTTATCTCTTTTTTATTAGTTTATTAAGCAGTTGTCTAATGGTGATTGGTGGAGGGCTTTCAATTGCATCATGCTTACTCAAGTATGATGTAATGATTAAGCTTTTCTTTCATTTTTCTTTTCTTTCATTTATACTCATTTTTAATTAAATTTTTAGCAATATTTATTCATATTTTATGTCATATAATTTATTTACTTGAATAAATAAGTTGATAAAAAATCGTCTCTGAAGGTGAAATGACCAAAATGCCCTTCATTTTACTTAACGGACTAAAATTGTCTGTACCGATCTAAAAACTTTTCTAAGAATTTTCTTGGCATTCTAATGCCATAAAAACCTCAATGACTCTTCTCTAGAGTCCCAAAAATTATTTTATAAATTTTCTCCTAGGTTTAGGGCTCCCAGCTGCGAGGACCGCAACTTCCCACTGGGTTACCCATCGCTAGGGCATCGGCTCATTTAACTTGGTTGTATTTAATTTCTAAAATTTTTTCTAAATTTTTCCTTACCATTATTTGGCTTATTTATGACTCTTCACTCTAGTTTACATAAAGTTCCAGTCATTCTAGTTGTCCAGACAGACATTGGTCACCAGAACAATCAAATGCACGAACTAGCTAATGTGAGGGTGTTACAAGTTGTGAATGATATGATAAAAGAGAATATGAAATGGAAATGTGTGAAATGAATATGAACATGTTAACAAGTGATTAATGGAACCCGCCAGATGCTAATAAAACAGAGGAAGCTCTGTCCGGGTCTCCATAGAAATAAGTTATAAAAAAAAAAAAAATTCTACACATGGATTACCACTTTTAAATGATATTAAAAGTTTACAATAGATATGATAAAACAAGATAGGGTACTCCAGTACCAAATGTAGCACTCCTCACTCGGCTACACTGTAGACAGGTGAGGGGCGTCACAATTCACCACTTGGGAAGACCTCTCACAAGCTTTTCTAGCAAGGTATTTCCCACTTGCAAAGACTGCAAAATTGAAGGTTGAACTCAACACCTTCAGACAGAAGGAAGCTGAATCACTCTATGATGCATGGGAGAGGTATAAAGACCTATAGAGGAAATGTCCACACCATAGCATAGAGGATTGGCTCCTAGTTTAGAATTTCTATAATGGGCTACTGCCCTCTATAAGGAGCACGGTAGATTCAGCTGCAAAAGGTGACCTAATAGAGAAAACAGTAACACAAGCACTTGAACTTCTAAAGAGGGTCGCATATCACAACTACAAATGGTCAAATGTAAGGGGAAATAAAAAGAGGACACAGGGATCCTAGAAGTGGATGCCCTAAGCATAATATTTAATGCCCTCACTTTAGATAGTCTGTACATTCTACTGTTCTGACGACTAACATCTGTTCAGACAGCTAGGATGTTTGAAACTACACTCAAACTAGAGTGAGGAGGCATAAATTGACTGAATAAAAACTAAGAAAAATTAAGGAAAAATAAAAGAAATGAAATACAATGAAGTTAAATGAGCCGGTACCCTAGCAATAGGTGACCAAATGAAAAGTAGTGGTGAAGATAGCTAGTAACCCTAAACTCGAGGGGAATCCCGTGAAATAAATTCTCGGATTCCAGAGAAGAGTTATGGCACCCTAGGTAGCATTAGAATATCAAGAAAAGGTTAGGAGAATTTTTAAGATCGGTACAGACAGTTTTGGCTTCTTAAGCCAAACGGAGGGCATTTTGGTCATTTCGCCTTCAGAGATGATTTTTGACCAACTTTTCCAATTGAGTAAATAAATTATATGACATAAAATATGAATAAAGAGTGATGAAAATTAAATTAAAAATGACTAGAAAAGAAAAGAAAAGGAAATGAAATAAAAATCACATTTATGACATAAGCATGATGTCATAAATGAATAAAATTAAAATCCTAACTAATGGGAAATTGTCAAGCAATTTAAAAGGGGATAAATATCATTAAATTGAGACAAAAATAAGAAAAAAAATCTGCTCTCCTCCTTCCTCAAACAGCCGACTTCCATAGGTGACCCTTCCATAAAAAATTTTAAGCTTGCTAGCTTGAAATTCTCCATTCTCTCATACCAAAAGCCCTAGCCACCTTCACAAAAACTTGAACCCACCCCTTGGAGAAGTGTTTGGCAGCCTAGAAAAAGAAAAAAAGTGTATGAAAATTGAAGATTAGCTAAGAAAAAATTCTGCTCACACAAGGTTAGTGCTTATTTATGCAACTCTCTTTATTTCCATGTTAAGGACTTTAATTAAGTAAGAAATTGTAAGCAGATTGAAATAAAACCTAAGGGTATGAACACCATGGAATTCGGTAGCCCTAAGGAAGTGATGATGTTGATGGTTTAAATTGAATTAAATTGGTTTGATGATGGTATTTGGGATGTGTGAATGGATTGGAGATGGTAGTTCATTTGATATGCATGAATTAGGGATGAGTTGAGAAATTTTGAGTTAGGGTTTGAATTAATTTTGGTACCTTGGTGTTATAGCTTGAGATTGATCTTGTTAAGACTGTTTGTTGATCATTTGAAGTGTTATGAATGATAAATTGTAGCTGGGAGTAAGGAGGATGGAATATTGGGAGTGCTTCTCTTATGCAGGAAATTCGAACCTATGAGTCTAGTGTGTTGTTTGAGTTATAACTAAAGTTGTGCGACTCCAATGGGTGTAAAGCCAATTGAAGGTGAAACTAGACTTAAAATATCCAATTTTTTATGAATAAATCCTGCCCAAATTCTATCAAAATCTTGGTCAATTTATTATCCCAATCCGGATATCCAAACACTTAACCTAGAAAAATGACCAAATGAACAGTACGTGTTCATTTGGCCATAACTCTCTCTAAACAGGGCCAAATGACCTAAATTTTATACCATTGGAAAGATTAGACATAGGACTACAACTTTCATTCAGAACACCAAGCCCATAAATGCCTTTAACCAAATGAAATTACTCACCTAACTTAGGTAACCAAACTAACCATAATCAATTCTGCCCAGAATTTCCTAGATATAGACCAATTGACCAGTTTTGGAAAAATGGCCATAACTTGGTCTATAAAAATCCAAATGCAATGAAACCAATGGAAAACTTTTTATAAGACATAGATCTACAATGTTGGTGTTTTTACCAAAACCCAAAACCTAAAGGAACTATGTCAAATGGTTAGAAAATTTAGCATGTCAAAACCTAGAGTTTGACCAAATTACACTTGACCCCAAAACAGACTTTAAGTCATATCTCCCACTAGGATACTCTAATTGGGATGAGCCATACTGATCTGGAACCCTAAGAAATAGGCTCCAACTTTGTTTTAGACATGGTCTTCAAACTAGGAACATAAGAACCCTAAAATGGAGATCAAATTTACTGACCTGAACCTGGACCTTGAGGACATGGGGTACCTGAGTCTAGGCCAGTGATTTGGCCATAACTAATTCTAAAAAATTTGGAAAATTGTAATTAAAATTTTTGAGGGACCATAAGATATAGGGTAATAACTTTTATGAAGAATATTAGGCCTACAAATGACTGTAACATGTCCAATTAATTAGACAAATACAGACTCTAGAATCTGCCTAATTCTTGACCCAGAAAGAGATAGTGAGCAAGTTATGGTTATTTAACCATAACTTGAGTTATAAAACTCAATTTAATATGATTCAAAAAGGAAAATAAAGCCAAGACATAGAGGAACAAATTCTATGAAGGGAGTGTGGCCAAACAGTGGCCACATCCTGGTCAATTTGCCATGTAAATGCAGTGCATCAAATCTAGACCTAAAGAAAGGTCCATAACATAACTAGGCATATGAGATAAAACAAATTAGAATAAATTTTTAAGTATAAAAATAACATGAATTAATGAAATTATAAATATTTAATAATACTATTATGCCCAAAGTATGCCTAGACTCATTTATATAGCATGGATCGATTAGTATACCAATTAGGGACTATATATTGCAGTACTGCCCACAGGGATAATCATAGATAGACAACATATGTCTAAGATTATTGTTCTACTAGCTTTATGCGTGCCCGATAGCCATAGTGCTAATTTTCATTATTACTAGCTTATGTCTGCCCGCTAGCCTTGTGCCTGATATGACCGTTGTGTACTGGGTCGACATACGGATGTCTGACTAGTATACTCCCGTGTATCCAATCTTTATATTGTGTCATAAGTTACTGAGGTATAGATAAAAGCAATAAGCCTTAAATATAAATAAGTACATGAGAAAATCATTTATATGAATTTTATAAGATTGAAGATAAGGTATATGCACATACATGAGAAGGCCATTAATATAAATTTTATAAGACTGAATATGAGATACAAGCACAGAAAAGATCCCTATTGACTTAAGTTCTAGAAAAAGATGTAAAAGACTTTAAATACATGAAAATTGATATTTATTTATAAGGTTATACGTGAAATAATTATTTTAAATTGTTTAGTTATTTTCTTATTTATGCACCACTAAGCGTTATGCTTAGCATGTTGGTTCTTACCACGCTTAGGTGCTGGAGAGCAGCAGCAGCATAGTGCCTAGACCAGACTTGGACCAGATCTGCTATAGTGTGGGTTGTGACCTCATCAGATATTTTTGGTAGGGCTCATGTATATATTAGATTTTGCATTTTGGTATTGTATGTAATTAAATGTTATAAATAATTTTGGATTGTTTATAAATTGAAAATTATTGTATATGTAAACTTTATATGAATGAAATGTAATTTATTTTCTTGAAATTGATATGAGCATGAGAAATGATATGTTGAATGAAAGATGAAATGGATATGAATTGTTTTAACAGGTAACATGAAACCCACCATGCACTAATAAAATAGAGGGGACTCTGTCTAGGTCTCCATAAGAATAAAATGGAATAAAAAAAAATTTCTACAAGTGAGATGATAAAATTAAATGGACATTAAATTAATATTATAAACGATAAGATAGGATAGGGTGCTCCGGCACCGAATGTAGCAAGCCTTACTCGGCTACACTATTGAGTGGAGAGAGGTGTTATATGATGTTCAATTTGACTAGCTCATGAAGAGACTCGATAGAATGTAAGCTAACATTATAGGAATGAGCAACCAGCACTACGACAGCTGTGGAGGAGGTTATATGTCTTCAAAATGCAACAACTTCAATGAACCCTCCACAGAACAGATGAACTATGTGAATAACGGAGGGAACTTCAACCAAAGGCAACTCAACAAACCATACTCAAATACTTACAAACTTGGATGGAGGAATAACCCAAATTTCTTATAGTCAAATTCACAGAATTAGCCAATGAATAAATAGCAAGGCTACAGACCACCAGCACCAACTGGATTTTAGAACTGAGGATAAAACTTTGCATAGCCACCACCACCTCTCAACCTCAACAGCCTGAACCAAAGTTGACCATGGAGTTAATGATGGAAGGTTTCTTAGTAGCTCAACAACAGCATAATGAAATGATCAAGCAACTAGCTTGCAGAATGGACCAACTTGCCACCCACAACAAGATGCTTGAAAATCAAATTACTCAGTAAGCAAGTTCTTCAAGCAAGGCTGTCGGTAAACTGCCTAGTTAAATAGAGATGAACCCAAAGGAGCATTGTAAGGTAGTTACATTGAGGAGTGGAAGAGTTCTACAATAATCAGAGGAATAACTAACTGAGAAAACCTCTGATAAATCTGAAAGCCAAGCAGAGGAGAAAGAGGAAGCAGCCAAAAAGGACCAGGAAGAGGAAGCAAGGAAGAAAAAGAAGCTACCAGAGCCATATCAACCTCCTCTACCTTTTCCTTAGAGATTCCAGAAAGCCAAATTGGACAAGCAGTTTAGGAAGTTTTTAGAAGTTTTACAGAAACTCTACATTAACATTCCCTTCACTAAAGCACTTTCTCATATGCCATCCTACACCAAATTCTTTAAGGAAATTTTGTCAAAGAAAAGAAAGCTGGAAGACTATGAGACTATTTCTCTCATAGAGGAATGTAGTGCCATAATGCAAAACAAACTGCCACTAAAGCTAAAGGAGCCAGCAAGCTTTTCCATACCTTGTCTCATCGACAATATGAAAATAGACAAGGCCCTCTATGATCTTGGGGCAAGTGTAAATCTAATGCCTTTATCAATATGTCAAAAGCTGGAAGTCGGAGAACTGAAACTGTAATGCCCTCACCATAGGTAGTCTGTACATTCTACTATTTCGATGACTAATGTCTGCCTGGACAACTAGGATGTCTGGAACTACACTTAAATGATAGTGAGGAGATATAAAATGATGGACTAAAAAATAAAAAAATACAAGAAAAATTAAGGAAAAATAAAAGAAATGAAATGTAACTAGGTTAAATGAGCCGTGGTTTTAGCGATGGGTAACTGTACCGAGAAGTCACTGCATAGATAGTTGCTGACCCTAAACCCGTAAGGAATCCTAAGAAATAATGTTTTGGACTTAATTAAAAGTTTACTGAGGCACAAATGACATTCAAAATGTCAAAGAAAATTTAGTTAATCGGTACAAATGAAAATGAAAATTAAAGGAACTGTCGGATCAGGGATTTAGTCAGTATTACGGAAGAAGCTCGACTATAACCCGAAGAGAGATATTTTGGTCATTTGGCACCTAGAGTTGACTTTTGACCTAAATGTCCATTAAAATATGAAAGTATACATGTAATGTAATTAAAAAAAAAGAAGGGTATTATTTGAAATATTAAAACTTTGATTATTATAATAATTAAACCAAAGTTAGTGGGGGTATACAAAGGCATTAAGTGATAAATCTCTCCACTCACTTTCATCTTCTTCTTCAATTGTCATCCATGGCCGAATTTTGTTCTCTCAATTCCTTCATGAATTTTCTCTTCATGCAAGCTTAAATCCTCTTCATTTTCAACATAAAATCACAAGTTTACTTCACAAGAATTAGTCCTCACACCTTCAGAAGTATATAGGTAGCAAAAGGAAGGAGAAATTTTGAAGTTTTAACAAGCTTAAGAAAGTGAACAAAGAGGTTAGTGCTTATACCCTTTTCCTTTCTTCATTAAAATTTTATTTGAAGTTAAGATGAAGTGAATTATGCTTTAAATCAAAGAAATGGTAAGTTAGGAGAAGTGTTAAGTTTCGACAACCTTGAGAAGTATGGGAATTTGATTAATTCTTACATGTAAATGATGATTAGTGATGTTGATCAAGGTAATTACATGTACTAGAATATAATTGCATGTGTATGTTTGAGGTTGACAATTTGAATTAGGGTTTGAACAAATTATTAAAGACTTTGTGTAAATGTCTCAATTCGGCAGCCTTGAGGAACTTAGGAGATTGATAATTTCATTAATGTAAATGTTGATTAATGGTGTTGATGAATAAGTAGATGAGGGCTATATGTTGATTGATGAAGTTATTTGTGATAGAAATTTTATTTCATGTGTATATTGTGATTAACCTTGACAATGTGGATTAGGGTTTTTAACTACATATTGGAGACTTAATGTAATTATTGGAATGTGATAGTATTGAGATGATATTTAGAAGTGCCATGAATGCCAATTTGAAGTAAGGGAATTGGAGGAATGATATTTAGGAGTATAATTTCTTTGCAGGTTGGGAATTTGTTGAATTCAGTGTGGATTTTGAGCTATAACCAAAATTGTGTCACTGCAATTGGTATGAGGCCAATTGGAGGTAAAACTAAACCTAAAATTCACAATTTTTCATGAAGAAACTATGCCCAAATTTTATCCAAAAAGTGACCTAATTATTGCCCCAATCCAGCTAACCATATAAGGAACCCAGAAATTTGACCAAATGAATAACTCACTCTAGACAGGTCCAAATGACCTAAATTTTATACCATTGGAAAGCTTAGATATAGGACTACAACTTTTGTGAAGAACACAAAGCCGAGAAATGCCTTTAACCAAACCAAATTGCTGGCCTAAGTTAGGTAACAAAACTGTCTAGAACTAAAACTACCCAGATTTTGCTAGACATAGGCTACCTGACCAGTTTTGGCAAAAAAGCCATAACTTGGTCTACAGAAATCCAAATGCAATGAAACCAATGGCAAAATGTCCACAAGATATTAATCTATAATATTTATATTTTGACCAAAACCCAAAAATCAAGTCAATTGGCTAGATCAAGTCAATATACCAATTCTAAAAATTACATAAGTGACCATTGACTACACAATAGTCCAAGCCAGTTATTAGGTTATAAATGGTTCTACAAAACTTGAAACATTGCAACTAAAGATTCTGAGTGACCACACGACATAGGGAAACAAATCCTATGAAGAACACTAGGCCTAAATGTTTCTATAACATGTTCAAATAAATTGGTAAAGTATGATACTAAAACTGCCTAGTTAAGGAACTAGAAATTGGAATCGAACCAGTTATGTATATTTGACCATAACTTGAGTTCTATAAATCCAAATGACATGATTCAAAAAGGGAAAACAAGAAAGACATAGAGGAACAACTTCCATGAAGGATGTATGGCCAAACTATAACGCCCTCACTTTACGTAGTTCATACATTCGACTACTCTGGGGACCTAAAGTCAGTCCGGGCAAGTTAGGATATCTAAAACTACACTCTGGTGATAGTAAATAGGCATATAATGATGAAAGAAATAAAAAGAAAATACAAGAAAAATTAAAGAAAAATAAAAGAGAGAATGTGAAACTAAGTTAAACGAGCCGATATCGAAGCGATGGGTGATCGCACCGGGAAGTTACGGCACAGGCAATAGCTAACCCCAGGACTACAGGGAACCCTCGAAATTAAGTTTTGAGACATAATTGAAGACTTATTGAAGTATAATTGACATTAGAAATGTCAAAGAAAATTAAAGAATTAGTACAAAGAAAAACAAAAAATTGAAGAAACCGATAAAAATCGTTGTTACCGAAAAATCAGGAATGCAAATCGAATAGGGGCATTTTGGTCATTTGACACCTAGAGTTGACTTTTGACCTAGATGTCCATGAAAAATTAGTAGTATTAAATTTTGAAAATGCCATGAAAATAAGAAACTTGACATATAATGTAAATAGTGAGAAATTAGGGTGTTAATTGCAAATAGGGAAACTTAGGATTATTTAAATGCTTAATTAAGATTAAGTGGAGCACTAAGGGGATTATTTAAACATTAGTCGATAAGAAGGGCAGCACTAACATCATCTTCATCTTCTTCCTTCAACATTGCCAAATTGTTTTCTCTCCATTTTCCACCATTGCCATCCCTTCATGCAAGCTTCAAAGGTCCATCTTCAAGCCATGATTTGCATAAATGGTCTTCATTAAAGTTAATCTTCACTTTCCAAGGAAGAAGTTGATATTAAATTTAAGAGATTTGGGTGAAGATTTAACAAGCTCCAACAATAGGTAAGTGTTCAAATTCCTTTCCTTCTTAAGTAAAGTTTGTGGGAAGCTTGAGATAAGTAAATTGATGAAGAAATTTTTTGATGAGTTATTATTATGTACTAATTTTGGCAGCCATGTTGAACTAAGAAGAGTGTTAAGCTCCGTGAATTAAATTAGTGAATATTGTTATTAATAGATTCATGGAAGTGTATAGTAAATTATTGGTTCGAATTCCATGTAATTGTTAGGTATAATCATGTATACTATGTTGATTTTGACTTTGTGAATTAAGATTGTATTTGGTATATTGAGAACTTATATATACTGCTCCAATTGACCATAATGAGATCTGATAAATGATATTAGTACATTATAATTCCAGAATTCAAGTATGGGAGTTAAGGATTAGGGTTTTGAATGTATAATGGTTGTGTAATTGAAGAATTGTATAAGGGCAGTATGCATTTGGGACTATAACCCTAATTGTGTGATCCCAATTGGTATAAGGCAAATTGGAGGTAAAACTAGACTCAATATAGACCAACTTTCATGTAGAGAGCTTGTCCAAATTCTGCCTAGAAGTGACCTAAAAGAATGACCAAATCCGGAATTGCATGACATGAAAACCCAAAATTTTGACCATATGAACAGTAGTCAGTATTTTGGCTATAACTCACTCAAAACAGGTCCAAATGACCTGAAATTTATACCATGGAAAGTTTAGAAATAGAGCTATAACTCTTATGAAGACACCAAAGCCCAAAAATGACCAGAACCAAGTCAAAATGCTTGTGCAATTTGGGTTACAAAAATTGGCTGAATTGACTTTGACCTAAAAATGACCTAAACTTTGCGATATAAGTGCAACTTGACCAGCAATAGTAAAATGACCATAACTTGGTTCATATAACTCCAAATGCATTGAAACCAGTACCAAATTTTCACTAAGACATAGGCCTACAATAATGGTATTTTGACTAAAACTCATAAATTAAGGGAACTGGGTCAATTAACTTGATTAAGTTGGCATACCAAATCTGGAAATGGTTCAAATGAACATTAACTCCAGTAAAGTGTTTTAAGTATAACTCCCACTAGAAGTCTTCAAACAAAATGAGTCATACCATTGTGGAAAGCTAAGAAATAGACCTTCAACTTTGTAAAAAGCTCAAATGTTGGGTCAAAGCTACTACCCTAGTTGAACATCCTATCACTACAAGACCATTGAGTCCAGTCCAATAACTTAACCATAAGTAACTCTACAAGACTTGAAAAATTATAATAAAAAAATTCTTAGTGACCATAAGACATAGGGTAACATATCCTATGAAGAGTAATAGACCTAAATATGGTAGCAACCTACTCAAATAAAATTGGCAAAGTATAATACTAAAACTGCCTAGTCAGGGGACCAAAATTCAGAATTGACCTAGTTATGGTCAATTGACCATAACTTGAGTTATACAAATCCAAATGACATGATTCAAAAAGGAAATTAAAGAAGACACAATGAGAAACAATTTAATGAAGAGAAATCTGCTAAATTTACACTATAGCTTGATCCAATTGATAGTAAACATTGGCTATGAAATCTAAATAATTGCAATAAAATGCAATAAGCTTTGAAATGAAATTGGCAACATATGTCAACATGTGAGGAATGTAAAATGGAACATATTAGTGACTTTAAAACTAATTCACCTAGTGTGCATTAAAGGTCAACATTATAGGTTAACTAATGAAAGGAATAGTATCAATAAAATTTAATTATTGAACCTTATTACTAGAAACAATTTAAATGAGTACTGAAACACTTTAAATTGTGTGTTTCAGTTAGAAGAGACAATGAGAAGGGAAAATACCCGCTGAGTCAAGGCCAAGAGGAGACTCATCAGAGGTTTGTGCATAACTAGTTTTTAATTGATTTTGTTTTGAATATTTCATATGATTAAATGACTTTATTTTCCTTATGTATTATGTTTATCAAGTATTGGATTTAATTCAATGATTATTGAAATTGTTATAGTATGTATGAATTTAGCTTTGTGAAATGGCATTTCAATAAGTATTAAGCATTGTTGTGGATTGAACAAATTATATTTTGGAAAATTGTGATAGAATATGTTTTGAATTGTGATGAGCATAAAAATTATTAGATATTGGAATTGACTTTGAATCGAATTGTGTTGTGATTTATGCTCACAAAAAGGACAAAGAGATTGATGATAATGTTTTGTATCTCACTATAGATGCTTGACTAGTTATTACCCGTCTCTCTCCTGAAGGAACGGAAGCGTGAAAAACACAAGATTATACCATTGAATTCAAAAATTTTCACCTAGGGTCACATGCACCATGCAAGATTTATTTTTATCTATTTGATTTCAATGATAAACAACATATTAAAACTCTTTTAATATGTTTTTGGATCTGTATTTGCCATTTAAGATTTTAAAATTAATCAGATTAATTTTAGAACCCTAGATTAAATCAAGAACGATTACACTAACCTCTTGATGTCTTTGCGTGTCTGCGCTTTGAGATCGTCTTGAGGACACGGATATTGTCCCTCTAGCTTGTCCACACCAAGAACACCTATGGAAGCCCTTGAACAGCTTCTAAAGCCTTTTCTATTAATTAGAAATTCAAGTTCTGCCTTTTAAGAGATTAGAGATGCAAACAGGACACTAGAAACAATTTCTAGTGTTCTTAATTCAAGAGATTGATGGCTAATCTCTTTGAATTGATGAGAGATGAAGAGAAATAGCTGGAGAGGCTCAAAGTGGCGTGAAAATTGAGAGGAGAGGCTGCTGGTTATGTTTTCTTTTCATAACCCCACTTAAATAGCTAGGTTAACACATTAAACCCTAGCCACATGTCACCTTTTGATTAGCTCTAGGTTTAAGTGACCCAATCACATTGTGCCAAGTGTCAAACCTATATTTAATCTTGATTTTAATCATCTTACATGATTAAAAAACATTTTGGCAAGCTTATGTGTTATGCCATGTGTCACCATCTCATGGTGCCACGTGTCACACTGTGAAATGACCAAAATGCCCCTGTGTCTTAATTTTGAGTTCTTAACCCAAAATAATTATTTTCTTCTTCTAATTAATTTATATCAAATATAAATTAATTAATTAATCTCTATTAATTAATTTCTCATCAATTAAATTCATATTTAAACACTTTAAATATAAATTTAATTTATACTACACATCCAATAATCTAGATTTGGTTTCAAGTCATGCTAGGGACTTTGCAATTTAATTGCAAACCAAATCTATTTAATTAATCAATTAAACTCTTTAATTAATTAATTAAATCATATTTAAATAGGTGATATCTTGTGTATGTGTGTGACTTACTAGGCTCATCACTAATTGGCAATGAGACATGATATCAACTCTTAATATCATCAGAACTCTTTCTTACCATAAATGATTTCTCTAAATCATTTTATGAACCTCATAGACCATGGTTAACACCTAGCATAGCATGCCATGGCCACCCAATTAGTAATAAGATTTACCTTAAATGAACCTATAATCATATGTTACCATGCACTAGAATCTCTCTGTTACAAAATCCCAACTCAAGCTGGAGTCATGGTTTATGTCAAACTCCATTTGCTATGAATATTATGTTCTCTTTTAATTCCAGTTCTTGATTAAAAGATTTTCTCATCGAAACTCTTTTACGAATAAATCTATCTGTCTGGCCAGAACTTGAAACATCAAGAACAATTAAATGAACATAGGATTTTATCTCTATTTACTTAGAGGAACAGATTCCTTCTTGATCAACACCTACCTCCATATATAACTAGCAGGAGCCAACACATGCCCATATACCCATACATAGTACAAGTATGAAAACAATATCAAACTCAAACTACCTATATACAAGATAAGCTGTGCTATCTCAGTCTAAAGATTATATGCAGATATGATTTATGACAAAACATTGACAAGAGTAAACTCCATGTACTTGTCATAAGCGTCACTAGTTTGGCCTACTTATCATTTATAAGTGCCTATCATGTTTGTTATATGGCATGAGACTCACCATTCCATCTTATTTATATCTCATATAAATAACTTGGGAACAAACATGAATACAATCTTTACGGATAAGTCATGTCCTTATTATGAAGTATCCTCGATTGTGAACCTATTTATGATACTTTGTGCTAGAAATATTGTCACTCATATTCTTAACAACTTAAGAATAATATTTCTAACAAAATATCAATGGACCTTTTCTATTACACATAAATATATTATGTAAACGGAAAAGTGGAAATGCCTTTTATTATTAAAAATATGTACAAGATACATACTAAATGATATGCTCTAGGGCATACTACTAACAATCTCCCACTAGCACTAGAGCCATTCATTACAATATCTTAGACCTATCTTCTCAAGATGTCGGTCTAACGAGTCTGTGACATAGGCTTAGTGAATGGATCACCGGATTTTCAGTGATGCTATTTCTGCATGGCTACATCGCCGCCCAACTATTTCTCCGATAATGTGGTAGCGCCTTTCTATGTGTTTGGATTTACGGTGAGACCTTGGTTCCTTAGCTCAGATGATCGCTCCATTGTTGTCACGATGTAATGGAACCGCGACTCAATGGAAGGAATTCCGTAAGTTACATCACGAACTTCTTTATCCAAACGACTTCCTTTGCGACATCGATGCGAGAATATACTCACCTCGATGAGTGGAATCTGCAATCGTGCTCTGCTTGGAACTCTTCCAACCGATCGCACCTCCATTACAAATGAACACATATCCAGAGGTAGACTTTCTATCATCGATATCTGATTGGAAATCAGAATCAGTATAACCATCCAATTGCAAGTCTCCACCTCCATAAATCAAGAATAAATCCTTAGTTCTTCTCAAGTACTTAAGAATATTCTTGAAAGCTATCCAGTGTTCCAAACCTGGATTGGATTGATACCTGCTAGTCAAACTAACAGCATATGCGATATCCGGCCTAGTACACAATATTGCATACATTAAACTTCCAATAGCCGAAGCATATGGAATCTTGGCCATCTTATCTCTTTCTTCAGGTGTCTTTGGAGACATCTCTTTAGAAAGGTGGATACCATGTCTCACTGGTAACAATCCTCTCTTGGAATCAAGCATGTTAAACCTCTTTAACACCTTTTCCAAGTATAGACTTTGGGATAAACCAATTATTCTTTTCGCTCTATCTCTATAGATGCGAATCCCAAGAATATAGGTTGCCTCCCCTAAGTCTTTCATGGAGAATGTATTTGACAACCATACCTTTATAGTCGTCAACATACCTGTATCATTACCCATCAACAGTATGTCATCCACATATAAGACAAGGAAAGTGATAGCACTGTCACTAACCTTCTTATATACACATGGCTCATCCTCATTTTTGATAAAACCAAAAGATTTAATGGCTTCATCAAAACGGATGTTCCAACTCCTCGAAGCTTGTTTCAACCCATAAATGGATCGCTTTAGCTTGCATACCTTGGAACCATCTTGGGATTCAAATCCCTTAGGTTGTTCCATGAAAATGTTTTCTTCAATGTATCCATTGAAAAAAGCTATTTTGACATCCATCTGTCAAATCTCATAATCATAGTATGCAGCTATTGCTAATAAAATCCTAATTGATTTAAGCATGGCTACAGGCGAGAAAGTCTCCTCATAGTCTATTCCTTGCCTTTGGCGAAACCCTTTCGCTACTAGCCTTGCCTTATAGGTCTCTACCTTTCCATCAGAACCAATTTTCTTCTTGAAAACCCATTTGTTCCCTATAGGTACAATACCTTCAGGTGGGTCAACAAGATCCCAAACTTGATTCTTATACATGGAATCAATCTCGGATTTCATAGCATCAATCCATTTTGAAGAGTCTATATCTGATATAGCTTTGTCGCAATGGGATTTTGCGGTCGCCCGGACGATCACTCACCGAAGTGGGAAAGAGTGAGGAGTCGCCACCTTAGTTTTGAGGGAAACTAAAGAAAACCATTTGAGAAGTTAAATTAAAAATGAAACCACTTCAAAACAGAGATTCTAAGTTCGGGGTCCGTAAACGGGTGGGGAAGGTGTTAGGCATCCCACCTCGTCCCTTAATAAGGGTAAGTAGATTCAATCCTGCGTCCTTTACAAATTAGTTAGAAGGGCTTAGGCGGCAATGTTAATCCTTTTGGTAGAAGGAATGTTTGATTTTTCACTAAATTTGGATCACCCAGATACATAAGTAAATGAGACAACCTTAGTGAGCAGTGTGAGAATCGGATAAGAACTCTCCTCAGATCTTTTTAAGTTGTTCATTAAAATTTTGAGGAGACCGGATAAGAACCCTCCTCGGTCTCTTTTAAGTTATTTATTTGAAGTTTTGAGGATGAGACCGGATAAGAACTCTCCTCAGATCTCTTTCGGATGTTTATTAAAATTTGAGGTTGAGACAGGATAAGAACTCTCCTCAGATCCCTATTTAATGTTTATTAAAATTTTGAAGGGAGGCGGATAAGAATCCTCCTCCGATCTCTTTTAAGTTATTTATTAAAATTTTGGGAGGACCGGATAAGAACCCTCCTCCGATCTCCTTTAGAGTTATTTATTAAAATTTTGAGAGGAGACAGGTTAAGAACCCTCCTCCGATCTCCTTTAGATTTATTCGTTAATGTTTTGAGTTGAGCCGGATAAGAACTCACTACCGATCCCTACTTAATGTTTATCAAAATTTTGAAGGGAGGCGGATAAGAACCCTCCTCCGATCTCCTTTAAGAGTTGACTTAAAACTTTTAGGCAAGGATAAGATAAGGACTCTTGAGCCCCTTCTATTTTGATGAGACTCGGACAAAGACTTTTCCGACCTTTAAAAATTTAACCACAACTACGGGTCTTAAGAACCTAAAACTAAAATTACGACCTTCAAAAATGCGGGGATAAGGTTTATGGATATCCTGTGGCTGAGCAGGGAACACTAGACTTGATTCAACGACCTTTTCATGTAGTCATTTTACCAATATCTATTAATGACCGATCCACTCTGTTTCGTTTACTTTGGTCTTATTCCATTTCATGACATCTTTGTCGAATTCTTTGTTTATGTCGGCCTAATAGTTCGGCTATCTTCTGACGTGTTATTCAGTCCTCTTTTTAAAGGAGACCTCTAAGTTGCGACTACCTACGTTTACCCAACCATTTACATACTACAAAGAGTTAGAAAAGCGGTTTTGAAATGACGAGATCAATAAAATGAACCGATCACTAAAAAATGATTTGAGAGTGACTTTCTTTGGGATTGCTTGTGCGAAATGGTCTAGATGTAAGAAGAACAAGGAAAATGCGGGAAATAAGCGTAGACACTTAATAAAACAGTAACATGAACTCTTATAGCAATATTTTCTCTTGGGTTCTCTTGTACAAAATAACCTTGAAGAAAGTTGCGGATGTATGAAGAACAAAGGAAGTCACGAGGAAACAAGCGTAAGCGATGAGTGTGAACTCTTACCGTGAGGAGCCAAATATATTGAAATAAGCGTGAAGTGGTAAATAGTGATGAAGATGGCGGATTGATCAGACTGAGAGTTGATGTGCATCGTGAAACCGAGAGATGCTTTAGCTAAAAGGTAACGGGTAAGAACCAGTGAAAGGAAGTTGAGCTTGAGCAGAGGAAAGGAAGCGAGATGATGAAAGTATGACCGGATAATGAACAAGCTGGAAATGTAGAGTTCCAATATTCAAAATCTTTTTCAAGAAAACACTCCACGAAAACTAGTTTCAAAAGTCTTTTTAATCACTACAAAGCAGTGAGTAACAAAGCTGAATGAAGTTTGAGTTCCTCCACGATAATAGCGACCTCTTGCCTATATTTTTTGTCAGTCCTTGAGCAGTTTTTCATGCAGTATTTATAGGAATCGGGTGCTCCCCATGAAGGGTCGGGATTTATTTTGAGGAAGATGGAGGGTCAAGATTTTGAAGTACATGATCGGATGTTCAGGAATTAAAGAGAATCAAAGCGAATGGTGAGATCGCTTCTCGGAATATTTGTCCTTTTCCTCTTTTAATCGGCGGTCTTGAATCCTCTTGTCGGAACGATCGAGGGCTAAGAGTGAAAAAGCTGGTATTGTCGTCTTCTCTTTTGATCCAAGGGTTCGGATTTATCCTTACAAGTGAGATCAACGGTGGAGATTGGGATGTCTGGTGTCATGACATACCACGGCACTGTCGACGTGCGGGCGATTCTTAGGCGTGCGGTGGAGATCTCGTGCGCCGCGCTTTAACTACCTCGGCTCTGATTACGGCGGCGGTTATTGGAATTTGTCTTATTCTTTTGTCTTCCGATCCCTCCTAGCTCCTATTCCGATCTCTCATGCGATCTCCTATCTCCGATCTCTTTTATCCCTTGATCGATCTGGATTCGGTCCAAGCATTAATTACATCTCGATTCTCGAAGCGTCAAGCCGTTTTCCTTCGACATTAAATGCCCATTTTCCCCTATATATACCCACTGTTGATAGTGGCATTTCCTTCATTCGATTTTCTCTCTTTCTCCTTGTTTCTTGGTTCTACATTGTTAGGAAAGTTAGGCTACAAGCGTGGTTTTGATCCTCTTAGATGGAATTCCCTATTCCTCATTGAAAATTCTGATCCGGTGATTGGATGGTCCTAATTGGCGATGGTGAAGAAGCTGGATTTGACCGATCCGTATTGCGGGCTTGGTTGTACCGATCTCGAGTTGCTCAAGCGAGTTCATTCGGCTTCTCATCACATTGAGTGTTCCAAGCGGATTACGATCCACATTGGGTGTTAAAGCGGATTAAGCTCCGATCGGCAATATCCTTGGGATCGATTATAAAGCGATCCTTAGATCACACAGGAGTATCCTTGGGATTAGTTATAAAGCGATCCTTAGATCACTGGGAGTATCCTTGGGATCGATTATAAAGCGATCCTTAGATCGACCTCTTGAGATAGGATTTTCACGGTCTCTAGAGATCGTCCAAATGATGTAATTTTCAATGTAATCGGATCTCTAGAGATCGGCCACATGATGTAGCTAGACCTTTATTGTAATCCGATCCTAGAGATCGCCCAAATGATGTAATCCGATCTTTTGAGAATAAAGACCTTATTTTGTCGGTTATCATCTTATTTTTGCATTGATTATTTTCCGATCTCTAATGTGTTTATCCGATCTGGTTCTTTACCTGAATGACACTTAACTGATCCTTTATTCAAAATATTTAACTTATTATGCGATCTCCAATTAACCGATCTACGAACATTCGGATATTTGAGAGAAGTGTCGAGCATTTGTCGAGTCTCACCAATCGATCGCCGCCTAGAACCTCGTGAGCATTAAATGCTCGGACTAGTATAAATAGGGGAGGGTTAGCCGGTTGTTCTCTCATTCCATTTTCAATCCCTGCTCACAACTTGAAGTTCTCTCATTTTCTCCAGTTTCTCAGGCCGATCGGACTCGGTAAGGGCTTTAATCCTCTTTTTAGTTTAAGTTCTTTGTTTTTCTTGAAAATGAGCGGTGCAGAAGGTCGAGAGCGGCGAGCCCTCCTTCCATTCGGTTCTCATGGTCATCGTCGATGAAGAAGAAGCGATCGGGCCAAGTGCAACCTAAACCCCTAGGGTCTGCTCGAGTTGGGGTCGGGTCATACCATCAAGGCTTGCACCACCTTCAAGGAGAGAGACCCTTCCTATAGACGAGCTTCCATCGGTTCTTCGGGAATCCGATCTGCAATCGTTTGTTCAATAATACAATATTTGTCCTGATTCATATGGTGATCAAGTGCCATGGCGATCTTCGTGTCGATCATTCTTTTGAAGAGGATGACATGGTCATGGTGTCTGAAGAAACGATTAAAAGGCGATCGAGGTTCCCTCTAGCCGATTTCTATAAGGAGGTCCTAAAATTTCACCGAATATCCATTGTTCAAATC
This sequence comes from Hevea brasiliensis, assembly GCF_030052815.1. Classification (NCBI taxonomy): domain Eukaryota; kingdom Viridiplantae; phylum Streptophyta; class Magnoliopsida; order Malpighiales; family Euphorbiaceae; genus Hevea; species Hevea brasiliensis. The sequence continues at coordinate 68,266,014 of NC_079499.1, read as the reverse complement.
CACCCCAACTCGTGGCGGATCTTGGTTGCTTTCAGAGGTCTATGCGAGCTAAGGGAATCGGACCTACGGCTAAGGTGTTCGCCGAGCTACCGGACTAACTTCGTAGAAAGGAAGGCGAACACTGGTTCTTTCAGTGAAGCCTCGTTGCGGACTCTTTTCCGATCTGCCCTCATCCCTTAAGAATTGGAAGAACCAGGTTCTTCATTACGAGGAGTAAAGATCCGAGCCGCTTTGAGGACTTTCCTCGTATTTGGTGGTACCAAGGGCCCCTGCTTCCGAAGCACTTTACCACGAGTCAAGAGGAAAGCTTGATAGTGATGGAGTGAAAAGTCGAGCCACCACTCTAAAATATTCTGTCCAAATGCGGTGATCTTGCTGCACCATTGGACCATGCAAGCGATCACCGGCCGAGATCGCGAACTTCCGCTCTCGACCTCGGCATTGGTATTTTCTATATCTCGATCCTCGGGACCTTAGCGATCTCACTAACCTCTTTTACGTGCGGTATGGCGGGTGGTGAGGTTCTAGGAAGCGGAAGAAGGACAAAGAGATCTTAGGAAAGTAAAGGAGATGAAGCGTTGGGCGTCTTCAAACACCGATCCACGAACACAGGGAGATGCAAAGAGACCGTCTCAACCTTGGTCCGCCGACCATTGAAGCTGTCGGATCTCCTCCTAGATCGGAAGAAGCGACCCGCCTATCTCGATTATTCCAAGCACGGAAGGAGCCTTCTCAATCTTAGGAGGACCTCTTCTCGTGGCGCTCGAATCTTGACCCATTGCTTGAAGAATAACCGGTGTTAGGGAGAACCCCGATTTTGCCAAAGTCCTGGGATCTACCATCTTCTTTCAAGAGGATCGGGACAGGCTATCCCAGAATGGTCTCGATGATATCTTGACTCGAACCATGAGCTTGAATGTGGAGTGTCTGGTGAACCAGACCATGATTCGGGAAAAGATTCGTGCAGGTAAGGAGGTTGGGAAGAAAAATCAGGAATTGACTTCCCTCCGATCCCAACTCTCATCCGCTCGGGATTATATATCTCAAGTCGAGGGCGGGCGAAGTACCATGAAGACCGGTGGCGAAAGGTCTCGTGACCTGGCTGAAAGAGAACGGGCTCTCAGAGAGGTCCAGGCACTTCAGGCCAATGAAGCCGCTCAGGTCGCCCAACTCGTCGAAGAGCTTAAGGAGAAAGACGAGGAGCTTAAGGCGAAAGATGAAGAGATGGTGACGAGGATGGCGGAGCCTATGTGAATGCTCACAAGGACCTCTTGGCGAACTCCAGCGCTACCACGAGGAGGACTTCTCTGGATGGGCGACACGGCTCCGGGCGATGGTGAAGATAGTGAGGAGGAGGCGAGGAGAGAGAGAGTGAGCGAGAATGTAAATCAGTGGGTGATCCCCGGTAGAATAACTTGTACAAATTATGAAATGAAATGGAATATCTCTTTTGTTCAATGAATGGATGTGATTGGAAAATCTTGAATTTGCCTAAGTATTTAATTGTATGAGCATAGCGAAACATGAACTAAATTCCATTATTAATCTAAGTATAAAAGATCGGAAAGCACAATAAGCATGAGATCGGTGGGGAGAAATCTTTGAGCGGGACTTGGTTAAAATTGAAAATTTAACTTGAACACTTAAGATCGGGACCCTCGTTAAGCGAACCCAAACTTTAGCTCTTAATCTTCCGAAAAGGAGTGGCAATAAAGCGGTAGGAAAAGATCTAGTGCAGTTCATTTTATTTATCAACGAGATCGGAAATATACTTGGCAGTCAGGAAATTCGACAACGGGTTTGAGAGGTCGGTAAATGATTTGAGAGATCGGAGGCTTAATGAATATGAGGACTCGGCATTAATTCAATTTTTGTGAGGAGAGATCGGAAATGTGACCGCCTAAAGAGGATCGGAAGCGAGATTAGCTGTTCAAAGAAGAATTTTTATTGATTCTAGGGATCGGCCAAAATATGGTGTCGACAATTTGCCCCTCTTTACATAATTTCTATTAAAGGAAAAATTTCCGTATAGGAATTATGTAAAGATTGAACTCATATTTTGGGCGATTAGGTGTTGAAATTAGGGAACTAAAGCACACCTAAGTTAATGACCTCGAACATTAAAATCAACTTGGATCTAGAAACGAGAGGTTGATAACGAAATTAAAATTGCATGAAATTAAAATCAACTTAGATCAAGGAACCGAGAGGTTGATAGCGGGTAATGTAAATTGCATGAAATTAAAATCAACTTAGATCAAGGAACCGGAGGTTGATGGTGGAATTGCGGAAATTAAAATCAACTTAGATCAAGGAATCGAGAGGTTGATGACGGAAATGTAAATTGCATGAAATTAAAATCAACTTAGATCAAGGAACCGGAGGTTGATAGCGAAATGTAAATTGCAGAAAATTAAAATCAACTTAGATCAAGGAACGAGAGGTTGATGGCGGAAATGTAAATTGCAGGAAATTAAAATCAACTTAGATCAAGGAACGAGAGGTTGATAGCGGAAATTTAAATTGCATGAATTAAAATCAACTTAGATCAAGGAACCGAGAGGTTGATGGCGAAATGTAAATTGCAGAAAATTAAAATCAACTTAGATCAAGGAACGAGAGGTTGATGACAAGAAATGTAAATTGCGAGGAAATTAAAATCAACTTAGATCAAGGAACCGAGAGGTTGATAGCGAGAAATTTAAATTGCATGAAATTAAAATCAACTTAGATCAAGGAACCAGAGGTTGATGGCGAAATGTAAATTGCAGAAAATTAAAATCAACTTAGATCAAGGAACGAGAGGTTGATGGCGGGAAATGTAAATTGCAGGAAATTAAAATCAACTTAGATCAAGGAACCGGAGGTTGATAGCGAGAAATTTAAATTGCGAGAATTAAAATCAACTTAGATCAAGGAACCGGAGGTTGATAGCGGGTAATGTAAATTGCATGAAATTAAAATCAACTTAGATCAAGGAACGAGAGGTTGATGGTGGAATTGCGAGGAAATTAAAATCAACTTAGATCAAGGAACGAGAGGTTGATAGCGGGTAATGTAAATTGCATGAAATTAAAATCAACTTAGATCAAGGAACCGAGAGGTTGATGACAGAAATGTAAATTGCGGAAATTAAAATCAACTTAGATCAAGGAACCAGAGGTTGATGGTGGAATTTCAGGAAATTAAAATCAACTTAGATCAAGGAACCAGAGGTTGATAGCAGGTAATGTAAATTGCATGAAATTAAAATCAACTTAGATCAAGGAACCAGAGGTTGATGGTGGAATTGCAGGAAATTAAAATCAACTTACAAGGCAAGTCTAACCTTGACACATGAAGTTCTTTCCCTGACGAAGTGTACTTAACAAGATACCGAAGGCCGATGATTAACGGAGAAGAAGTTGCAAGACTTGACCTATAACCCCATTTTCTTCAAATGCCCCTCTTCTGCTCCCGATTTTCTTCTTACTCTACGGAGAGCGCCCTTGCAGGTTTTCACTTTCTCTCCCACTAACTAACGAGCGCCCTTTGGTTTTCACCTCTATATATATATATATATATATATTTTTTTTTTTTTGGCGGCTATTCCCTGCAAATCTCATAGTAAAGTACGCGAGGTTATCAATTTTTAAATTCAAACCTTATGGCAGGAATTTAACTAATCAATAGCGCATTAGTCAAAGAGAAAGGATAATAAAAAAATGAGTAAGCAGGAAAAACAAAAGCAGAACGAATGGAGTATAACTTTATCATGGCTTTAGGAAAAATAGACTTTCAAAGGAAAAGGAAAGGTACAAGGATAGATCTCATATATTCCTTTTAGTTGGTTTTGAAGTCTTTTAAGCTGCCATATTCAAGTTCTCAGAAGTCCCTTCTTTGTGACAGTTGCCTCTCTATCCGCGGTTTCATGCCCCCTTCCTTATTCCTCCAGTTTGGTTCTTGGGGCGCCCTTTTGGTTTTCACCCCAAGAAGGTTTTTTTTTTTTTTTTTTTTTTTTTTTAGGGCGCCCTTTGGGTTTCATCCCTTCTCCTTTTTATGCATAGTATCTCTTGTGATGTCGGCATTCCACAGTCTCGGGAATTCTTCACCGTCCATGTGGGTCAAGATCAAGGCTCCTCCGATGCGCCTTTTTAACCACATAGGGTCCCTCGTAGGTTGGTGACCATTTGCCCGGGGATCGTTTTGGTTGGTAGTACTTTCTTTAGCACTAAGTCACCGGGTAGGAATTCCGTGGCGTGCGTTTTATCAAATGCTCTGGCCATTCTCCTCGATATAATTGCGTGACATCTTGCTGTTAACCTTTTCTCATCCGGCCAAGTTTAAGCGATCCAACCTTGGTGGATCCATTCGACTCACCAATCCACGATTCCTTGAGAATTCTTAGGAAGGAATTTCAACCTCAACGAGTATCTTGCTTCCATCCGTAGACCGGTGAGTGCGGAGTTGCCCGATTGAGGTTCTTATGGAAGTCGGTATGCATGAAGAGCATAGGGGAGCATGTCATGCCAATCCCTATATGTGACCGTCATTTTCCGGATTATCCTTTTTAGATTTTTGTTCGCGGCTTCCACGCTCCATTCATGCAGGGGCGGTATGGGGAGGAATTGAGATGTTGGATTTTGTATTGATCACCGACTTTTGAATCTTGGACCGTTCGAGTTCTTGGCGTTATCGGTGACAATTTCATTCGGAGACCATGTCGGCATATGATATTGTTTACGAAGAATTTGAAAGCGTGTTCTGCGTGATGTGAGCATATGATGTCGCCTCGACCCACTTGGAGAAATAGTCGATGGCTACAAGGATGAATCTGTGCCCATTGGATGCTTTGGGATTGATGGGACCAATCACATCCATGCCCCACATTGCACAAGGCCATGGTGAGACGAGATTGAGCGACTTGTGAGGTGGCACATTTATCGGATCTGCATAAATCGACACTTGTGGCACTTAGGAAATACTCGATGCAATCCTTTTCCATTGTGGTCCAAAAGTACCCACGTCGCATGATTTGCTTGGCCATCATGTATCCATTGGCGTGAGTTGCACAATTTCCCTCATGAGTTTCAAAAGGATTCTCTTTGCCTCCTTTGCATCCACACATCTCAATAATTCACCGTTGGAGCTTCTTTTGTATAAGGTTTCCCCAGCAGGAAAATACCCCAATGCTAACCTCAGAATCATTTTCTTTTCATTTTGCTTGCCCTGAAGGAATTCTCGGTTCTCTGATGAGCCGGGATGTCGTGGTACCAAGGCTTTCCATCGAGCTCTTCTTCAATCATGAAGCAATAGGCCGGCTCATCCCTTACTTTAATCTTCAACGTCTGAAACGTCTGCCCTTCTTCGATTTGAGCCATAACAGCTAGAGTAGCTAAGGCGTCGACAAATTGATTCTTGTCTCTACTCGGATGAGTGAAAGAGATTTCTTGAATTCCCTGATCATCTCCGATGAAGTATTTACGGTAGGGGATTAACTTGGGATCCTTGGTTTGCCATTCTCCCTTGACACGATAAATTATCGAGCCGAGTCTCCATACACCTCCAACTTTACGATTTTCATCTCCATAGCGACATGTAGACCCATTACACAAGCTTCATATTCGGCGACATTGTTGAGTACAGTCAAATCCCAACTTAGCGGCTATTGGGAAGTGCTTTCATACGGGGATACTAGTGCGGCTCAATTCCATTCCGGATAAATTATTTGCTCCGTCAAAATACATTTCCACACATCAGTGACCCCTCTTCTTCATAGTCTACTTCATTAATATGTTCGTCGAGAACTCAAAATCGAGCTTCATAATCCGGGATAGGGTTTTCCGCTAGGAGAGTCGACAATTACGCTACCTTTTCGCTTTTCCGGGTCATGTAGACTATATCATCTTGGGAGAGTATAACTTGCCACTTGGCTATCCTTCCGCACGAATGGGCTTTCGAATACGTATCGATAGGATCCATCAGGAGATAAGCCATGTCTTGTGATTCAACATGTAGTGCTTGAGGCGATTTCTTTGTCGAGGCTAGCAGCGACAAGTCTTTTCTAAGAAAAGTACCTTGACTCACAATCATTGAACTTCTTGCTCGGGTAGTAAATGGCCCTCTCTTTTGGCCGGTATCATCATCTTGTCCCAAAACACATCCCATAGAGCTCTGTTGGACTGCCATGTACGAGGATCGAGGCACACTGCCCTGAGCGGGACCAATCTTGGTGGGTTTGACAAATCTTGTTTGATTGTCTCGAAAGCCTTTTGACAATCCGAATTCCATTGGGTAGGATTGTTCTTAGGAGTAGTCTGAAAATAGGCTCGGCTTTGGCGGTGAGATTAGAAATAAATCTTGAAATGTAGTTCAACTTTCCTAGAAAGCTGCGCACCTCCCTTTACATTTTTGGGGCGGCATTTCTTGAATAGCTCGAACTTTATGCGGATCCACTTCTATCCCTTTCTAAACACTATGAATCCCAATAGTTTTCCCGACCTAGCTCAGAAGATGCATTTAGCGAGGTTCGACTTCAACTTGTATTTCTGAGCCTTTGAGCACCCTCCTCATCACTGAGCGTGGCTCTCTTCTCCCTGGATTTAATGATCATATCATCCACATATACCTCCACTTCTTTATGCATCATATCGTGGAATAATGTGACCATTCTTGTATGGTAAGTAGCCGGCATTCTTCAACCCGAAGGGCATGACCCGATAGCAAAATACTCCCCATTGGGTGATGAAAGCGATTTTATCCTTGTCTTCCTTGTCCATCGGAATCGATTGTACCACGATGCCCCATCAATACACGAACACCTACCCAATCCGCGGCATTGTCAACTAACACATCAATGTGAGGAGAGGAAATCATCTTTCAAACTTGCTTTATTAAGGTCCCTGTAGTCAACACACACCACGACTCTCCGTCTTTCTTCATTCTTTGGGGCGACATTAGCCACCCATTGGGGATATTTGACTACTTCCAAGAATCGGCGTCATCTTGTTTCTTGACTTCATCCGAACCTTGAAGCGGTGTGTGGGATTCATTCTCCTCGATTTACCTTCACAGGATCGTTCACGGAATTAAAGGAATCTTGTGCGTCACTATCGAGGTCCAAACCGACCATATCGTCATAGCTCCATGAAAATCGTCGAGAAATTCCTTAAGCGGACCGATCATATCTCCCAATTCCTCACTCTCCACTATCTTAAGTTCCCTTTTTACTTCTTAGAACCTAAGTTTATTGTGCGCGTTTCATCTTCACAAGGCACGAGGAGGGTTCATCTTTTCATTGCTTTCTTACGTAAGGTCTTCCTCGAATTACTTGAAGTAATGGCGATTATGGGGATTTCAAAATTAACTTGGAGGAATTTACGAGTCTATTGGATTATTAGGTGTTAATTGATGAATGGTCTGAATGAATAAAGAATAGAACATGTTATAAGGATGGAATTAAAAGGAAAGAGAGTATTGGATTTAAAATGCGCTATCAATTCATTAATATTAATGCCATAAGAAAAGGTCCATTTCTGATTACACTTGTCACCATGGACAAAATGATCAAGTGTAGATAACCGGAGGTACTTTACTCGAAATTGAGTGCGAGGATATCCTCCGTTGTCGGTTGTCAAGCTCTGCTCCTCGACCATGGGTGAAATTAGGGCCTCATACAAGGAATCGGTTGGATGACATCTATGGATGGATCATCTGGCGATTCTTACGTACTTGCGGATGTTGGATGGCCGGTTTGGCGAAGATCTCGTAATTCTCGGGACTATTTTCATTTTCCCGTCCCTGGTCAAACCTCGATCCGAAGCATCCTCCTCATCGAGAATCGCCCATCCACGAGGGCATCCTCCTCATACCCCAAACCACAACGGCCTATTTTACGAATAGCGGTATAGGCTCGACGATTCCTTGCAAGCGGTGCCCAAGCCTTTCCCCTCTTGATACCGTTTCTTGACATTACTTTGGCCACCATAGCCATAGCCCCTTCCTTCCAGTATCTTGCAATTCAAGGGCACGGAAAGAACTCTCAATGATTCCTCGGCGCTTCCACATAAGGAAGTGATTGCGGCTTAGTGACGATATGGCCTCTTAGCCCCTTCTTGTGATGATTTTGCCGTCCTTAATGTATTTGATCTTACGGTGTAAGGTTGAAGGAGCAGCGTTTGCGAGTGGATCCTCGGCCTCCCTAATTACATAGTGTAAGCCGGCTCATTGCTCTTCACTTGAATCATGACGTTGAAAGTACATGCGCCGTGTTGGATGGGCAAGTGAATGTCTCCCAGTACCTCTCTCCTGGTACCGTCAAAGGCTCTTACCACCATTGTACTTTGACGTATATTCGATTAGTCAGCCGTGCTTTGGCTAAAGGTCGCCTGGGCAATACATTGAGGGCGATCCGTTATCGATGAGAACCTTGGCCACTATACAACCCTTACACTTCACGATTACATGTAGAGCTTTATTGTGCCCTAAGCCCGCGAGTCTACCTCCTCTTGAGAAAAGGCTACTGAGCCGGATGCAGATTTGTCCTACTATTTTCTCAAAGCGCCTGGAGTAATGTCGGGGTTCACAAAGGCTGATCCGAGGATTCTTTGTAGGGCTTGTCGGTGGACTTAGAGCTCGGGATCGGTGATACTTGATGAAATTCGGGCGGGGTTTTTCTCAATTGCTCCACCACGTCATACTCGCTCTGTTTCATTATTTGGAGCAGTTCTTCATCTTCCTTGTGCTCCATAGGCTCTGCTTCCCTGCTTTCTCAACCTCCTCTTAGTGTTTACGGATGACTCTCCCATTTTACTTTCCCTTTTCTTTTCTCTCTTTCTTCGTTCAGTAACACCTCCCACTTGAGTTATAAACTCGACTTCTTGCTCAGGTGGAGAGGATTTTGTTGCAATAACGGGTCTAGAATTGGCTTGGGGAGTAGTGTTGCTAGCAGGTCCAGCATAAGTCATTCTGAAGTGCTCGTGAGGAGTGAAACATGGTTTTGGTGGTGCCGGAGGTGAGGCAAGGCCCGGGAGCGGATGTCTTGCTTGGCGCTCCACGAGTGAAAACTTGGAAGTTATAATTCCAAGGGACAGCGTGAGTATTGGTGATGGGGAGGCGAGGTGGAGTTTGGATAAGCTATTCTTGGCGGAGAGGCTACAGGGGTGAGAAGGTGATTATGGGTTTGGAGGTAGGCGTTACAGTGTATCGGTGGTGTTCACTCCTTTTTCCGTTTTTAGCCTTATGCGGCATCTCGGAACCACGAGAGACAATAAGTTACGGACTTCTTGCACTGAACCCCTCACAATCTCATGACTCATGGTCATTTGCCCCTCCATGATAAGGACACCTCGCACTCTCTTTGAATCCACTACACGAGAGCAAAGGTAGCCTTCCCTCGTTGCTATAGTAAAAATCTCCTTAAAGTATGGAACCAGCTCATTCACTTCTGGTGTTGATCCCTCTCCTTTAGACTCTATCATATTTACACCACTGCCCGCATTGTGGTTAGGCAGTGGGTTTGAGGTAACATTGGGGAGGAACCATTTCCCTCGATTTTCAACCACCCGTTCGGATTAGGCGTGCACTCTCCCTCTGAGTGCCCGCGATTGTCGATTGAATGCCCTTGTGCTCCTCCATGATACTCACAGGCGGTGGCATCATACCACAGGATATGGCGGTGGATTGGGTCTAAAGGGTGATGCGATTTGGTTTATCTGACAAGGTATCGGTATATTTCAACGAGAGGAGGGAAGGGGTGGATCGGGATTCCTTGGAGGTCTTGGGTTATTTTGTGGTGGCCGTGGTTGAGGTGGAGGAGGAGGTGGTCTTGGTTGGAAATTTGCGGTGGGGCGTATTGTGGGCGTGGTTGTGAATAATTAGGGAAAGGGGTGGGATGTTCGCGATAGTTGGGCCATGAGAGGAGGATATGGCGGTAGTTATTTTGGGGGTGGGAAAATTATTACATCTAGTGATGGAATGCACATCACTCTCCTTTTTCTTGCCAAAATTGGCGGTCTTTTCACGAGGTTCTCGTCAACTCCTGTAGCCTTCCTATTCTCAGTTAGCTTCAATTCTCTCACGGCTTGGATGATATCGAGAAAGCTGTTGGAAGTATTTCCAATCATCGAGGTTGAAGTAGGGAGCCTTCAATGTTTCAATGAATAGGAAGCGAGTTCATTGTCGATCCAGGAGGATATACTACTGCAGCCTTCTCCCTCCATCGTTGGGCATCTTGCTTAAAACCTTCCGGTCTTTACTGTACCAGGTTACGGAGGTCCCTCCTTGTGGGTCTTTGCATCACAATTGAATTTGTCTTTGCTTAAGAAAGGTATCGGCTAAGTCCTTCGAGTGCGACTTGCTCTGTCAATTGTATGCACCATCTCGGCTGCTCGAGAGGCTCTTGTGAAAGAAGTGAATGAGAAGTCTATCGTCTTACATTAAGGCAGACATTTTGGCTATGTAGGTTGCCAGGTGGATGCGGGGATCTGAGTTTCCGCTGTACTTGTCGAAATCCGGAATCTTGAATTTGGGTGGTACCACCACATCTGGCACCAATCTCAGTGACGACACATCGACTGAGCCATACATGTTCAACCCTTCTATTGCTCTCAATCTTTCTTCTAGGGCAGATAGTTTCTCGTTTTCTCTCGCCCTATGTTCTCCTTCAACCGCATGATACACTCCTCCAGCAGGAGGCGAGGGTGGAGTAAAGCTGGAGGATCGGGATTGAATGGTGAGGCTCGGCATTTGAGGCAGTAGGGTAATAGGAAAAAGGTGGGTCATTATTTATGGTCACCGGATTGTGATGATTGTCGGGTCGGAATGGGAGGCGAAAGGTAAAAGAGGTTGAAGCTTCTTGAGGATCATTTGTTGTAGGAGGCGGAGGAGGTAATGGTGGGCTAGGTTACGAAGCGAGTTTGCTCTGAGACATTTCCTTCATTAGTCTCATAATTTGAAAAGTGATCCTTCAACTCGGAGACTTTGTCCTTGTAGGTTACGTACTTGCTCCTGATTTTCCATTATCTTCCTCGTTCGAGATCTTGTTAAGTACACTCGCTTGGGTTGGATCGTGTGCTTGGTCAGACTTGCCTTGTTTGAATCAATATTGATTTCCTGTGAAAGATAAAAAAAAATTTAAATGAATTTGAGTTTTGCAAAGAAACTAAAAGCCCTTATGCGGGCGAAGGATCTGATGGCGTTTGAGAGCGGGTTGGATGCGCAAAGGATAATCGCCTCAACTTTATCATGGCATCGTTCGATAGTCGACCGTGAATGGCCAGGATTGAATGCGCATTTATGATACCTGTCCATATAGCGCATTTCAATTTTTCACATAACCCTAGCGAGGAAGTTCCTACGGGAGTCATACTATTCATTCACAAATTTTGCTAAACAATGGTCCAAAAATCACTTCATTAACTGAGTAATTTGTACATCGTATCTTTTACATTGGCCTAGGCTCTGGAAGATTCTTTATAATAAGATGACATTTTCTGAGATACTCATATAACCTTTCTTCTTGCTTGTCGGGGTCGAACACTTTCAGAGCATACTCGGATTGAGTAATAGTTCCTTTTTCCTGTGCTATCATCTTCTCCAATGGTCCACATTTTCTTTGAGTCCTTGATAGAGGCGACTTGTTTCTCTTTCTCTTTCCTTTCTTTAGCACACTCTTTCAAGATGTCGTTGATGAGGAGTGCCTGTTCTTTTAATTCAAGCTTCTTCTTTTTGTTTTCCTGTTTATACTCTTCAACGAGTACCTCTTGGTACTTCATCCTTTCCTGAAGCTTACTATTCTGCCCTTTCATCTCTTTGACCTCAGCTTGGAGAGAATTTCTTTCTTTTTCCCACTGTACCTCTTGCTCTTCGAACCCTATCCTTTCGGCCCTTGCCTCTTCCTTGAGCTTTCTTACCCTTCTCTTAAGTTTACTGTGTTGGTCCTCCAATTGTTTCATTCGTTCTTGCATTTGTGAGTTTTGGTATTTGCCTTTTGTAGCGAGTCAACGAGCGATTATCGACTTCCTCTAATAGGGCGTCTTGGCGAGGTTGTCGTCCTTGAATTCTATGGTAGGCGTTCTTGGTCCCTATCGACTCTCCATTTAAGGTAATCGTCAGAGCACTCGGGCCTTTGGGTGATCTCTCCATTAGAGTGATGTTTTCCCGGGACTTGCGAGCCATTTTCAACCCTTCTTCTTCCTTGAGCTCATGGTAGAAGTGACCTTGGTGGTATTCTTTAATGTTGATCATGGTATGTTGAACCAAAGCGCCTCATTACGATCTTTGGAGTGTAACTTGTATGCGGTTATTCCAATTAGGGACACCGTGAATACCTCTGTACCAATCAAGGCGGGTTGGCTTGGCGTCCGACTTCCTCCAACGATAATCATGGCTATTGAAACTCAAAATCCGTTCCGCCCTTTGTTTTCATTCTTGAGTGATCACTAACCGGATCATCTTCTCAATGGGAGGCTGGTCAAGGTACCAAGTCAATCCTTTTGTCTCCACAGGACACATGTGGTGATAGTCAGGTATAATAGCGAGAGCAACACTTAATGGACCCTTTCCCTGTTGTCTGCGATGTAAGTTAGGGTTAACAAGGTTTTCGGCAAGGATTGCGGTATCGGATGATCCCGCCTTTCTCTTGTCCAAAATACCTCCTTTGCTGCTAGTGATGATCCCCAATGGCCCGGGAGCAGGATCGGACCATAGATTCCCAAAGGCGAGTGCTACGGAGCTTGATCCCATTGTTTCTCTTGGAGGTGATGATCTAACCGCTTCTCAAAGGTACGTCAATGCCATCCATGCGTGTTCCCTTTGTTGTTTCTCTGGACTTTACTTCTTACGGGAGAACCCAACATATGTGCCAACCGTTTCAGTGCGCCTATGCTCGAGGTGTAAGTAGATCCGATTACGCAATGAGTATGGGATCCCGGCAATGCACGATATTCCTCCATAGTGGGGGCCGTATCAATGTCATTGAAAGAGAACACTCCGTACTTAGGATTCCAAACCGTCAACATGGCTTTTAATGCAGGGATTTGGACCTTGACTTGCATTAAGGTTGCAATCCTTCCGTACTTCTCTTCAAACTGTACCTTGACACAGTGGGAAGCAACCTCCATCTATTAGACATACCCTCGAGGTTGTTCATTTTGACCTCTATTTTGTCGGATCTAGCGAAGGTAGCGAGCTAGCACGGTGCCTCGGAAGCATCATTTTGCGAGTGCAGGACTATGAAGCGGTCGGACCAAAGTTTAGCATTCTGAACCTTTTCTGCCGACTGACTCGAGGATGCCATGATAAAAAATGATGCCTATCCTTTTACAGACCCTTGGTTTGGTAACGCCTGCGGGAGAATTTGTTAGTAAGACAAATTAGGGTAATTTTGAATCATACTGTTGACAGGGTAACACGTACACATTTATCAAAGTAGGAAAATGTGTAGGCGTTTTAGTAGGATTCAAGATTACCCTGAAAAGAAATGAACAAAAGGAAATTAAAGCAGAATAGGGTAAGAGTAAGTATGCCCCTTTTTTCCTATAGTAGGGAGACTCTAACAGGGTAGCGCTACCTATCTGGATAGTTCTATCTTATGAGGCGATTTACTACGGCTTTCGACTATCGTGACAGTTTAGCTCGGGATCTAATTTTCTAATAGCCACGGGTTCCCAAATTGCCCCTCATGCAGTAGAGCCCCATTCTACCCCCATGATATTGTCGGGAAAATTCCACGGGTATCACGGTAAATAGAACAAGTTTCAATTTGGCGAAGCCTTCACGGATACTAGCAGGGTAAAACCCACGATGCAGCTACATGACCCCCTCCTCCTTTCCTAAAAGGGTAAGAAAGCCCGGGTTAGGACCATAGTGGGTGAGGACATTGTGTAAGTGTTCAGTGTGTGAAGGGACACTTTTACCTCTTCCAAATTCAGGGGGATTTTATTTTTCCATTTTTCTTTTTCTTTTTCTTTGAAATGAAGAGCCTTTGTAGGAGATAGAGCAGGCAAAACAAAATAGTTAGTAGCAATAATAATTAGCATATGAGACATCGTGAGTGAGCCCCTCTAAATATAATTTGATCGGACAAAAATTAAGCCTACTTTTGGACCTCTAGACTGGGGTTGGGTCCCTATATAATCCCGATTGGAGTCGCCATGGTATGCATGATGGGATTTTGCGGTGCTTGGACGATCACTCACGAAGTGGGAAAGAGTGAGGAGTCGCCACCTTAGTTTTGAAGGAAACTAAAGAAAACCATTTGAGAAGTTAAATTAAAAATGAAACCACTTCAAAGCAGAGATTCTAAGTTCGGGTTAAAGTAAGCGGGTGGGGAAGGTGTTAGGCACCCCACCTCGTCCATTCATAAGGGTAAGTAGATTTAATTCTGCGTCCTTTACAAATTAGTTAGAAGGGCTTAGGCGGCAATGTTAATCCTTTTGGTAGAAGGAATGTTTGATTTTTCACTAAATTTGGATCACCCGGATACATAAGTAAATGAGACAACCTTAGTGAGCGGGTGTGAGAATCGGATAAGAACTCTCCTCAGATCTTTTTAAGTTGTTCATTAAAATTTTGAGGAGACCGGATAAGAACCCTCCTCAGGTCTCTTTTAAGTTATTTATTTGAAGTTTTGAGGATGAGGCCGGATAAGAACTCTCCTCAGATCTCTTTCAGATGTTTATTAAAATTTGAGGTTGAGGCAGGATAAGAACTCTCCTCAGATCCTATTTAATGTTTATTAAAATTTTGAAGGAGGCGGATAAGAATCCTCCTCCGATCTCTTTTAAGTTATTTATTAAAATTTTGGGAGGAGACCGGATAAGAACCCTCCTCCGATCTCCTTTAGAGTTATTTATTAAAATTTTGAGAGGCAGGATAAGAACCCTCCTCGATCTCCTTTAGAGTTATTCGTTAATGTTTTGAGTTGAGACCGGATAAGAACTCTCTTAGATCCCTACTTAATGTTTATCAAAATTTTGAAGGGAGGCAGGATAAGAACCCTCCTCAGATCTCCTTTAAGAGTTGACTTAAAACTTTTAGGCAAGGATAAGATAAGGACTCTTGAGCCCCTTCTATTTTGATGAGACTCGGACAAAGACTTTTCCGACCTTTAAAAATTTAACCACACTCACGGGTCTTAAGAACCTAAAACTAAAATTACGACCTTCAAAAATGCGGGGATAAGGTTTATGGATATCCTGTGGCTGAGCAGGGAACACTAGACTTGATTCAACGACCTTTTCATGTAGTCATTTTACCAATATCTATTAATGGCCGATCCACTCTGTTTAGTTTACTTTGGTCTTATTCCATTTCATGACATCTTTGTCGAATTCTGTTTCACGTCGGCCTAATAGTTCGGCTATCTTCTGGCGTGTTATTCGGTCCTCTTTTTAAAGGAGACCTCTAAGTTGCGACTACCTCGTTTACCCAACCATTTACATACTACAAAGAGTTAGAAAACTGGTTTTGAAATGACGGAGATCAATAAAATGAGCGATCACTAAAAAATGATTTGAGAGTGACTTTCTTTGGGATTGCTTGTGCGAGAAATGGTCTAGATGTAAGAAGAACAAGGAAAATCACGGGAAATAAATGTAGACACTTAATAAAGCAGTAACATGAACTCTTATAACAATATTTTCTCTTGGGTTCTCTTGTACAAAATAACCTTGAAGAAAGTTGCGGATGTATGAAGAACAAAGGAAGTGCGAGAAACAAGCGTAAGCGATGAGTGTGAACTCTTACTGTGAGGAGCCAAATATATTGAAATAAGCGTGAAGTGGTAAGCGGTGATGAAGATGGCGGATTGATCGGCTGAGAGTTGATGTGCATCGTGAAACCGAGAGATGCTTTAGCTAAAAGGTAGCAGGGTAAGAACCGGGTGAAAGGAAGTTGAGCTTGAGCAGAGGAAAGGAAGCGAGATGATGAGAGTATGACCGGATAATGAACAAGCTGGAAATGTAGAGTTCCAATATTCAAAATCTTTTTCAAGAAAACACTCCACGAAAACTAGTTTCAAAAGTCTTTTAATCACTACAAAACAAAGCAGAGTAACAAATGAATGAAGTTTGAGTTCCTCCACGATAATAGCGACCTCTTGCCTATATTTTTGTCAGTCCTTGAGCAGTTTTCATGCGGTATTTATAGGAATCGGGTGCTCCCCATGAAGGGTCGGGATTTATTTTGAGGAAGATGGAGGGTCAAGATTTTGAAGTACATGATCGGATGTTCGGGAATTAAAGAGAATCAAAGCGAATGGTGAGATCGCTTCTCGGAATATTTGTCCTTTTCCTCTTTTAATCGGCGGTCTTGAATCCTCTTGTCGGAACGATCGAGGGCTAAGAGTGAAAAAGCTGGTATTGTCGTCTTCTCTTTTGATCCAAGGGTTCGGATTCATCCTTACAAGTGAGATCAACGGTGGAGATTGGGATGTCTGGGGTGTCATGACATACCACGGCACTGTCGGCGTGCGGGCGATTCTTAGGCGTGCGGTGGAGATCTCGTGCCGCGCTTTAACTACCTCGGCTCTGATTACGGCGGCGGTTATTGGAATTTGTCTTATTCTTTTTGTCTTGATCCCTCCTAGCTCCTATTCCGATCTCTCATGCGATCTCCTATCTCCGATCTCTTTTATCCCTTGATCGATCTGGATTCGGTCCAAGCATTAATTACATCTCGATTCTCGAGCGTCAAGCCGTTTCCGCTCGACATTAAATGCCCATTTTCCCCTATATATACCCTGTTGATAGTGGCATTTCCTTCATTCGATTTTCTCTCTTTCTCCTTGTTTCTTGGTTCTAGCATTTAGGGAAAGTTAAAGGCTACAAGCGTGGTTTTGATCCTCTTAGATGGAATTCCCTATTCCTCATTGAAAATTCTGATCCGGTGATTGGATGGTCCTAATTGGCGATGGTGAGAGAAGCTGGATTTGACCGATCCGTATTGCGGGCTTGGTTGTACCGATCTCGAGTTGCTCAAGCGAGTTCATTCGGCTTCTCATCACATTGAGTGTTAAACGGCGATTACGATCCACATTGGGTGTTAGACGGATTAAGCTTCCGTCGGCAATATCCTTGGGATCGATTATAAGCGATCCTTAGATCACAGGAGTATCCTTGGGATTAGTTATAAAGCGATCCTTAGATCACTGGGAGTATCCTTGGGATCGATTATAAAGCGATCCTTAGATCGACCTCTTGAGATAGGATTTTCACGGTCTCTAGAGATCGTCCAAATGATGTAATTTTTCAATGTAATCAGATCTCTAGAGATCGGCCACATGATGTAGCTAGACCTTTATTGTAATACGATACCTAGAGAACGCCCAAATGATGTAATCCGAACTTTTGAGAATAAAGACTTTATATTGTCGGTTATCATCTTATTTTTGCATTGATTATTTTCCGATCTCTAATGTGTTTATCCGATCTGGTTGTTTACGAATGACACTTAAGCGATCCTTTATTCAAAATATTTAACTTATTATGCGATCTCCAATTAACCGATCTCTGAACATTCGGATATTTGAGAGAAGTGTCAGAGCAGCGGTAGAGTCTCACCAATCGATGCGCCGCCTAGAACCTCGCGAGCATTAAATGCTCGGACTATTATAAATAGGTGAGGGTTAGCCAGTTGTTCTCTCATTCCATTTTCAATCCCCTGCTCACAACTTCGAAGTTCTCTCATTTTTCCAGTTTCTCAGGCCGATCGGACTCGGTAAGGGCTTTAATCCTCTTTTTAGTTTAAGTTCTTTGTTTTTCTTGAAAATGGCGGTGCAGAAGGTCGAGAAGCGCGAGCCCTCCTTCCATTCAGTTCTCATGGTCATCGTCGATGAAGAAGAAGCGATCGGGCCCGTGCAACCTAAACCCCTAGGGTCTCTGCTCCAGGTCGGGGTCGGGTCATACCATCAAGGCTTGCACCACCTTCAAGGAGAGAGACCCTTCCTATAGACGAGCTTCCATCGTTTCTTCGGGAATCCGATCTGCAATCGTTGTTCAAGAATACAATATTTGTCTGATTCATATGGTGATCAAGTGCCATGGCGATCTTCGTGTCGATCATTCTTTTGAAGAGGATGACATGGTCATGGTGTCTGAAGAAACGATTAAAGGCGATCTGAGGTTCCCTCTAGCCGATTTCTATAAGGAGGTCCTAAAATTTCACCGAATATCCATTGTTCAAATCCACCCCAACTCGTGGCGGATCTTGGTTGCTTTCAGGTCTATGCCGAGCTAAGGGAATCGGACCTACGGCTAAGGTGTTCGCCGAGCTACACGGACTAACTCGCCGAAAGGAAGGCGAACCTTTGGTTCTTTCAGTGAAGCCTCGTTGCGGACTCTTTTCCGATCTGCCCTCATCCCTTAAGAATTGGAAGAACAGGTTCTTCATTACGAGGAGTAAAGATCCAGCTGCTTTGAGGACTTTCCTCGTAGTGGTGGTACCAAGGGCCCACTGCTGAAGCACTTTACCACGAGTCAAGAGGAAAGCTTGATAGTGATGGAGTGAAAAGTCGGGCCACCACTCTAAAATATTCTGTCCAAATGCGGTGGCTGCGGCTGCACCATTGGACCATGCAAGCGATCACCGTGAGATCGCGAACTTAGCTCTCGACCTCGGCATTGGTATTTTCTATATCTCGATCCTCGGGACCTTAGCGATCTCACTAACCTCTTTTACGTGCGGTATGGCGGGTGGTGAGGTTCTAGGAAGCGGAAGAAGGACAAAGAGATCTTAGGAAAGTAAAGGAGATGAAGCGTTGAGCGTCTTCAAACACCGATCCACGAACACAGGGAGATGCAAAGAGACCGTCTCAACCTTGGTCCGCCCGACCATTGAGGCTGTCGAGATCTCCTCCTAGATCGGAAGAAGCGACCCCGCCTATCTCGATTATTCCAAGCACGGAAGGAGCCTTCTCAATCTTACAGGAGGACCTCTTCTCGTGGCGCTCGAATCTTGACCATTGCTTGAAGAATAACCGGGTGTTAGGGAGAACCCGATTTTGCCAAAGTCACAGGATCTACCATCTTCTTTCAAGAGGATCGGGACAGGCTATCCCAGAATGGTCTCGATGATATCTTGACTCGAACCATGAGCTTGAATGTGGAGTGTCTGGTGAACCAGACCATGATTCGGGAAAAGATTCAGCGTCTGGGTAAGGAGGTTGGGAAGAAAAATCAGGAATTGACTTCCCTCCGATCCCAACTCTCATCCGCTCGGGATTATATATCTCAAGTCGAGGGACGGGCGAAGTACCATGAAGACCAGCTGGCCGAAAGGTCTCGTGACCTGGTGAAGAGAAGCGGGCTCTCGAGAGGTCCAGGCACTTCAGGCCAATGAAGCCGCTCAGGTCGCCCAACTCGTCGAAGAGCTTAAGGAGAAAGACGAGGAGCTTAAGGAGAAAGATGAAGAGATGGTGACGAGGATGGCGGAGCCTATGTGAATGCTCACAAGGACCTCTTGGCCGAACTCCAAAGCGCTACCACGAGGAGGACTTCTCTGGATGGGCGACTGGCTCCCGGGGCGATGGTGAAGATAGTGAGGAGGAGGCGAGGAGAGAGAGAGAGTGAGCGAGAATGTAAATCAGTGGGGTGATCCCCCAGCCGAATAACTTGTACAAATTATGAAATGAAATGGAATATCTCTTTTGTTCAATGAATGGATGTGATTGGAAAATCTTCGAATTTGCCTAAGTATTTAATTGTATGAGCATAGCGAAACATGAACTAAATTCCATTATTAATCTAAGTATAAAAGATCGGAAAGCACAATAAGCATGAGATCGGTGGGGGAGAAATGCTGAACGGGACTTGGTTAAAATTGAAAATTTAACTTGAACACTTAAGATCGGGACCCTCGTTAAACCGAACCCAAACTTTAGCTCTTAATCTTAGAAAAGGAGGTCGGCAATAAAGCTGTTAGGAAAAGATCTAGTGCAGTTCATTTTATTTATCAACAGAGATCGAAATATACTTGAGTCAGGAAATTCGACAACGGGTTTGAGAGGTCGGTAAATGATTTGAGAGATCGGCGAGGCTTAATGAATATGAGGACTCAGTATTAATTCAATTTTTGTGAGGAGAGATCGGAAATGTGACCGCCTAAAGAGGGATCGGAAACGAGATTAGCTGTTCAAAGAAGAATTTTTATTGATTCTAGGGATCGGCCAAAATATGGTGTCGACAAGCTTCTTCATAGGTAAGTGGATCATCTCCATGATCTACTTCTTCATGAGTAGACAACTCTTGTTCTTCTTCATGAAGAAAACCATATCTCACTGGTGGGTGAGATACCCTGGTTGTTCTACGAGGAACAGCTGTAGATGTTTCATCAATGGGTATAGGTTGACTAGATGGATCTATATCCATCTGATCTGTTGGTTGGTCAGAATTCTCCAATTCTAACTCTATTTGCCTTCCTTTGCCTCCTTCTTGAAGAAACTGTTGTTCAAGAAATGTGGCATCTCTACTTATTACAACCTTTTGTGAAGTAGGCAAATAAAAATAATATCCAAAACTATCTTTTGGATATCCAATAAATCGACCTCTTTCTGATCTGGTCTCCAATTTATCAGTGTTCAGCTTTTTGATATAAGCTGGACAACCCCAAATCTTAACATGCTTAAGACTTGGTTTTCTTCCATGCCATATCTCATAAGGTGTGGAAGAAACTGATTTAGATGGAATCCTATTCAGAATATACAAAGCTGATTCTAATGCAAATCCCCAAAAGGAGATTGGCATATCAGTATAGCTCATCATACTACGTACCATATCCAATAGGGTACGATTTCTCCTTTCAGATACACCATTCAGCTGTGGCGTTCCTGGAGGAGTCAGCTGAGAAACAATGCCATGCTCTCTCAAGTATTCATCAAATTCAGTACTCAAATATTCACCTCCACGATCTAATCGAAGAGCTTTAATACTCTTTCTTGTTTGATTTTCTATTTCAGATTTAAATTCTTTGAACTTTTCAAAAGATTCATATTTGTATTTCATCAAATACAAATACCCAAACCTTGATTTATCATCAGTAAAGGTAATAAAATAATGAAAGCCCCCTCTAGCCATTTCTTTAAATGGACCACATACATCACTATGTATTAGCTCCAAAATATTTTCAGCTCTTAGCCCTTGTCCAACAAAGGGTGATCTAGTCATTTTGCCTTGAATGCAAGATTCACAAGTTGGAGTAGGCTCAGAGCCCAATGAGGATAGAATCCCCATTTTCTCCAATTTTGCAATCCTATCTTCTGCAACATGACATAACCTTAAGTGCCAAATATATTTTAAACTTGAGTTGGTTTTCACCATGGCATTGTATTCTTTTAGATCGCTTGCATTCAATTTGTGTTTGTCATTATTATCCAAATAATAAAGACCATCATTCATATAACACGAACTAACATATTTATTTCCAAAATAAATATTGCAAACATCATCTGTGAACTGAAATTCATAGCCATCTCTAGTCAAACTAGATATAGAAATGATGTTCTTAAAAGCATCAGGTACATATAAAATATTATCCAAACACAAAACATGTCCAAACATGTAAAAAGATTTAGATCCTATGGCTAAAGCTTCAACAGTTGAGCCATTGCCAATCCGGACTCTAATATCTTGAGAACGCAAGTCGCCATCTTGTTTGCTAGTTCCTGCATATCATTAGAAATGTGAGAACTGGCACCAGTATCTAAAACCCAAGCTGTAGATGAATTATGAGTATCATCAGAATCTAAATAACAAGATATGGACATACCTTCCGAAGGTGTATCCTTCTTGTCCTTCAGAGAAGCAAGATACTCTGGGCAGTTCCTTTTCCAGTGCCCATCTTTTTGGCAGTGGAAACACTTTCCTTTGCCTCCATCAGCTTTAGTCTTCCTTTTCTGTTTAGCTATTTTCTTGGAAGGACCAGGAATCTAAGGTTTCTTTTTCTTATTGCCCTTCTTCTTGTTGGACTTTCCAGCAGAAGAAGATGCAACCAAAGCTACCTCTTTTCCTTTATTGCCTGGCATATTCTTTTGGGCAATAACCAGCATGTTGAGTAATTCAGCTAAGGTGCATTCCTGTTTAGTCATATGGAAATTTGTCACAAAATTCCCAAAAGACTCAGGAAGGGACTGAAGGATAAAATCCGTTTGTAGTTGGAAATCCATGTTGAAGTCAAGATGTTCCAACTACTCAATCAGCCGAATCATCTTGTGGACATGATCCCCAACATTCTGTCCCTCAGACATCCTCATACGGAATAACTGTTTAGATATCTCATACCTAGCATTCCTGTTGTGCTCACCATACAACTCTTGTAGGTGAAGGAGGATCTCACTAGCACTCTGCATGTTCTCATGTTGCTTCTGTAACTCATTACTCATGGAAGCAAGCATGTAACACTTAGCTCTCATATCATGCTCCTTCCACTTGTCCAAAGTTTCATGTTCCTCTTGTGTGGTCTCTGGAGGTAAGGGACAAGGAACATTTGAATCTAGAACATATCCTATATGTTCAAGGTTCAGGACAAGTTTCAAATTTCTTAGCCAATCAGACAGATTAGGTCCTGTCAACCTGTTGTGATCAAGTATGCTTGCAAGGATATTGGATGGTGGTGGTTTTTTTGTGCTCATTTTTATCAGAAAATTAACTGCAGAAAATAACCAGATTAATTAGTAAATGTATCATGTAATTAACCAAAATGATTATGGTCTTTTAATCAAATTGGTCCTCCCACTAACTTAGCGAATCCTACACTTTCAAAGTAGAAAACGGAAATCCTAGTTGGATGGATTTCTAGTGGGTGATTGAATTCTTATAATTCTATTGATCATCCTCAGGTACATCCATTATTGGAATTACAATAAACTATAAGTGAGCAACTCCTTGCCCATCACATCTCATGTGAGGTTCAATCCTTTTACTAGCCCCTAATGCTCAAAATCTCAGGTACATCCAATATTGACTTATCTTGCATTAGTTAAGTTGATCCCATTGAGCGAGAATTATGCAAATAATTTTAATGTCCTCAGGTACATCCAATATTGGCCACCAAACCATTTACATATTTACAACATCTCATGCTTAACAATTATTCTTAAGAAAATCTCTTAAATTAATTGCATCTCATGCAACTATTTAAAATTTCTTAAAATAATTGCCCCAATGGAGGGCTTATGTTATAATTACTTTAATTATAGCATTTCCAACTTAATCATTTGTTTGGAAGATTTTATAGCCATCCTAATTACTATTAAGGTCTCACTTTGCACATTATCCATTTAGCATGCATATATCATATAATTGCATACATTCCCATACATCTCATGCATTCATGGATAAGCGATAAATATGGTATGATCATGGACTTTCTAAGGGATTCAATTGAGCCACCAAGAATTGAATCGGGGCATTCCTAGGTGTATTTCATTCATTCATTTTACAAGAGTTGCTGAAGGAGTACATAATCAACACTTGATATTGAATTCCTCCCACTGGTCCCACCAATGCTCTTGACCTCCTTGAACTTCTTGCAATCCAATATTACATAGTAATCCTTGGCATACCAAGGCGAATTTACAAGAACTTAAATAAATGAAATTACAACCCAAAAATATTACAAACTTAATAATACATGCCCAAAATAAATTAAAATAAATTAATTAATTTACAATCCCAAAGAAACATAAAAGAAATAAATCCAATCACATTGGTCTTTTATAGTCCATGATCATCCATCATGCATATCACTATTTAACAATTAAATAAAACATACATTCTTAAATTAAATTGAATATCTCATATTCAACTTAAAATTCAGATTTGAATATGATTCAAATAAATTTAAAAATTCAGATTTGAATCTCATTCAAACAAATTTAAAAATTCAGATTTGAATCACATTCAAACAACTTCAAAAATTCAGATTTGAATCACATTCAAACATTTTTTAAAAAATCAGATTTGAATCACATTCAAATATTTTTTAAAAAATCAGATCTGAATTTTATTGAATCAATTTTAAAAAATTAGATTTAAATATGATTCAAACAACTTTAAAAATTCAGATTTGAATCTCATTCAAACAACTTTTAAAATTCAGATTTGAATCACATTCAAACATTTTTAAAATTCTGATTTGAATCATAATTTAATTGTGTGATTAAAACAACTAATTAAACACTTTAATTAGTCAAAGAATAGGCCTTAGATCATACAACAATTGCAGAATTAAAAGCCAAACCTTGAATCACCCATGGAACCATTGTTGCCGCCACCAATGGTGGCTTCTCCATGTGTGACGCCACATCTCATGATCCAACCAGCAATGAATCTCTTGATCTCATGATCAAACACACAATTAAATTATATAATCAACAATCTAAATGGCAAATATAGTGGCTCTGATACCAATTGAAGGAACAGAAGCGTGAAAAACACAAGATTATACCATTGAATTCAAAAATTTTCACCTAGGGTCACATGCACCATGCAAGATTTATTTTTATCTATTT
Source organism: Hevea brasiliensis (assembly GCF_030052815.1). Lineage (NCBI taxonomy): Eukaryota > Viridiplantae > Streptophyta > Magnoliopsida > Malpighiales > Euphorbiaceae > Hevea > Hevea brasiliensis. Next base: position 68,241,530 of record NC_079499.1, on the reverse strand, counting down.
GATTTCAATGATAAACAACATATTAAAACTCTTTTAATATGTTTTTGGATCTGTATTTGCCATTTAAGATTTTAAAATTAATCAGATTAATTTTAGAACCCTAGATTAAATCAAGAACGATTACACTAACCTCTTGATGTCTTTGCAGCGTGTCGGCGCCTTTGAGATTCGTCTTCAGGACACCAGATGTTGTCCCTCTAGCTTGTCCACACCAAGAACACCTATGGCAGCCCTTGAACAGCTTCTAAAGCCTTTTCTATTAATTAGAAATTCAAGTTCTGCCTTTTAAGAGATTAGAGATGCAAACAGGACACTAGAAACAATTTCTAGTGTTCTTAATTCAAGAGATTGATGGCTAATCTCTTTGAATTGATGAGAGATGAAGAGAAATAGCTGGAGAGGCTCAAAGTGGCATGACAATTAAGAGGAGAGGCTGCTGGTTATGTTTTCTTTTCATAACCCCACTTAAATAGCTAGGTTAACACATTAAACCCTAGCCACATGTCACCTTTTGATTAGCTCTAGGTTTAAGTGACCCAATCACATTGTGCCAAGTGTCAAACCTATATTTAATCTTGATTTTAATCATCTTACATGATTAAAAATACATTTGGCAAGCTTATGTGTTATGCCATGTGTCACCATCTCATGGTGCCACGTGTCACACTGTGAAATGACCAAAATGCCCCTGTGTCTTAATTTTGAGTTCTTAACCCAAAATAATTATTTTCTTCTTCTAATTAATTTATATCAAATATAAATTAATTAATTAATCTCTATTAATTAATTTCTCATCAATTAAATTCATATTTAAACACTTTAAATATAAATTTAATTTATACTACACATCCAATAATCTAGATTTGGTTTCAAGTCATGCTAGGGACTTTGCAATTTAATTGCAAACCAAATCTATTTAATTAATCAATTAAACTCTTTAATTAATTAATTAAATCATATTTAAATAGGTGATATCTTGTGTATGTGTGTGACTTACTAGGCTCATCACTAATTGGCAATGAGACATGATATCAACTCTTAATATCATCAGAACTCTTTCTTACCATAAATGATTTCTCTAAATCATTTTATGAACCTTATAGACCATGGTTAACACCTAGCATAGCATGCCATGGCCACCCAATTAGTAATAAGATTTACCTTAAATGAACCTATAATCATATGTTACTATGCACTAGAATCTCTGTTACAAAATCCCAACTCAAGCCGGAGTCATGGTTTATGTCAAACTCCATTTGCTATGAATATTATGTTCTCTTTTAATTCCAGTTCTTGATTAAAAGATTTTCTCATCGAAACTCTTTTACGAATAAATCTATCTGTCTGCCAGAACTTGAAACATCAAGAACAATTAAATGAACATAGGATTTTATCTCTATTTACTTAGAGGCAGATTCCTTCTTGATCAACACCTACCTCCATATATAACTAGCGAGGAGCCAACACATGCCCATATACCCATACATAGTACAAGTATGAAAGCGAGATCAAACTCAAACTACCTATATACAAGATAACTGTGCTATCTCAGGTCTAAAGATTATATGCACTGATATGATTTATGACAAAACATTGACAAGAGTAAACTCCATGTGCTTGTCATAAGTGTCACTGGTTTGGCCTACTTATCATTTATAAGTGCCTATCATGTTTGTTATATGGCATGAGACTCACCATTCCATCTTATTTATATCTCATATAAATAACTTGGGAACAAACATGAATACAATCTTTCTGGATAAGTCATGTCCTTATTATGAAGTATCCTCGATTGTGAACCTATTTATGATACTTTGTGCTAGAAATATTGTCACTCATATTCTTAACAACTTAAGAATAATATTTCTAACAAAATATCAATGGACCTTTTCTATTACACATAAATATATTATGTAAACGGAAAAGTGGAAATGCCTTTTATTATTAAAAATATGTACAAGATACATACTAAATGATATGCTCTAGGGCATACTACTAACATCTCCTTTGTTGAGAAGACAATGGAGTTAGCTTTGTTTTGATTACCTTGGTACGTGCACAGGCTTAGATTCTCCTCTTTTTAGATGTTAGATCTAAGTTTTTATGTTATGGCCGTTTCGACAGTTTCATTATTGTGATGTGTACTGTGCACGATGATTTGACCTCCCCGACCATAGGGAGTTAGAATCTGATTTGACCTCCATGACCATAGGGAGTTAGAATTACCTCGAAGATGGCTCTTGTGAATTAGTCTTGCATAGTTAGTGAGATAAAAAATGTTGTTTGAATAGTAAAGAATTTTGATTTCAAATGGGATTTATGCATAATTGATTTTTTTAGAATTAATCTTTATTTTCATGATTGCTGGAGTTACTTTAAATGTCCAGTTATGATTTGATAAATTGAATTTCTTGCTTAAAGTCATTTTAACTAATGATTTTTATTATTGGCAATGAAGATTTTGACTTTTGGAATTTTGTTGAATTTCGAGAATTTCAAATTAATTGTTATAATTTTGTCAATGTATATTGTACTATGCTTTAAATTATAGTTGTGCACCACTGAGTTCACCACTCAGCGATAGCTTTGCATGCTGTCGCAGGTGAAAAGTGCATAGAGTAGTTGAGTAAGCTTCTTTGAAGACACATTCAAATAAGCTCCAGGTATATCATAGGTATACCCATGTACATAGGTTTTGATGTATGCATGTAATAATATGTATATAAATTATTTAAGCAGTTGTATAAAAACTCTTGTTAAATATTTTGGTATGAAATTAAATGTAAATTATTGTAAATGTAAATTAGAGATTTCATTACTTGTATAGTTTTATAATATTAATTTTTGAGTCTTGTAATCAATGAAATGTTTCTTTTATGATGAGGTTGGTTTGAAAATGAAATGATTTGATTATTGAGATTGAATTGTGAGATGAAATGAAGTTTATTGAAGTTGTATTTGAGAAAACATATTGGGAGTGTTTTCAGGTTTGAAGAACTATTTTCTCAAAATATAGCCAGCACTCTCCGAAATTTTGAAACATTTTTATAACACCAGATTTTAATCGATGATTTAAATTTCACGAAAATTGATTTAAAATCCCTTGACTATTTAATGGGTTACTGTTAGGCAAAGTACGGTAATTCATTAGGTGTACTACGGGATCATATTACATCTTACGGAGGAGTAGGGTGTGACATGTTTAGTGGTATCAGAGCAATGATTTTAAAGTAAATTTTGAACTGTGAATTTAAAATCTTTTTATCGGTAAACACAACAGCTCAAATGTTTGATACATATAGTACATTTACATCATAAATATGAACTAATGGAGAGAAATCTCCTTGTGTTGGTTGTACAGGAAATAAAAAATCATGTGAAAAGATATGGAAGAGAAGAATGAGAAAATAGAACAGTTTGTGACAGCGGAAGTACAAGGTGAGGCCTCAGCCCCTCAGAGAGTCGGAAGCTTGACTTTACCAGCCCCACCTGTACAAATTACTACACAAATGACCTAGCAAATGGCCACTTTTGTTCAACAAATAGCTGATAATTTGTCAGCCCAAGCCCAAGTACAAACCCAACACCCACAAGGGCAATATGAAATAGAGAAGAATGAAAGACCTAGTGATCAAAGTTCAAATAGTAAATTGGGAAAAAGGAAGAACGCTGGAGAGCCTAGTGGTTATGGATCTGATGGAGGCGGATCTTCAGGGCAGAGGCGACCAAGGTCCATTCGTCAAACAACTAGAAGTTCATATCCTCCTCGCATCTGCAACTCTTATGGCAAACTACATGGTGGTATTTGTCGTAAGGCCACTGGAGCCTGCTACAATTGTGGTGTTGTACTAGAGCACCTCGATTTGCTCTCCAGAGTTCACAGACAGTCGGTCAGAGTCGAGATAGAAATAGAGTTGGTACTCCTTATAACCATAACACAGTGAATCAACCCGAATATAGTAGCGCACTAGTCAGAGCGTCCACTATACACTAAGGAGAAAGAGCAGAAGCTTCAGATGTAGCTGTTGGTAAGTTCTTAATTTTTGAAAGAAACAATTAGTTATTATTTGATCCCAACACTACTTAGTTGTGTATTAGTGTTAGAACTATATCTTATGTTGCTATTCCTTTACATGGGAATAAATTTAGATGTATTAGTGACTAGTCCTTTAAGATAAAAACTATAATAACAAGTATGATTGACATTAATTTTGTAAGAATTTTTAGCTAAAAGTATTTTCTAACACACCATAAATTATCGTTAATTGGCGAGCCTACTTAATGTAAGGCAAGAGGACCTAAAAGTAAGTTACAGTAATAGAATTGCTCTAGATGAGGGCAAAGATGTTACTGTTAATAATTGTCAATGGATATTGTAATCAGAATAGGTTTAGGATATTAATGGATCCGAGAAAGCTAAGATGTTAGAAAACCTAGTCTATGAGGTTATAACGTAGTGACTATGTAATGTTCTCGATGTTTGTATTGTAAGCTGCAGATTATAGTACCGACATGGGATTATTGTGTAGAGCTACGTGCTTCCTTATGGTACACCAAGATAAGGATGTTTGTAAGTAGTCTTTGATTTGGTACAGAAGATTACTATTATGGGAAATAAATGTGAAATTGTAGTTAGAAATTAAAAACTTTAAAACTAACATATCGAAAGGTCACTATTTGTCAGTGACTCGATTACACTAATGTGAGTTACCGATACGACAGGAATTACTATAAAATTAGAGATTTCAATATGACTATCAATTAAAAAAAATACCTTGAGGACGAAGATATCTAGACCTCGATATGGAATCTTATAGTTATTTTGATATTTTTGTCAAAAAGAAATGATTTAGGCATTTGAGACATTTATGTGAGATAAGTGTAGAATACCTAAATGAGGGTAAGTTAACAGGATTGGAGTAAGTAAAGGAGACGGAAGGACTAGTAATGTGACACCCATCTTACCCGGCTACAGTATATCCGAGTAAGCTATGTCACACGGTGTACCGGAACACTCTATTTTATCTTATTTAATTTTCATCATAATTTTGAATATAACTTGTGAAATATAATTTATTTAAGTCATTTATTGAAATTAGAATTTATTTAAGGTTCCGAAAATTTATAAAGAAAATCCGGCAGAGTACCGGTTATAAATGGAGAAAACAGTTCTTCAGAACCTGTGAAAAACACTTCCTATAATCATATTCAATCATCTCAAACTCCCATATCAAAATCTCAACACTTTTCAATTTCATTTCTCAATCATTCATTTCATGTGATAATCATGTACAAGTCACAGATAGATATTCACTTTTCCATTCACAAATACAATTCTCATTATTTACATGAACATCAAAATACATTACATAAGTTCAATTACATATGAGGAAATAAAAAAAATTTGTTACAAAATACCAAAATGAAACCTAGTGTCTTACCAATGCACTGTGGATGGTGAGGTGACATGGATACTATGCAGAGCTGCAGGATGGACTCACCCAGTCTGCGGTCTACTGGGCTCACGATCAGTATCTCCAAAACCTACACGTTGCAAAAGCAACGCGCTAAGTATGATGCTTAGTGGTGCAATAATAAAATAAAAGAAAATAGCAGAAAATAAATATGTATTGAATGTATATGTCTTATTTGTTTTGTATTTGTTATATTCATTTATTTCTTTAACTTTGTCCATTTTCATTCATTTGGTTGCCCAAGTAACCTATACTAGACGACTGGACTGGATAAACGGGTAAATTGGCACTGGGTATCAAGTACCTCGGGCCGTCACACCATCGGTCACATATGTATCTCCCGGTGTGTAATGCAGCTAACAATGTCAGAATAATATTAGGCACGAGGCCAAGTCTCAACACAATATCAAAATGGCTAAAAGCCATAAAATCACAGAATGGCATAATGCCATGTGCAGTACTGCTAACCGAACCCTATTGGCATGCCAAACTATCCAAACTAATCTTGTTAGGTATACTAGGGCATTTGATACTTTTGAATTCTTCAAATTTTGAATTTCAAGTTCTAGTGTCACTATTCACCTCATTGGTCAACAAAAATGTTGACTTTTTGATAGAAAATAGGTAAATTGGTTTTGACACTCCCAACATACCACATTTTGCATTCAAAACTTGTTGGCATTAAGCATTAATACCATTTCTAAGTTTAAACCAAGGGAAGCAGAATTTTCAGTTTTTCCAACCCAACTTTACTGTTCCATTGGGCACTTTTGCAGTGAAAATTTGAGGAAGTGGTAAACATGAAAGTTGTTCCTTATTTTGTCTAGTTAAATTTCTTTTTTGGAATCACTTCATTTGGAGTTTTGTAGCTCCAGATATGGTCCAAAAACCACAGCTGGCCGGATTTCAATTCTGCAGAATTTACCAAATCTACAGTAGCATGGACAGTGACTGTCACTGCCTTGTTGGATGGGTTCTGGCCATAATTTGGGGTAGGTTTCTTCATGAAAGTTGTTTTTCTATGTCTTATCTTGTTGCTGTAAAAATTTCAGGTCAATTGACCATATCTACAGTGAGTTATGGCAAAATGAATAGTTACTGTTCATTTGGTCATTCTGCAAAACCTGTTTGCAGGGTATCCGGATTGGGGCCAACTTTTGGTCCTCTTGCTTTGGTCTTTTGGACATGGTTTCTTCAGCAAAATTATGCCATTATAAGTATAGTTTCATGTCCAATTGGCCAAACACCAATTGAACCTACACAGCCAAAGATATGGCAATCCAAACAGGCTGGACTCACAGCCTCATTTCTGCTGTCTTTAGGCAGCCTTCCCATTTCAGTTTGCCATGCATTAGCTCACTTCAAATTATGATTAACTTGCCTTAAATGGTCACTAATTGACCATTAGAATGTCCATTAATTATTTTATAATCCAAGTCCAATTTTTCACTACCAAAACCCTAATTTCCATTTCAATTCACCCATACACCTAATTAAACACTTTCATTCATTATATATGTGTATATGTCCCTCAAACATAATCTCTAATTCATTCTAAGTCCATTAAAACAATCAAACTCATTCCTTCCTTAGGGCTGCCGAAATTCATGTACACATACACATGAGTTTTTGTCCATTTAAATTACAATTTCTTACTAAATTCAAGTCCCTAATCATGAAATTAAAGAGTTTTAGGTATATAGATGCACTAACCTCTTGTAGGGCAGAATTTTCCAAGCTTAAACTTCACTTCCTTTCCTTTTCTTGGCTGCCAAAAGGTTATGCAAGGTGCAAGGATAAATTTTTGTGAAAGAAGTAGGAGAATTTATGGTGAAGGGAAGAGGGAAATTGAGCTTGTTGAAGTTGTCAATGGAGGTTGGGCAAGGCAAGGGTTTCGGCTGGTTTTGGGGAAGAAGAAGGCTGCTGCTTTCTTTAATTTTTTGGTCATATTTATCTCTTTTTATTTGTTAGTTGAATGTTTGTTTAAATGTGATTGGTGGTAGCTTTTTAATACAATTGGTATCAGAGCCGCTCGCGTGTCCTCTTGAGCGATGGTGGGGCAAACCTCAGCGAGGACGCTGAGTCCCGAAAGGGGGGGGGGGAGAAAGGTCCCTTAGGCAAATCCCACATCGGCAAAGCACGGAGATGGTCTTGGGTTCAAAAAGTAATGATATATAAAATGGGGGAACTAATCACTAGAGGCGCCTTTTGGTGGAATGGCCTGGAGAGTTGGAAGAACTCCAGGGTTAAACGTGCTCGCTTGAGAGAAATCCTAGGATGGGTGACCTCCTGGGAAGTTCTCCATTCCACCTATGGGACAAAACCGTGAGGCTTATGGCCAAATCGGACAATTCCTCTAGTGGTTGGTTCCCGATCGTTACAAGTAAGGATTCTAGCATGAGAAATCAAGGAACTAATGAATAAGAGAATTTCATGAGTGGAAACACAAAAGGCAAAGGACACAATGATGGGAGAGTGAGTAAAATTATGAGATAATGATATCAGTTATAAGAATCTGATAAATTTTGAGGACGAAATTTTCATTTAGAGGGAAAGAATTGTAATGCCCTCACTTTACGTAGTCTGTACATTCGACTACTCCAGTGACCTAAAGTCAGTCCGGGCAAGTCAGGATGTCTGAAACTACACTCCAGTGATAGTAAATAGACATATAAGGATGAAAGAAATAAAAGGAAAATACAAGAAAAATTAAAGAGAGAAAGTGAAACTAAGTTAAACGAGTCGATACTGAAGCGATGGGTGACTGCACCGAGAAGTTACAGCGTAGGCAATAGCTGACCCCGAGACCTTGGGGAACCCTCGGAATTAAGTTTTGAGACATAATTTAAGACTTATTGAAATATAATTGACATTAGAAATGTCAAAGAAAATTAAAGAATTAGTACAAAGAAAACAAAAAATTCAAGAAACCGATAAAAATTGGTGTTACCGAAAAATTAGGAATGCAAACCGAATAGGGGCATTTTGGTCATTTGACGCCTACATTTGACTTTTGACCTAAATTTCCATGAAAAATTAGTAGTATTAAATTTTGAAAATGCCATGAAAATGAGAAACTTGGCATAAAATATAAATAGTGAGAAATTAGGGTGTTAATTGCAAATAGGGAAACTTAGGATTATTTAAATGCTTAATTAAGATTAAGTAGAGCACTAAGGGTATTATTTAAACATTAGTGGACAAGAAGGGCAGCACTAAAATTATCTTCATCTTCTTCCTTCAACATTGCTGAATTATTTTCTCTCCATTTTCCACCATTGCCATCCCTTCATGCAAGCTTCAAAGGTCCATCTTTAAGCCATGATTTGCATAAATGGTCTTCATTAAAGTTAATCCTCACTTTGCAAGGAAGAAGTTGATATTAAATTCAAGAGATTTTGGTGAAGATTTAACAAGCTCCAACAATAGGAAAGTGCTCAAATTCCTTTTAAGTAAAGTTTGTGGGAAGCTTGAGATAAGTAAATTGATGAAGAAATTTTGAGGTTTTGATGAGTTATTATTATGTACTAATTTTGGCAGCCATGGTGAACTAAGAAGAGTGTTAAACTCCATGAATTGAATTAGTAAATATTGTTATTAATAGATTCATGGAAGTGTATAGTAAATTATTGGTTGGAATTCCATGCAATTGTTAGGTATAATCATGTATACTATGTCGATTTTGACTTTGTGAATTAAGATTGTATTTGATGTATTGAGGACTTGTCTATACTGCTCCAATTGACCATAATGAGATGTGATAAATGATATTAGTACATTATAATTCTAGAATTCAAGTATGGGAGTTAAGGATCAGGGCTTTGAATGTATAATGGTTGTGTAATTGAAGAATTGTATAAGGGCAGTATGCATTTGGCGCTATAACCCTAATTTTGTGATCCCAATCGGTATAACACCAAGTGGAGGTAAAAGTAGACTCAATATAGACCAACTTTCATGCAGAGAACTTGTCCAAATTCTGCCTAGAAGTGACCTAAAAGAATGACCAAATCCGAAATTGCATGACATGAAAACCCAAAATTTTGACCATATGAACAATAGCCAGTATTTTGGCCATAAGTCACTCAAAAAAGGTCCAAAGGACCTGAAATTTATATCATGGAATGCTTAGACATAGAGCTACAACTCTTATGAAGACACCAAAGCCGATAAATGAACAAAATCAAGTCAAAGTGCTTGCACAAATTGGGTTACAAAAACTAGCCAAATTGATCTATTGGGATGTATCGTATTAACTATGCAATATTCTTGATGTTTGTGCTGCAAGCTACAGATTACAGTACTAACTTGGGATTTATTGTGTATAGCTATGTACTACCCAATAGTACACAAGGATAAGAATAGTTACAAACAGCATCTGTTTTGGTATAGTTATGATAAGATAAAGTTTTCTTATTAGAAAGGAGTTTGAAAATCCTAACCTGGGATTTGAAACTCTAAAGTTAGAATATTGAAAGGTTATAGTTCTGTACAAAAGAAAGTAATGACTACACATCAGTGCAAAATAAGCAATAGAATATTGATAGAAAAAAAAAAAAGAGAAGACTACAAAGGAAAAATAATTGCTAAAACAACAGCAAGAAAAGACTAAAATATTCTAAACTAAACTGAAGGTTACATCAAATGATTAAGAGATTTAATAAGAAAAGAGTAAAATTAAGTTCTCACCCATGGGATCATACGAGGTCCTAGAAAAAGTAGATCCATTAGCACACAAATTTTCTTACCTCTAAAATTAAAATGAATTTGAATCTAACTTATGACAGAAGTTCATAAGAAATTGGGCATACGAGGTAAGCAATCGATGAGTAAACAGCATTGGGTAAAGTGCTACGGACCATTATTTCGATTATGAAGCTATGTAGAAATGTGAGAAAAACATGAGAAAACAACACGTATGACTATTTGAGGACAGATAGTGGACACAATTTCGAGGACGAAATTTATTTTAAGGGAGGAAGAATTGTAACACCCCTATTTGCATAGCCTAGTAAATTACACTGTTTCGGAGACCCGTGCCGGTCTGGACAATTAAGAGGATCAGAACTACGTTGAAGACACCTAGAGAAGCCTTGAACACAAATAATTAGTAATTGTCAAATAGTTAAGTATAAATAAGAAAAACAGAACATAAAAAGTTAAGTGAGCTGAGAGTCACAATGATGGGTAACTTTCTCGGGAAGGACTGCGAGGTCAATTTAAACTCAAATTTCGAACTGTAAAATGTGACGCTGTGGTCCTTAGGACTATTACGAACACAGTGAAAAAGAGAAAATCACAAAAAAGAATTGTTAAGCCAGTCAAATAATTAGGTCAGGGATCCGGCAAATAATTAGGTTAGGGATCCGGAAGAAATATTGAATTATTTGCAAACCAGATCGAACCGGCGAGGGGCAATTTGGTCAATTCACCCTTAGAGCTTACTCCTGACCTAACTATCCAATAAAATCGAAAAAAAGAAAATTTATGGATCAAGAATTAAATTAAAGAACTATGGAAAAAGAAAGGAAAAAGAAAAGAAAAGAAATTTTGAATTATGGCATCATCATGGATGACACATGCATGACCCAATAAATGATAATTTTTAATTTAAGAAATTTTGAGATAATTTTGACTTAAAAGACAATTAAAAAAAAATGAAATGATGAAAATTTCAAAATATAATTGAATTGACCTCATGCATGACATAATTAAACTTTTAAAAATTAATTAATTAATTATGGGATAATTATCTTATTATAAGAAGACAAAAATTAAAAGGAAAAAGCATTTTTTCTTCTTCCCTACAACTTTAGCTGGCTCCCATTTTCTCCTCTCTCTTTCTCTTTTCAATTTCCTCCATTAATGGTCATTTAAGCTTCTTAAACCCTATTATTTCTTCATAAATTTCATACTCACCAAAGTAAGGTCTTGCTCCTTAACTTTGATAGAGAGACTGGAAACAAGAAAAATAAAAAAAGAAGTGAAGATTTGGAGTTACAAATTTTGCTCAGCAACTAAGTTCATCTTTTCAACTTAAATTGAGTAAAATATCTAGAAATGAGCTTGAATAAGTTGATTGGTAATGTTTATATACTTTGATTTAGTGAGATGTAACAATTAGTGAATTAGGGTTCTTAACCTAGGTTTTGGGAGACAAAATTTTGAAAATTGGTCAAATAGTGTGTTTGACCTTTTTTGAGCTTAAAAATGGTCATATGTGACCAATTGTGGTATGTTGGAAGGGTTTGAATCAAGTGGAAATCCGGATTGGATAGGGATATTCTGCAGGCAGCAAGACCAAGGTCCCTTTCAGGGACCAAAACTGAAAATTTATTGACCCAATTGGTGTGAGGCCAATTGGGGATGAAACTAGATACAAAATGACACATTTTTCATTTAGGAATCATGCCCAGAAAGTGGCCATAGCATAGTGAACAAATTGGCCAAATCCGGAAATGGGTGTTCTGACCTTTACAAAATTGACTAAATGAATAGTGTTTGTTCATTGGGCCATAACTTAGGGTAGGTAGGTCCAAATGGCCTGAAATTTTACCAATAGAAAGCTTAGAAATAGACCTACAACTTTCATGAAGAACACAGATCCAAATTATGCCCTTAACCAAGTCATTTAGCCACCTAAATTTAATGACGTAAAACTGCCAGAACCAGTTTTGGTGCCCAAAAAATCTGGGTTAGAACAATATGGCAGCCATGTTTCAAATGGATATAACTTGAGCTACAAAACTCCAAATGGAGTGATTCAAAAAGTGAAATAAAGTTAAGACAATAAGGAACAATTTCTATGAAGAAAACTTGTCCAAATTCTAACAGCAACATGACTAATAGAACAGTGTAAAATAGGTTACCAAAATTGAAAATTTGAAAGTTTGCCTAAAAGACTTAAGTTTTGAGAAAATGACCAAAACCAACAAGTTAGGTAACCAAAATGTGGTATGTGGGTATAATTGGATTTCCCATACCTTTTAAGCATAAGAAAGTCAATATTTTGACTTGAATAGTACCATGAATAGTAACCCCAACATGAAAATTTTCAAGAATGTAAGTTTAAGCATATTGGGAGTAATTATTGGAATTATTGTGAGGCAAAGATACTGAGACACAATAAATTTTGTGTTTCAGCTGAAAAAGACCCGGAAGGTATAAGAAACTGAGTTAAAACCTAGAGGCGACTCACATCAGGTTTGTGCACAACAAACTTAAAATTCTTTGTTTCTACTTGACAATTCTTGAAATAAATATTGTGAATAATTTTGATTGTTATGGCTTTGAAAATCTTATTTGAAAAATAGTGTGTTGCCTACTTTGTAAATGAAAAGATTGGAATGAAATATGATTTGTGAATTGTATGAAATGTTTGAATAACTTGATTTAAATTATTTTTGATTCACACTTGGCATGGCAATATTAATATGTTCCTCCTCCACTTGTGGGGTTGAGTTTGATATTTGATCACTTTCCTCCCTCTCTGGCATTCCAGTCTGAGGGGTGAGTTTGGATGAGTACTCATTAGCTAGCTAGCCACTTCCCTCATTGATTTCGATTAGTGGGGTGAGTTTGCCTTGTCGTGATGTACACACGGCATGTTCAAAAATTTTGCGTCATAGCCTAAGTTGTGTTATTGATTGGCAAGACTATGTTTATTAAATTGTTTGTTTAAATTTCTGTTATATTAAGCTTTGAAAATTATGATTTGTTATAAATGTGATTTAAAAAAATTGTGAAATGCGATTATGAAATTTTTGAATTATAATTTGTTCATAAATATTTTATGTTATGCATTTTATACTTTATTGTGCACCACTAAGCATTTTTATACTCACTGACGGCTTATTTTGCTATCGCAGATAAGAGCAAGGAAAAAACAGTAGGGTGAGCTGCTGAATTGGCAAGGCCTTCGCCGATCTTTTTGTTCGAGTATTTAATTATACCTTATAGTTATTTGATATAAATATTGTAATGTCTATTGTATCAATATAAAGTTGAGCAGTTGTATAATAAATTGTAATAATGATATTTTAATTTTTCTTTTTATAAATTAAGATTTGTATTTGTAAATTTAGCACTATTTGTAAAATTGAAATGAATTTGTGAAGCATTTTGAGATGACAAATTTTTAGTTGAGTTGAGGAATTAAATTAAATTGTGTTGACTTGAGTTGATTTGGGTTGGGAGTTGTGAAAAAAATTATTAGAAGTGTTTTTTTCAGGTATTTGAAGAACTGTTTTCTCAAAATACAGACGGCACTCTGTCGAAATTTTTATAAAAATTACAGAAAAATAAAATGGGACAAAAATCTTAACTAGTTTTCAAACTTCAATTAAATGTTTTTAATTCCTATCAAAATGCTCACCACTTCCAAAAAGTAAGAAAATTGTTTTAAAATCCCTGTAGGGTACTTAATGAGTTATCGGTAGGTGAAGTTCGGTAATTCATTAGGTATTCTACGAGATCATGTTATGCCTTATTGAGGGGTAAGATGTAACATGTTTTAGTGGTATCAGAGCAAAGATTTTAAAATAAATTTTGAAATGTGAATTTGAAATATTTTATCGGTAGATACAATTGCTAAAATGTTTGATACATATGACACATTTACATCATGAATATGCACTAACGGAGGTCAACCTCATGTTTGTTATCAAAGAGTAGAAAATTTCTGAAAAATAGATTGGAAGAGGGAGATCATTCCATAGAGCAATCTGTCAAGGCTGAGGCTTGAAGAGAAGCCCCAGCACTCCAGAATGTGAGTGGGTCAGCCATTCTAGCTCCTCCTCAAGCACCGCAGTTCCCTGCTCAGTTTGCACAGCAGATGGCTGCATTCTTTCAACAAATGGTGGGAAATGTGCCACCACAAGCTCATATGCAAGCACCTGCAGCACAATCACAGCCTCTGGCTCTGCAATATGAGAAGTTAATGAAATTTGGGGCTATAGAATTCAAAGGAATACTGGATCCACTGGAAGCAAAACAATGGTTAGAGAGGATGGAACTGGTTTTTTGAAAACTACAATGTGCTGAAGAGTTGAAGTTCGAATATTCAGTATCACTTCTGCAAGGGGATGCATATGAGTGGTGGAAGACCATCCCCCACAGCCTGGTAGAGCCACTAGTTCTCACATGGGCAGACTTTTTAAGGGAATTTCGGCAAAAGTGGGTCCTCGATACTTATGTAAACATGAAGCTGCAAGAGTTTTTAAGTTTGAAGCAAGGAGACAGAACTGTAGCAAAGTATGAGCGGGATTTCTCTCGAGTAAGCCGTTATGCCAGAAGCTTGGTCACCACCCCCAGAGACCGGTATAAGAGGTTTGAGGCTGGGTTGAGGCCTAACTTGAGAATGCAAGTGGTAAGGTTCCGACACTAAAATTTTTCTGAATTAATTTCACAAGCCCTGGAACTAGAAAGGATAGAATCAGAATGGGCAGTGAAAAAGAGTACAAAAGAGAAAGAGAAAATTGAAAAGGTTACTGGCCAAGCTACTGAGAGTGGCTCTAGGAAAAGAAAACATTTTAGAGGATCTAGCTCGTGCGAATCGGGTAGAAGTAGATCTTCTAGACAGAAAGCATCCCAATCCGATCAGCAAACTCAACAGACACGCAGAAATACGCTGTCGGATCGACTTTGTGAAACTTGTGGTAAACAACATAGTGGAGTATGTTATAGAGCTATAGGAGCATGTTTTAATTATGGAGAGACTGGTCATTTTGCTAAGGATTGTGTAAGTCCATGCCGTTATGGATCATTTACCACATTAGAAGGATCAGCCCAAGTTTCTACCCTGAAGAGTTCACTAGTAGTTGGTAGAGGCAGAGGCAGAGGTAGGGGTAGTACACCTGGAAGTTAGAGTACTGTGAATCAACTAGGACAAGGTGATGCTTCGGTGAGAGTACACTATGCGACAGAGGAATGAGGATGAGACTTCTAACATGGTTGCAGGTGATTTCTCGATTCTTAACTAAGATATGTATATGTGTAAAAAAAAAAAAAAAGGAATAAATTTTGATATATTAGTGACTAGTCCTTTAGGATAAAAACTACGATAATAAGTGTGATTACAATTCATTTTGGAAGAGTTGTCAGCAAAAAGTATTTGCTAGCATATAATAATTTATAAAGCTAAGTAGTTAGCCTATTTAATGTAAAGCAAGAGGACCTAAAAGTAAGTTATAGTAATATAGCTACCTTAGATGTGGGTAAGGGTATTATTGCTGATAGACGTCAGTGGTTACCATAATCAAAATAAGTTTAAGATATTAGTGGATTTGAAAGAAATAAGATATAGAGAAGTTTGATCTATTGGGATGTATCGTAGTAACTATGCAATATTCTTGATGTTTGTGCTGTAAGCTGCAGATTATAATACTGACTTGGGATTTATTATGTAGAGCTACCTACTACCCATTAGTACACAAGGATAAGAATAGTTGCAAACAACATCTATTTTGGTATAGTTATGATAAGATAAAGTTTTCTTATTGGAAAGGAGTTTGAAAATCCTAACCTGGGATTTAAAACTCTAAAGTTAGAATATTGAAAGGTTATAGTTCAGTAAAAAAGAAAGTAATGACTACACATCAGTGCAAAATAAGCTATAAAATATCGATAGAAAAAAAAAGAATACTACAAAAGAAAAATAATTGCTAAAGCAACAGCAAGAAAAGACTAAAATATTCTAAACTAAACCGAAAGTTACATCAAATGATTAAGAGATTTGATAAGAAAAGAGTAAAACTATGTTCTTACCCATAGGATCATACGAGGTCCTAAAAAAAGTAGATCCATTAGCACACAAATTTTCTTACCTCTAAAATTGAAATGAATTTGAATCTAACTTATGACAAAAGTTTATAAGAAACTAGGCACACGAGATAAGCAATCAATGAGTAAATAGCGTTGGTTAAAGTGCTATAGACCATTATTATGATTATGAAGCTATGTAGAAATGTGAGAAAAACATGAGAAAACAACATGTATGACTATTTGAGGATAGATAGTGGATATAATTTCGAGGACGAATTTATTTAAAGGGGGGAGGGGGGGGGGGGGGAATTGTAACACCCCTATTTGCATAGCCTGGTAAATTACACTGTTCTGGAGACCGGTGTTGGTCCGGACAATTAAAAGGATTAGAACTATGTTTAAGACACCTAAAGAAACCTTTAACACAAATAATTAGTAATTTTCAAATAGTTAAGTATAAATAAGAAAAACATAACATAAAAAGTTAAGTGAGCCGAGAGTCACAATGATGGGTAACTTTCTCGGGAAGGACTACGAGGTTAATTTAAACTCAAATTTCGAACTGTAAAATGTGACGTCGTGGTCCTTAGGACTATTACGAACACAGTGGAAAAGAGAAAATCAAGAAAAAGAATTAGTAAGCCAGTCAAATAATTAGGTCAGGGATCCAGAAGAAATATTAAATTATTTGCAAACCGGATCGAACCGGCGATGGGCAATTTGGTCAATTCACCCTTAGAGCTGACTCCTGACCTAACTGTCAATAAAATCGAAAAAAAGAAAATTTTGGGATCAAGAATTAAATTAAAAAACTATGGAAAAAGAAAAGAAAAGAAAAGAAAATTTGAATTATGACATCATCATGTATGACACATGCATGACCCAATAAATGATAATTTTTAATTTAAGAAATTTTGAGATAATTTTGACTTAAAAGACAATTAAAAAAGAAAATGAAATGATGAAAATTTCAAAATATAATTGAATTATGACCTCATGGATGACATAATTAAACTTCTAAAAATTAATTAATTAATTATGGGATAATTATCTTATTATAAGAAGACAAAAATTAAAAGGAAAAAGCATTTTTTTCTTCTTCCCTACAACTTTAGCCGGCTCCCATTTTGTCCTCTCTCTTTCTCTTTTCAATTTCCTCCATTAATGGTCATTTAAGCTTCTTTTCTTCATAAATTTCATACTCACCAAAGTAAGGTCTTGCTCTTTAGCTTTGATAGAGAGATTGGAAACAAGAAAAATAAAAAAAGAAGTGAAGATTTGGAGTTACAAATTCTGCTCAACAAGTAAGTTCATCTTTTCAACTTAATTTGAGTGAAATGCCTAGAAATGAGCTTGAATAAGTTGATTAGTAATGTTTATATACTTTAATTTAGTGAGATATAACAATTAGTGAATTAGGGTTCTTAACCTAGGGTTTGAGAGACAAAATTTTGAGAATTGGTCAAATGGTGTATTTGACCTTGTTTGAGCTGAAAAATGGTCATATGTGACCAATTGTGGTATGTTGGAAGGGTTGGAATCAAGTGGAAATTTGAATTGGATAGGGACATTCTGCAGGCAGCAGGACTAAGGTCCCTTTCAGGGACCAAAACTAAAAATTTATTGACCCAATTGGTGTGAGGCCAATTGGGGATGAAACTAGACACAAAATGACACATTTTTCATTTAGGAATCATGCCTAGAAAGTGACCATAGCATAGTAAACAAATTGGCCAAATCTAGAAATGGTGTTCTAACCTGTACAAAAATGACCAAATGAACAGTGTTTGTTCATTTGGCCATAACATGGGCTAGGCATGTCTAAATGGCCTGAACGTTTACCAGTAGAAAGATGAGATATAGACCTACAACTTTCATGAAGAACACAAATCCAAATTATGCCCTTAACCAAGTCATTTTGCCACCCAAATTTAGTAACCTAAAACTGCTAGAACCAGTTTTGGTGCCTAGAAAATCTAGGTTAGACTAATCTAGTAACCATGATTCAAATGGCTATAACTTGAGCTACAAAACTCCAAATGGAGTGATTCAAAAAGGGAAATAAAGTTAGGACAATAAGGAACAATTTCTATGAGAGAACTTGGCCAAATTCTAACAGCAACATGACCAATGGAACAATGCAAAATAGGTCACCAAAACTGAAAATTTGAAAGTTTGCCTAAAAGATTTATGTTTTGAGAAAATGACCAAAACCAACAAGTTAGGCAACCAAAATGTGGTATGTGGATATAATTGGATTTTCCATACCTTTTAAGCATAAGAAAGTCAATATTTTGACTTAAATATTACTATGAATAGTAAACCCAACATGAAAATTGTCAAAAGTGTAAGTTTAAGCATATTGGGAGTAATTATTAGAATTATTGTGAGGCAAAGATACTGAGACACTATAAATTTCATGTTTCATCTGAAAAAGACCCGAAAGGTCTAGGAGACTGAGTCAAGGCCTAGAGGTGACTCATGTCAGGTTTGTACACAACAAACTTAAAATTCTTTGTTTCTACTTGACAATTCTTGAAATAAATGTTGTGAATAATTTTGATTGTTATGGCTTTGAAAATCTTATTTGAAAAATAGTGTATTGCCTACTTTGTAAATGAAAAGATTGGAATGAAATATGATTTGTGAATTGTATGAAATATTTGAATAACTTGATTTAAATTATTTTTGATTCACACTTGGTATGGCAATATTAATATGTTCCTACTCCACTTGTGGGTTTGAGTTTGATATTTGATCACTTTCCTCCCTCTCTGGCTTCCCAGTCTGGGAGGTGAGTTTGGATGAGTACTCATTAGCTAGCTAGCCACCTCCCTCATTGATTTTGATTAGTGGGGTGAGTTTGCCTTGTCGTGATGTACACACGGCATGTTCGAAAATTTGTGTCATGGCCTAAGGTGTGACAAGGGAACTTAGTACCAGATGCACCAGCCACATTTCAATAAATGGCTGAGTTATTCAGATAGATGGCAGGAGTTATGCCACCACCACCACCTACACATCAAAAATCTCATATGGAGAGACTCAGGAAGTTCGGAGTAGTGGATTTTCTGGGCAAAAGGGAAGATGATTCTGTCACAGCTGAAAACTGGTTGGACAGAACTCAAAGAGTCTTGAAATAACTTCATTGTACTCCAGAGCGGAATTTGGAAGCTGCTATATCACTACTGCAAGATGATGCATGTCACACCCTACCCCTCTGTAAGGCATAACATGATCCCGTAGTATACCTAATGAATTACCAACTCCGTCTACTGATAACCCATTAAATACACTACAAGGGATTTTAAAAACTTTTCTTACTTCTTTTACAGTGGTGAGCACTATTTACAGGTGTTAAAAACCTTTTTGAACTGAAGTGAAACAACTAACTCATTTGGACTATTAGTAATTTCTGTAAGAATTTTAGCAGAGTGCCATCTATATTTTGGATAAAACAGTTCTTTAGAAAACCTGTAAAAAGCACTTCAATATATTTCCAAATCTCAACTCTAACATATTTCTCAACACAACATATTTCTCAACTCAAATCCACAGTAATTTTTCAAAGACTGAGATACAAGAAATATAATAAAATTTTTACAAGTCAAAATAACTTATAATTTACTTTACAACTTTAATGTACAATTTTAATTTACAACTGCTCAAAACCAAAAACAATATGTACATACAGTGAATATACATTACAGTACAAAATGCAAAATGTGGTATACTCGTTATACCCGAAAATCTCTCGCTGGATGTACTAGCAGCCTAGTCTGCTGCCCTGTCTGTCATCTACTGCGGCGACAATAAAAGCTATCATTTGAGACAATGTCTCAGTGGTGCACAACATTTACCAAATACAACTTTAAATCACAATTCATAAATCATATAAATAGTGGATACTTAAAACCATAGTTAAATTCAAGACAATAAATGTCATGAGGAATTTAACACAATATCACATTAAATCTCAGTAATCAAAACATAGTTAAATTCAAAAGACAGTGAATGTCAATAAGCATTTAAACTCCATTTCACAATTTCACAATACATATCAATAAACCACACACAGCTTAATCATGTTCCAAAGTTCAATTCGTCCCAAAAGCCGATGGCTAATGAGGTGTTCAATTCGTCCTAAAAGTCAATGACTAATGAGGAATAACATAGCTAGCTAGCAAAAATATGAGTACTCATCCAATTCATCCTCAACAGGCACACACCTCAACACTTCAGCAAGAGAGGGAATTCAATTCGTCCCACTAGATAAGCTAGCGAGGAATACAATCAATATACATGATAGCTGTGGTTTCAAACCATTTCCAATGCTTTTCAATCAATAAGTATCCATCAATATCATTCAAATAATTTCTCACAATTTCAAACCATTTACAGTGCTTTTCAAGCGATAAATATCCATTCAAACACATTTCCACAATTTAAAACAATAATGTACAAATAGTCATAATTCATTTCAATTGAAAATTAATTCAAAAGAAATAGCTGTTGTGCACAAACCTTTGATAACTGTCTCATGGTCCTAACTCAGTGTTTCCTTCCCTTTCCCTAAGTCTTTGCTAACTGAGAAACACAATTTGAAGTGTTTCAGTACTTAATTAAACTGTCTCTAACGATAATGTTTGATAAGTAATTCTGTAACACCCTAGGCAAATCCCACATCGGCAAAACACGGGAGAGATGCTGGGTTTATAAGTTGATGGTTCGTAACTCCTAGTGACGCGTTTTAAAACCGTGAGGGCTTTAACCTAGAGCGGACAATATCACTAGTGGGCCGGGCCATTACATTTGTGGTATCAGAGCCGCTCCGCGTGCAACCTTGAACGATGGTGGGGCAAACCTCAGCGAGGACGCTGAGTCCCATAAGGGGGGTGGATTGTAACACCCTAGGCAAATCCCACATCGGCAAAACACGGGAGAGATACTGGGTTTATAAGTTGGTGGTTCGTAATCCCTAGTGACGCGTTTTAAAACCGTGACAGCTTCGGCCCAGAGCGGACAATATAACTAGTGGGCTGGGCCATTACATTTGTTATTGTAAAACCCTAGGCAAATCCCACATCAGCAAAGCACAGGAGAGATGCTGGGTTTATAAGTTAGTGGTTTGTAACCCCTATTGACTCGTTTTAAAACCGTGACGGCTTCGGCCCAGAGCGGACAATATCACTAGTGGGCTAGGCCATTACATTTATGGTATCAGAGCCGCTCCACGTGCAACCTTGAGCGATGGTGGGGCAAACCTCAGCGAGGACGCTGAGTCCCATAAGGGGGGTGGATTGTAAAACCCTAGGCAAATCCCACATCGGCAAAACACGAGAGAGATGCTGGGTTTATAAGTTAGTGGTTTGTAACCCCTATTGACGCGTTTTAAAACCGCGAGGGCTTCGGCCAAGAGCGGACAATATCACTAGCGGCCAGGCCATTACATTTGAACCAGGCTCTGATACCACAAATGTAATGGCCCGACCCACTAGTGATATTGTCCGCTCTGGGCCGAAGCCCTCACGGTTTTAAAACGCGTTACTAGGGGTTACGAACCACCAACTTATAAGCCCAGCATCTCTCCCGTGTTTTGCCGATGTGGGATTTGCCTAGGGTGTTACAATCCCCAGTGCAAGAGGTGCCTGTACAACCCCAACAGGCCTTTTTTGAGCAGATGACTGGATTCTTTCGACAGATGACTGGGGTTATTCCACCACTGTAGTAGCAAAAATCACCTATAGGAAAAATTATGAAGTATGGAGCTATAGATTTCAATGGTAAAAAGGAAGACGATTCTTCAGCAGCTGACTATTGGTCAGAATGGACTGAAAGAGTCCTGCAGCAGCTCCATTGCACACCAGAACAGAGTTTGGAGTGTGCAGTTTCGTTGTTACAAGAAGCTGCATATCGATGGTAGGATGTCGTAACCAAGGTAGTGCCACCAGCCGACGTAACTTAGGAATTCTTTCTGATAGAGTTTAGAAAGAAATATGTTAGCTGTGTTCATGAAAAGGAACAAAAGAGGAGTAGTGATCAGCAAAAGAGGAAAATTGGACAGTTTAGTAATAAAAGGCCAAGAGAACAGTTAAATCAGACATATAATCAAAGTAGGAGATCTAGACCCAGGCCTATACCCATAAGAGATCAACCAGAAAGATTAATAGTGAGTGCGCCAGAATTAGCAAGAAAATGTGGCCATTGTAACAAGTGGCATAAAGGTGAATGTAGGGGATTGACTGGAGCCTGTTATAGATGTGGGGCCTGTAGACCCTTATTTTGTGATGAGTATGTGCATTGAGGCCGTGGGAAACCCGATGATGAAAAATTATATGACTGTAAGATGTAATTAGAGGCATGGAGCTAAATTATTAATTCCATGGCATGATCTTGAAAAAAATAAAAATAAAAATAAAATTTTGGGGAAATTAATTTAATTAAATTTAAATAAAATTTTATTTTGTTTAAATTTAATATGGGTAATTCTTAAATGAATCTAACTAAGTTTAATTGGGCTCCATGGGCCTAAGAAAGCCTAGTTAGGAATTTTAAATGGGACCCATTTAATTATTTTCTAAAAATTAAAATAACAAAATATCTCTCTCCTCCTTGGCCCCACTCTCTTCCTCAATCCCTATTGGTGCCTTCCATTTTTTCCTGTCTTCCTATTGGTTGAAACACCTCACCCATATCCCAGTCTTATTCGAATTCTGCAATCGTAGTTGTTTAAGTCATCTAAACTTTATCACCTTAAAACTCCAAACCCTACCACACCTCTTCCTCATTCCCTATTGGTGCCTTCCATTTTTTCCTGTCTTCCTATTGGTTGAAATACTTCACCCATATCCCAGTCTTATTCGAATTCTGCAATCGTAGTTGTTTAAGTCATCTAAACTTTATCATCCTAAGACTCCAAACCCTATCACACCTCTCTGCCAAAACCCTATAAATACCCCACTGGAGAAGGGAAGAGGGGGAGGATGGGAGGAAAGAGGAAGAGAAAATTCAGAGCTATAAGAAATTTAGAGATATTCAAGACTTTTTGAGTTCTTCCTTATTTTTTCTTTTCTTCAAGAAGATTTTCATACAAGATTTCTGAAAGGTCAGTTTTTATTATTTTCTTTTCAAGATCTATGCCACACAATATTTTAATTCTATGCTCTTTGTCTTCAATTTATTTTATATGTTCATATAGATCATGTAATCATGTTTAATTTGAGGGGATACACAACTTTGCACATGTTTAGTTTCTGTCTCTCGTACTTTTATTATTTTTCTTTATTGTCTTTATTTTTTATTACAAACAAAATTGGTAAGTAGCCCTAAGGTAAGTACCAAAGAGGGCATTTGCGTGGAGCTTATATGGAGCTAAACGAGAGTAAGCCAGGGATATCATTGCCATACTAGAAGAGAAGACCCTTTTTTAAGGGTAGCTTGCCCCAATGGCAACTGCATTTACCAACAAGTAAGTAGCTCTAAACTTTTCGAATAACCATTGGCATGAAATTGTAGTAATAATAGAACTTTTATTTGGTAAATTAAAATTAACTTTGTTTTTTAATTTAACTGACTTTTGCATGTAATTAATTTAAATAAATACTTTGTAAATTAAAATTAATCTTATTTGTAAATTAAACTAATATTGGCATGTAAAATAAATTTAATTTAATACTTGATAATTGTAAAATAAATTTGCATGTTAGAAATCTTTATTAGGTTGTGATTGTTTGGGCCTTATGTGATATTAGAATAAATTACACATGTACATAATTAACTTAGTTTAATTATCCTTAGGGTAACTTGGTGAAAATTAATTAATTATGTTAAATAGAAACGTAGGGTTATTTGAAATTGAATTTGTTTGTGAATTAAATTCTCAATAATAAATTAATTTTAGTCATCTAGTAAATATCATTTAAATAATTAGCAACCCCATAGATAGGAATTACTTGTGCAGGAAAATTGTGTGTAAACAACAATCCTTTTGTGAATTACTTGCGTGTGTAGGATTAGAATTGCATTTTTAGGATAAAGTTTAATAAAGGAATAATAAACAAGACTTCTAGAAACATTAGTAGAGGACTGGCACTCGAATTAACAAGGTTAGACCAGGCGTAAGGGGTGCCTAACACCTTCCCCTTACGTACCCACTATCCCGAACCTAGACATTGGGCTATGGTAACGACGGTTGTGGAAACTCTGCAAGGAGTAAGTTGCCATCCATGACCCTCGGAAGAAACACTGAATATGTCCCGGTTATTACCCGGATGGCGACTCCTGTCTATCTATGCCTTTGTGGCATAAATCCTTAGTACCGTGGTAGTGTTATGGGAAGACGGTACTTACCAGTGGTTTGATTCTATTAGGATTGTATGAAGTGCATGTCTAGGAAATGCTGTCTAAGGAGGTGGTACTTAAGTGAGACCATTGTGACTCCACCATCTTTCCTGGGCATTACCTGGTGCATTTTATATAATTCTAATGGATGATATTTCGCCTCACGCCCCACCCCTACAGGGCCATAGATCATCGTCTGAAAGATTGTCCTAAGAGGAATTTACCACGGACCCAGACAGAGGTCGTGGAAGGACCAAGTACAATAGTAACACCACTTGCAAATTTCACCCAAGTCGGAGATGAGCAAGAAGCCCCAGATGTGAATTTGAGGTAAAGTATTTCCTTTATGATATGCCTAAGTGTATAATGATAGATTCGAAAAGACTAAATAGTACCATATATATAAAAGAAGTAGACAGAGGGAGCAATAGAAAGGTAAAAGAATTATCTCAGATACCTACACCCAGTAAATTTCGAGGACGAAATTTAAATTAGAGGGGAAGAATTGTAACACCCTCACTGTAACAATTTCGCACATTCTACTATTTCGGTGACCAGTGTCGGTCCGGACAGTTAGAACGTCCGGAAAAATATTTAAACTAAAGTGAGGGACTATAATTAACTCAAATATCAATAAGAAAAATTTAGGAAAAATTTTAGAAATAAAATTTTTTCAAGTTAAATGAGCCGGTGCCCTAGCGATGGGTAACCTAGTGGAAAGTTGCGGTTCTCGCAACTAGGAGCCTTAGATCAGGGGAAAAATTCATAAAATAATTTTTGAGACTCCAGAGAAGGGTCATTGAGGTTTCTATGGCATTAGAATGCCAAGAAAATACTTAGAAAAATTTTTCAATCGGTACAGACAATTTTAGTCTGTTAAGCCAAACGGAGGGCATTTTGGTCATTTTGTCTTCGGAGATGATTTTTGACGAACTTGTCTAATTAAGTAAATAATTATTATGACATAAAATAGGAATAAATATTGATGAAAATTACATTAAAAATGAGTATAAGAAAGAAGAAAGAAAGATAAATCGACAACTCGGTAAGAGCAAAATTTATTCAATTAAATTTGAGGGTCCAATATTGACAAAAAATGATTATTATTAATTTAATGAAGCTAAATTAATTTAATTAATTGAAATTATGAAAATTAAAAATAATTATTGAAAAGTCAAATTATAATGATCATAAACTTCAAAATAATTTTAAATTTGCCATTCTACTTATTTACCATATTGCCATTAAATATTTAATTATTATATAGGTTAATTATTGAACAAAAATCTGCATTTTTTTCCCTTCTTCTTCCCGTCACTTGCCTTCTTCTCTTCTTCTCTGAAATTCTCCATTAAAAACCCAAAATCCAAAGCTTGAAACCCTAAGTCTCAACCAAATTTTTTCTTGGAAAAATTATAGCCCACCCTAAACTAAAGCCTAATTAGTAGAAAGCACTCAAGAAAACCAAAAAAAAATTGAGTTTGGGGCAAGAGGAATTTCAGCCAAGGTGGACCAAGAAGGAGCTTCAAGTTTTTGATTGATTATAAGGTTGAATTGAAGTTGAGTGAAGCTAAGGAATAAGGTTAGTGCTAGAAATTCTCTTGGAATTTAAAATTATTGTAAGTTGATTTAGGGTTTGCTCAAATATGGAATTTTGTGTTGTGACTTGAATTTGATGATGTTGAGGTTGATTATTGACTATTAGAAGTGTTATAAATGTGAATTGAAGTTTGGAAATTGGGTGAAATTGAAAATTGGGAGTGCTTCTCTTATGCAGGAAATTTGGACCTATGAGTCCAGGGTATTTTTTGACCTATAACTCAGGTTGTGTGACTCCAATTGGTATGAGACCAATTGGAGGTGAAACTAGACACATAATGGCACAACTTTGGTGAAGAAACTATGCCCAGAAAACCAAACCAACTTGACCAAAAGTTTGCCCTAATTCGGGTGACCTGCAATCTGCCTGGGCAAAATGACCAAATAAACAGTATTTGGTCATTTGGCCATAACTCAATGTAGCAAGTTCCAATTGACCTGAAATTTTACCAGCAACAAGTTGAGATATAGACAAACAACTTTCATGAAGAAACCTGGCCCAAATTATGACCATAACCTAGTCAAATTTCCAACCAAACTTGAGCTACCAAATCTGGAAGAAACAATTTTGCCCAGAATTTTGGATTCTGCCCAATCCGGCCAGTCATAGTTTTTAGGCCATAACTTGAGTTACAAAACTCCAAATGGAGTGATTAAAAAAAAGAAATTCAACTAGACAAAATGAGGAACAACTTTCATGTTGATCAGTTTGCCAAATTCCCACTTCAAAATTGACCAATGGAACAGTAAAAACAAGGCATGAAAACTGAAAATTCTGCCCAATTAACATTAAGCTTGGAAATGGTATTGGCAACCAATACCAACCAATTTTGAATGCAAAATGTGGTATCTTGGAGAACTTAGGTTCAATAAATTTATTATGTATTAAAAAGTCAACAATTTGAGTAAATAGTGATGTGAATAGTAATACAAAGACACAAAGTATAATAACTAAATTGGTAGAGGAAATTAAGGTATGAAATTTGGAATCCATGAAACATTCATGGATTACTTGGAATAGAAATAGTAATTTACCTAAATGACTTAATAAACATTTAAGTTATGTGGATATATGATTAAGATTTGTATTTCCCTTACTAGTAGGTCTAATAAAACATAAGTAATACCACTTGAATATGAAATGAAATGAAATTAGATGGATTGTTGAGTATAAATAGGATGAGGTTTATATTAAGATTTATGTTTCCATTACAAATAAGATAATAACACCTTGTATGAGTTATGAATTCATATAAATATTGTAATGAATAAATGAATCACATGAAAATATGAATGGAACATTAGTTTTCTTCATAAGGGAAATGAAGAATGTTTTGAGTACAATGGTGTATGAACACCATTGTTATGAATTGTGATCAATATGAATGATGTAAGGAATGTATGAATATTATGATGAATGTATAAATTATGAAATTTATCATGAAATAATGAAGTCATAAAATACAATAAATTAATATTTAATGATATTATGTGCCCTTGTATTGTCTAGACATGTGTGTCAGATTGGATAGTTTGGCATGCCAATAGGGTATTGTTTTAGCAGTACTGCGAAAGGCTTTATGCCTGTATTCATGGCTTTGTGCCCGTATTCATGGCTTTATGCCCGTATTCATGGCTTTATGCCAACATTCATGGCTTTTATGCCCCATTATGTGTTTTCATGGCTTTTTAGCCATACTGACTGCATACGTGGTTGATGTTCTGCGTCCCATGGTATGATGGCCCGAGGCACCGCGGTGTCCAGTGCCAACGACCCGTTATCCAGTTTAGTCAGCCTGTCATAGGTCACTTGGGCAGTGAAATTTATTGAAATAAGTTAAGAATATTAGTAATAAAAAAATATTAAAAATTAAATAAATGAGTAAGATGACCTAAAATAAATTAGAATAGTTATTTATTAGAAAGAATCGAAATGAACTGGACCGATATCAAAATTTACTTATTATGAAATAATCTGAGACAACCTAGAAAGTATTGAGAAATAAAAGATTAGCAAAGAAAATTATAAAATACATAAATATTGCAAATGTGACTTACATAGTAATATAAGCATAAATTTATTATTTTTAGATCATTTTTCTATGTACATTATTACTGTACATTGGCGAAATAAACATTTCCAAAGAAGACTAAATTAGGATAAAACTTATTAAATTTTAAAAAC
Source organism: Hevea brasiliensis (assembly GCF_030052815.1). Classification (NCBI taxonomy): domain Eukaryota; kingdom Viridiplantae; phylum Streptophyta; class Magnoliopsida; order Malpighiales; family Euphorbiaceae; genus Hevea; species Hevea brasiliensis. Next base: position 68,213,171 of record NC_079499.1, on the reverse strand, counting down.
CGCATGTGAAGTATAAACAAATCTTAATTATTTGAATTATGTTTTATTTCTATCTTTATTTGTATATTATTTCCTTGTTATATTATTGCACCACTAAGCAGCAATGCTTAGCGCGATGGAATTATTTTCTTCGCGCAGGTACTGAAGCTAAAACCCAATGGGCGTTTGACTGGGAATTTTGGGAGTTCTGATCTGCAGAAGTGTCTGAAGTATTCAAGGTTGTCACCTCCTCAGCAATGCATGTAGATAGGGCCCATATAGATTATATTTTATATTTTGTATAAAATGCTTAGATATTGTATTGTAATGTAAATTATGAATAGGTAATTAATAGGAATACGATGTAAATTAATTAATTAGCTTTTTCATATGTAATTAATTTATATATTATGTAAATTATGAAATTTTGTAATTATTTTGTAAATTATGTAAATTAAGGAAATTTGAAAATTTTGCTTATGTAATTTGAGAATGTTTACATATGAATTGAGTATGAATGGAAATGATTATGAAATTGAAATGTATGGATGAGATTTGAAATATGAGATAATTATGATTAGCATGGATAAGATTTTATTTTAGAAATATTGTTGAATTGAATTTCAAACAGGTGAATATTGAAATACGCCAAACGATAATAAAATAGGGAAAACTCCGCTGGTTTCTCCGTCAAAAAATAATTGATATTAAATTAAATGAATTCAAAATTATTTAAAAAAAATAAAGTAAGATAAGTTAGGGTTCTCCGGCACCGATTATAGCATGCCTTGCTCGGCTACACTGTAGTCGGGTGAGGGGTGTTACAAATTCAGTGAATGCTAGTATTTGCTTAATCAACCTAATATATCGACCATCAGTGCATTCTAGATAAATTAGGTTTTAATGTTATTATTATGTCACATTCGATAGTATTTTAGGGTTGGTATATGTTACCAAGTTCATTTCCATGTATACTGCATTTTCTTGCAATTTGCTGGATTCCGGGATACTAGTTTCACCTAGCTGGACGACCTAGTTCCCTCAGTTTTCGGGTTTCAGCTACAAACTTGTAGATCTATGTCCTATGGAACGCGGGGCAAAATTTTAGGTCATTCTGAGTTATGTAGACCAAGTTATGGTCATTGTACCATTGCCGGTCAAATTGCACCAAAAATGGTCACTTTAGGTCATTTTAGGTCATTTTAGGTTCGGCCAGTTTTTGGACCCGAAATTATGCAAGCTGTTTGACTTGCTTATGGTCATTTCTGGGTTTTGGTGTCTTCATAAGACTTGTAGATATGGGTCAGGTCAATTGGACCTGTTTTGAGTGAATTATGGCCTAAACACTAACTGCTGCCCAAATGGTAAATTTTCAGGCCTTATTTGAACATTAATCCGGATTTGGTCATTTTTCAAGCTACCTTGCAAGTAGAATTTTGGTAAGCTTTCTTCATGAAAGTTGGCACATTTTGTGCCTAGTTTCACCTCCAATTGGTCTCATACCAATTGGAGCCACACAATTAAAGTTCTAGGTCTAAAACTCAAACTGCCTTATTGTAATTCTTGCATACACATCAAGCATCACTTTTAACACTCACCAAACTTAACATTCAAACCAATTCTGGTTGTACCACAACCTAAACATAATTTACAACATATTTTAAGTCATTTTGACAGCTTACAATTGCATTCAATGTGCACCAACAAGTGCAGAATTTGTCCAATTCAATTTACAACAATATCACCAATTCATGCTCATTTACATGTCCCACTTCACAACACCATAAATACACTCAAACTGCCATAACAACCAACACATTTTAACATCATTATTCCATAAACCAAGCATGAATTCCAGCATTCCTCAAGAGTTAGTAAACTGCCATAATTGTACACTTACATTCCATTACTTTCCAAGCTTTAAATCTCATTTTACATTTACATATACTAAGTATACATCACCCAAACAATTTCCTACACAATATATATTTAATCAATCATTTAATTCACCATTTACAAGTACAAATAAACTGCCTTCAAGGTACTTCCATGGCTGCCAAAAGTGCACATTCCCATTCAACATCAAAACTCAAAAATTTCTCCATAAATCAAACACCCATAATATCCTTACAAACTTTAACAAAGCAATAATCAAAAACTCAAACTTACCTATTGTTGGGACTTGCTAAATATTCACTAAAACTTCTTAATATTGATATCTACTTCTTCCTTGTGATGTGGGGATAAATTTTAATGAAGCAACCTTGGTGTTTGGAGGTGAAATGGAGGAGATGATGAAGCTTGAATTACATGCGGCAATGGAGGTTTTGGGAGCTTTTCATCTGCAGCAATGGTGATTTCTAAAGTTGAAGATGATGTTTTAGTGGAGTAATCTGCCCACTTAAGGTATATTATAATCCTTGAAGATGATGTTTTAGTGGAGTAATCTGCCCACTTAAGGTATAATATAATCCTTAGTGGTCCACTTACACAAAATCAATTATATTATATGTTTAAATATGTTAATTACCTAATTTGAACCCCATTTTTGCTATTTATATTAGGTACCCCTAAATTAATTTTTCATTATTTTTTTCCAAGTGTAATATTATTTATTTTTAATGGACATTTAGGTCAAAAGATAACTCGGGATGTCAAATGACCACAATGCCCCTGTTCGGGTTATATTCCCGATTTTTCGGTAACACCGGGTTTTGTCCGTTTTTCGATTTTCCACTTTTCTTTGTACTAATTATTTAATTTTTATTTAATATTTCTAATGATATTTATACTTCAATAGGGGTCTATTTAAGTCCTAAAAATATTTTCCAGGGTTCCCCGCGGTCCAGGGCTAGTCAATGGTCCACGCCGTGACTTCCCGGTGCGGTCTCCCATCGCTAGGGTTCTCGGCTCGCTTAACTTGATTGCATTTCTTTACTATTATTTTTCCCTTGTTTTTCTTGCATTTTATTTTCTTGTATTTCATTATTTTATGTCTCCTCACTCATATTAAAGTGTAGTTCTAGGCATCCTAGCTGTCCGAACAACACTGGTCACTGGAACAGTAGAACGCACTTCCGAACATAGGGGTGTTACAATTCTCCCCCCCTTAAATAAATTTCGTCTCGAAATTTTACCTGGCATTAGTCTCTGAACAACTGTGGGTGCTGTCTCCTCATATCCTCTTCACGTTCCCAAGTAGCTTCTGATATTTATCATCACTCTGAGCAGCCATTCTAATCTGATCAATCAACACTGGCTGTACATGCTATGCAATTACTGTCTGTGCCTCATCATCAATCTCTAAACTGGCATATTGTGCTTTCAATTCATATGCCATGGACAAAGGAGAAACTCTGAGACTTGCCATAGTCTTGCGACTTAAGGCGTCAGCCACCACATTTGCTTTCCCTGGCTGATAGTCTATTAAGCAATCATAATCTTTAATCAGTTCTAACCATCTCCTCGGCCTCAAATTCAATTCCTTATAGATTCCTAAGTACTTCAAGCTCTTGTGATCTGTGTAAATATAGCATTTCTCTCTATACAAATAGTGTCTCCAGATCTTCAGAGCAAAAACAATAGCTGCTAGCTCCAGATCATGTGTTGGGTAGTTCCTGTCATGCGGTTTCAGCTAGCATGATGCATAAGCAATGACATTCCGATCTTGCATCAGTATACAGCCTAACCCATTGTGAGAAGCATCACTATAAACTATGTATTCTTTACCCGGAGTAGGTAAAGTAAGGACTGGAGCTTCAGTTAAACACCTCTTCAACTCATCAAAACTCTGTTGACATTTATCTGTCCACTGAAATTTTACATCTTTCCGAAGCAGTTTGGTCAGTGGAGAAGATAACATAGAAAACCCTTTCACAAACCGACGGTAATATCCAGCTAAACCCAGAAAACTACGAATTTCTGTGATGTTCCTGGGCGGCTTCCAATTAAGGATAGCTTTTACCTTGCTGGAATCTACCTTAATCCCTTCAGCTGACACAACATGTCCCAAAAAGGAGATTTCTTTCAGCCAAAATTCACACTTAGACAATTTGGCGTATAGCTATTTCTCCCTTAAAGTCTGCAGTACAATTTGCAGATGTCTATCATGCTCCTCTGCATTCCTCGAATATATCAAAATGTCATCAATAAACACCACCACAAATTGATCAAGATATGGTCTGAAGATAGTGTTCATCAGATCCATAAAAGCAGCTGAAGCATTTGTTAACCCGAATGGTATTACTAGAAACTCATAGTGGCCATATCGAGTTCTAAAAGTAGTTTTTGGAATACTCTGCTCTTGCACCTTCAACTGATAATAACCAGATCGTAAATCAATTTTGGAGAATACAGCTGCACCCTTCAATTGGTCAAACAGATAATCAATGCGAGGCAATGGATATCTGTTCTTTATTGTCACCTTATTCAACCGCCGGTAGTCAATGCATAAGCGGAGAGTACCATCCTTCTTCTTAACAAACAACACTGGTGCTCCCCAAGGTGACACACTAGGGCGGATGAAGCCCTTTTCAAGTAATTCTTGCAATTGTATCTTCAACTCCTTCAATTCTGCTGGTGCCATTCTATATGGCGTTATAGAGATTGGATCCACACCAGGCATAATATTAATTTCAAACTACACTTCTCTTTCCAGAGGTATCCTGGCAATTCATCAGGAAACACATCTGGAAAGTCATATACTGTAGGGATGTCCTTCAATGCTGGACTCCCCACTTGGGTGTCTACCACATGTGCCAAGTATGCTACACACCCCTTTCTGATCATTTTTCTGGCTAGTGCAGCCGAAATGATGTTTGATGGCAATAACTGCCTTTCCCCATGTACTACCACATCACTGTACTGAGGGAGACCAAAAGTGACTGTCTTCAGCCTACAGTCAATCATGGCATGATGCCTAGCTAACCAATCCATGCCCAAGATGATATCATAATCTCTAAAGGGCATTTCAATGAAATCAAACAGAAAAGTGTGTCCTTGGATCACCAAAGGACACTCTATACATTCTATTAACCCTGACCTCCTGTCCTAGCGGACTTGTTACTAGCACCTCAAAGTCCATTTGTGTACATGGAACAGCAATGCAATCAATGATGCTAGCACTCACATAAGAATGGGTAGAACCCGGACCAAACAACACAAACACATCTTGGTTAAAAGTTGAGAAGGTACCAGCCACAACATCAGATGTCTCGGCCTCTTCCCTCTGTTTCATTGCATAGACTCTGACCGGAGCACTGTCTTGCTCTGAATGTTTCATCTTGCCTTGGCTGCCTGCGGGGCTACCTCTACCCCTGCCTCTACCTCTGCTGGGTGGTTGTGAACTTCTGGTGATAGGGCTCTGAACTAACCCTTCTGCAGTAGTTGGAGGTGGTCTAACTCTGCGACTACTGGTGCAGTCCTTGGCAAAGTGTCCTGTGCCTCCACAGTTATAACAGGCTCCAATAGCCTTATAGCATATCCCACCATGATTTCTTCCACAAGTTTCACATTGGAGGGGAAGGTAGGAACCTCTGGTACTCTGCTGACCAGATAGAGAAGGCTTCTGTCCTGAATATCTTCCCCTACCAGACTTTTTGCCACCTCTGCCATGTTCCCCATGATTCTTCCTCTTTCCAGTAGGACCACTGGAACTCTGTTCTACTGATTTTTCCTCTTTCTCTGTCTTCTCTGATTTCTTTTTCTGAGGAGCTGCTTTAGACTCGATTCTTTCCAACTCTAGGGCTTGAGAAATAAGTTCAGAGAAGTTAGTGTGTTTGAACCCGACTACTTGTAATCTGATACTAGGCTTCAAGCCAGTTTCAAACCTCTTGCATCTCTCCCTGCTGGTAGAAAGTAAACTTACTGCATAATGGCTCAGGTGGGAAAATTCTCTTTCATACTCAGCCGCTGATCTGCTCCCCTGTTTCAGACTTAGGAACTATTGTAGCTTCTGGTCTACATAAGCATCAGGGACATATTTTTGTCTTAATTCCCTGAGAAAGTCATTCCATGTTAACACTGCAGGTTCTACCAGACTATGGGGAATGGTTTTTCACCAGTCATAAGCATCCCCCTGTAGCAAAGATACTAAGTATTCAAATCTGAGCTCCTCCGTGCAGTGCAGTTTCTTGAATACCCTATCCATCCTCTCTAACCATTGTTCAGCCTCTAGAGGATCTATTGTCCCCTTGAACTCTGTAGCTCCATATTTCATCAATTTGTCATACTGCCTAGCAGGAGACTGTGGTTGTACCATTGGTGTCTGTATTGGGACTTGAGTAGGCACATTACCAGCCATTTGTTGGAACATTGCAGCCATCTGCTGAGCAAACTGAGTAGGAAACTACGGTACTACAGGGGCTAGTGCTGCTGAACCACTGACATTGTGTAGGCCTGGGGCATCCCCTTGCACCTCAGCCTCAATAGATTGATCGACTGAACGATCACCCTCTTCCATAGTCAATGCGAGGATTTTAAATCTCCTGAACAAATAACATAAGGAGATTTCCTCTCGTTAGTGCATATTTATAATGTAATGTACTGTATGTATCAAACAATGATATTGAGCAGTTGTACTATGAAGAAAGAATATTCAAGTAACAGGTGAAAACAGAATTTAAAAACTAGCTCTGATACCACTAAAACATGTCACACCCTACCCTCCAGAAGGCATAACATGATCCCGTAGTATACCTAATGAATTACCAACTCCGTCTACTGATAACCCATTAAATACACTACAAGGGATTTTAAAAACTTTTCTTACTTCTTTTACAGTGGTGAGTACTATTTACAGGTGTTAAAAACCTTTTTGAACTGAAGTGAAACAACTAACTCATTTGGACTATTAGTAATTTCTGTAAAAATTTTAGCAGAGTGCCATCTATATTTTGGATAAAACAGTTCTTTAGAAAACCTGTAAAAAGCACTTCAATATATTTCCAAATCTCAACTCCAACATATTTCTCAATACAACATATTTCTCAACTCAAATCCACAGTAATTTTTCAAAGACTGAGATACAAGAAATATAATAAAATTTTTACAAGTCAAAATAACTCATAATTTACTTTACAACTTTAATGTACAATTTTAATTTACAACTGCTCAAAACCAAAAACAATATGTACATACAGTGAACATACATTACAGTACAAAATGCAAAATGTGGTATACTCATTATACCCGAAAATCTCTCGCTGGATGTACTAGCAGCCTAGTCTGTTGCCCTATTTGTCTGTCTACCTGCGACAGTAATGAAAAGCTATCACTGAGACAATATCTCAGTGGTGCACAACATTTACCAAATACAACTTTAAATCACAATTCATAAATCATATAAATAGTGGATACTTAAAACCATAGTGAAATTCAAGACAATAAATGTCTTAAGGAATTTAACACAATATCACATTAAATCTCAGTAATCAAAACATAGTTAAATTCAAAAGACAGTGAATGTCAATAAGCATTTGAACTCCATTTCACAATTTCACAATACATATCAATAAACCACACACAGCTTAATCATGTTCCAAAGTTCAATTCGTCCAAAAAGCCGATAGCTAATAAGGTATTCAATTCGTCCCAAAAGTCAATGACTAATGAGGAATAACATAGCTAGCTAGCAAAAATATGAGTACTCATCCAATTCGTCCTCAGCAGGTACACACCTCAACACTTTAGCTAGAGAGGGAATTCAATTCGTCCCACTAGACAAGCTAGCGAGGAATACAATCAATATACATGATAGCTACGGTTTCAAACCATTTCCAATGCTTTTCAATCAATAAGTATCCATCAATATCATTCAAACAATTTCTCACAATTTCAAACCATTTACAGTGCTTTTCCAGCGATAAATATCCATTCAAACACATTTCCACAATTTAAAACAATAATGTAAAAATAGTCATAATTCATTTCAATTGAAAAATAATTCAAAAGAAATAGCTGTTGTGCACAAACCTCTGATAACTGTCTCCTGGTCCTGACACAGTGTTTCCTTCCCTTTCCCTGAGTCTTTGCTAACTGAGAAACACAATTTGAAGTGTTTCAGTACTTAATTAAACTGTCTCTAACGATAATGTTAGATAAGTAATTCACTGAATGCTAGTATTTGCTTAATCAACCTAATATATCGACCCTCGGTGCATTCTAGGTAAATTAGGTTTTAATGTTATTATTATGTCACATTCGATAGCATTTTAGGATTGGTATATGTTACCAAGTTCATTTCCATGTATAATGCATTTTCTTGCAATTTGCTGGATTCTGGGATACTAGTTTCACCTAGCTGGACGTCCTAGTTCCCTCGGTTTTTGGGTTTTGGTCAAAACTACAAACTTGTAGATCTATGTCTTATGGAACGCGGGACAAAATTTTAGGTCATTCTGAGTTATGTAGACAAAGTTATGGTCATTTTACTATTAATGGTCAAATTGCACCAAAATTGGTCACTTTAGGTCATTTTAGGTCATTTTAGGTTCGGCTAGTTTTTGGACCCGAACTTTTGCAAGCTGTTTGACTTGCTTATGGTCATTTCTGGGTTTTTTTGTCTTCATAAGACTTGTAGATATTGGTCAGGTCAATTGGACCTGTTTTGAGTGAGTTATGGCCTAAACACTAACTGCTGCCCAAATGGTCAATTTTCAGGCCTTATTTGCACTTAATCCGGATTTGGTCATTTTTCAAGCTACCTTGCAAGCAGAATTTTGGTAAGCTTTCTCCATGAAAGTTGGCACATTTTGTGCCTAGTTTCACCTCAAATTGGTCTCATACAAATTGGAGCCACACAATTAAAGTTCTAGGCCTAAAACTCAAACTGCCTTATTGCAATTCTTGCATACACATCAAACATCACTTTTAACACTCACCAAACTTAACACTCAAACCAATTCTGATTGTACCACAATCTAAACATAATTTACAACATATTATAAGTCATTTTGGCAGCTTACAATTGCATTCAATGTGCACCAACAAGTGCAGAATTTGTCCAATTCAATTTACAACAATTCAATCACCAATTCATGCTCATTTACATGTCCCACTTCACACCACCATACATACACTCAAACTGCCATAACAACCAACACATTTTAACATCATTATTCCATAAACCGGGCATGAATTCTAGCATTCCTTAAGAGTTAGCAAACTACCACAATGGTACACTTACATTCCATTACTATCCAAGCTTTAAATCTCATTTTACATTTACATATACTAAGTATACATCACCCAAACAATTTCCTACACAATATATATTTAATCAATCATTTAATTCACCATTTACAAGCACAAATAAACTGCCTTCAAGGTGCTTCCATGGCTGCTAAAAGTGCACATTCCCATTCAACATCAAAACTCAAAAATTTCTCCATAAATCAAACACCCATAATATCCTTACAAACTTTAGCAAAGCAATAATCAAAAACTCAAACTTACCTATTGTTGGGACTTGCTAAATCTTCACTAAAACTTCTTAATATTGGTATCTACTTCTTCCTTGTGATGTGGGGATAAATTTTAATAAAGCAACCTTGGTGTTTGGAGGTGAAATGGAGGAGATGATGAAGCTTGAATTACATGCGGCAATGGAGGTTTTGGGAGCTCTTCATCTACGGCAATGGTGATTTCTAAAGTTGAAGATGATGTTTTAGTAGATTAATCTGCCCACTTAAGGTATATTATAATCCTTAGTGGTCCACTTACACAAAATCAATTATATTATATGTTTAAATATGTTAATTACCTAATTTGAACCCCATTTTTGCTATTTATATTAGGTACCCCTAAATTAATTTTTTATTATTTTTTTCCAAGTGTAATATTATTTATTTTTAATGGACATTTAGGTCAAAAGATAACTCGGGGTGCCAAATGACCACAATGCCCCTGTTCAGGTTATATTCCCGATTTTTCGGTAACACCGGGTTTTGTCCGTTTTTCAATTTTCCACTTTTCTTTGTACTAATTATTTAATTTTTATTTAATATTTCTAATGATATTTATACTTCAATAGGGGTCTATTTAAGTCCTAAAATTATTTTCCAGGGCTCCCCGTGGTCCAAGGCTAGTCAACGGTCCACGCCGTGACTTCCCGGTGCGGTCACCCAACGCTAGTGTTCTCAGCTCGCTTTACTTGATTGCATTTCTTTACTATTATTTTTCCTTTGTTTTTCTTGTATTTTATTTTCTTGTATTTCATTATTTTATGTCTCCTCACTCATATTAAATTGTAGTTCTAGGCATCCTAGCTGTCCGGACAACACTGGTCACTGGAACAGTAGAACGCACTACCGAACATAGAGGTGTTACAATGCATACTAATGGTGGGATACAATGACTAGTGAGATGCCACCAGAATAAATAACTTGGGATTTCTTTCTCAATGAGTTCAGAAAGAAGTATGTGGGCAGTGTATATCTGGAAGAGAAGAGAAGGGAATTTATTACCCTATGCCAGAGACGGCTGACAGTGGCTGAATATGAAAGAGAATTTGTCAGATTGAGCCGTTATGGGCGGGAAATAGTCCCTAATGAGGCCGAGAGATGCAAGAGATTTGAGAAAGGACTCAATGATAACATTAAAGTAATGATTATAGCCTTGGGCATTACAGAGTTTGTCAAGTTAGTGGAAGCCACACTGATGGTTTAAAAAGTTACAATGAATGAGCAGAAAAAAAGGGACAGACAACAGAAAAGAGGTCAGGGTCAGACCAGTACATCTTCTGCCCCTAGTAAGAAATTCAGAGGTTTGCCTACTCAGAGTTTCAGTAGAGCACCAAGTCAGGGTCAATCACAGAGGCCCAAACCTCAATTTGCACCTAGGAGAAGCCAATCCACACCTTGAGTGGCTAGCTCTCTAGGGACAGGGTTCAGGGGATCAGCCCCAACAGTATCTGTTGCTTACCCACATTGCCAAAAATGGCATAAGGGGGAATGTTGGAGGATGATACGTGTTTGTTTACGGTGTGAGTCTACAAACCACCTAGTCCGAGATTGTCCTCACAGAACTACTACATCTACTCCAGTATCAACTGATAGGCCTGCCCCTCCAGCTCTAAGGGGTAGAAAGTCGGGTAAGGCTGAGGTAGCCGGTACTTCACAGAAAGCTATATTAGAGTCTGTGGGGAGAGCAAAAGGTAGAAAGCCAGCCAGAGCCTATGCTATAAGGGCACAGGAGGAATAGGATGCTCTAGATGTCATCAAGGGTACGTTTCTCCTCTATAATACTTTTGTGCATGCATTGGTTGATCGTACATCTACTCATTCATATATTTATATCAAGCTGCCCATAGAAAAGGGAATACCAGTAGAGAAAAGTGACCAAGACATCCTGGTCACAAATCCACTAGACCAAAGTGTGGTAGTAAACAAGGTGTATAAGGGTTGTCCATTGTAGATTCAAAGGAAAGAGTTCTCAGCAGACTTAATCGAACTGCCTTTCCATGAGTTTGATGTGATTTTGGGAATAGACTAGTTATCCCATCATCAGGCAATAGTAGATTGTAAATTGAAGAGAATCTCTCTGAAAACTGCTAAGAACGAAGAAATAACAGTTGTGGGTGAAAGGACAGATTTCTTGTCCAATGTCATCTCAGCTAAAGTTGCAAGGAGATGGTTGAGAAAAGGGTGTGAAGCCTATCTGGCACACGTGGTTGACATTAGACAGGGTAAACTTAACTTCTCTTACATACCCATAGTAAGGGACTTCTCTGAGGTATTTCCTGAGGAATTGCTTAGTTTTCCATCAGAAAGGGAAGTTGAATTTGCCATTGAGATTATGCCGGGTATAGCTCTGATTTCAATTGCTCCATATAGGATGGCACCTGCTGAATTGAAAGAGTTAAAAATCCAGCTATAAGAATTACTAGACAAGGGGTTCATACGCCCTAGTGTGTCACCGTGGATAGCTCCGGTACTGTTTGTAAAGAAGAAAGATGGGACACCGAGGTTATGTGTTGACTACCGGCAGTTAAATAGAGTAACAGTGAAGAACAAGTATTCGTTGCCTAGAATTGACGATCTGTTTTATCAGTTGAAAGGAGCCGGTGTATTTTCTAAGATTAATCTCTGATCAGGGTATCATCAGCTATGGGTTAAGGATGCAGATGTGCCTAAGACTGCATTCAGAACCCTGTATGGGCATTATGAATTCCTGGTGATGCCATTTGGGTTAACAAATGCTCCAGCAGCATTCATGGACCTTATGAACCATATCTTCCATCCATACTTAGATCGATTTGTAGTGGTCTTCATTGATGACATCCTGGTGTATTCCAAGGATAAAGCACAACATGATGAGCATTTGAGAATTGTTCTACAGACTCTAAAAGAGAAGAAACTGTATGCTAAATTATCCAAGTGTGAGTTCTGGTTGAATGAGATTGCATTCCTTAGACATGTAGTATCAACTGAAAGAATTAGAGTGGATCCCAAGAAGATTGAAGCAGTGATGGAATGGAAGCCTCCCAGAAATACAACTGAGATCAGAAGTTTCTTAGGGTCAGCTGGATATTATAGAAGATTTATAAAGGCATTTTCCCTGATAGCTGCTCTAATGACCAAATTACTACACAAGAATATGAAATTTGACTGGAATGACAAGTGTCAAGCCAGTTTTGAGAGGCTGAAGGCTATGTTGACAGAGACACCAGTGTTAACACAGCCAGTGTCGGGAAAAGACTTTGTAGTCTACAGTGATGCCTCACATAATGGGTTAGGGTGTGTACTCATGCAAGAAGGGAAAGTGATCGCATATGCTTCCAGGCAGTTAAGGCCACATGAAAAGAATTACCCTACTCATGATTTAGAGTTAACAGTAATTATCTTCGCATTAAAGATATGGAGGCATTACTTGTATGGAGAAAAATGCTACATATACACAAACCATAAGAGTCTGAAGTATTTGCCAACCCAGAAGGAACTTAATTTGAGACAGAGGCAATGGATTGAATTCTTGAAAGATTATGATTGTGTGATTGACTACTACCCTGGGAAGGCAAACGTAGTAGCTAATGCTGTAACACCCCTATTTGTATAGCTAGGTATATTTCACTGTTCAGGTGACCGGAGTCAGTCCGAACAATTAAGGGGATTAGAACCACACTTAAGACAACCAAATAAGCCATAAACATAAATAATTAGTAATTGTCAATTAGTTAAGTATAAATAAGAAAAACAAAACACAAGAAGTTAAACGAGCCGAGAGTCACAGCAATGGGTGACCTTCTCGGGAACTACTGCGAAGTCGACTTAAACTCAAATTTTGAACCGTAAAATGTGACACTGCGGTCCTTAGGACTATTACGAACACAGTGAAAAAGAGGAAATCATGAAAAAGAACTGTTAAGCCAGTCAAATAATTAGGTTAGGGAGCTAGAAGGAATATTGAATTATTTGCAAACCGGGTTGAATCGGTGAGGGGCAATTTGGTCAATTGACCTCGAGAGCTGACTCCTGACCTAACTGTCAAATAAAATCAGAGAAAAGAAAATTTTAGAATCGAGAATTAAATTAAAGAACTAATAGAAAAATGAAAAAAAAAAAAGAAGAAAAGTGAAAAAGGTTAAATACTTGATAGAAGAAAAGAAAAAAAAATAAAACAAAAGTTATCTTCTTCTCCATATTGCTGTCTAAGTCTCTCTCCTTTCTTTCTCATTTACTTCCACCATTTTTAAGCAAGAAAAGCTTGGAATTCTTTAGTTCCTTTCCATAAATCCCCTAAATCCCAACATTAAATCTTACCCTTAGACCTAGATAAACAATTTGGGAGCAAGAAGGAAGAAAAAATTTGGAGAATTGAAGAACTAGGGAATCTACAAATTGAGGTAAGTGCAACTTCAAGTTTAGATTCTTATTGAATTCATGAATTTAAGTTTAAATGTGATGAATTTACATTAGAAATAAAGAAAACCATGTTTGAATAAGGGAAGAGAAAATTTGGCAGCCATGGAACACTAGAATTTTGATGGTGTTTAGTTAGGTTAAACATGAAATCTTGGTGAATTGATGTTGTATATGTTATTTGTATACTTAGATTGCATGAATTGTGATGATTAGACAAATTAGGGTTTTGGACTTAGGGTTTAGAGACCAAAAATGTAAAAAATTGGTAAAATATGTCTTGGACCTAATTTAAAGTGAGAAATGGTCAATGGTGACCAAATGAAGTGTGTTGGAATGGTTGGAGTTAAGGCCAAATGTGGTGTGTGGGTGAAGTTGAAGTTCCCATACCTATTAAGCCTTAGAAAGTCAACAAATTGACTTGAATAGTACCATGAATAGTAACTCCAAAATGAAAATTTCTAAGAATGTTAGTTTAAACATATTTGGGCTAGAATTAAGTATTTATGAATTAATTATTAGATTTACTGTGAAATAAGGTACTGAAACACTATAAATTTTGTGTTTCAGCTGAAAAAGACTCGAAAGGCCTAGAGGTGATTAAGTCCAGGTTTGTGCACAATAACTTTAAATTATTGTTTTTCCACTGAAAACTTGATTTGTATGCATTGTGTTAATTATGGGTTTTGAGAACTATGGTGTTGCCACTTGTTAATGGAATTTGATTTTGAAAATTGATTGCATTTGTGCATAAAAATTTTAAATTATAGTTTTCATAAAGGAAATTGATTTGTTATACATTGTGAATGCTTTTGTTCATTATGAATTTCAAGAATGTTGTGTCGCCTATTTGACAATAGAAATTTGGAATGAAAATTAATTGTTGATTTATAGGAAATATTTGAACAATATGGTTTTGAATTTAGTTATGGCTTTGAAAATCTTATTTGAACAATAGTGTGTTGCCTACTTTGTAAATGAAAGGTTTAGAGTGAAATATGATTTGTGAATTGTATAAAATATCTGATTAACTTGATTTAAATTGTTTTTAGTTCACACTTGGCATGACAATATTAATATGTTCATCCTCCACTTGTGGGGTGAGTATGATATTTGATCAGTTTCCTCCCTCTCTGGTGTCCCAGTCTGAGGGATGAGTGTGGATGAGTACTCATTAGCTAGCTAGCCACCTCCCTCATTGATTTCGATTAGTGAGGGTGTTTGCCTTGTCGTAATGTACACACGACATGTTTGGAAATTTTGTGTCATGGCCTAAGTTGTGTTATTGTTGGCAACACTATGTTTATTAAATTGTTTGATCAAGTTGTGCTATATTAAGCTTTGAAAATTTTGATTTGTTATAAATGTGATTTGAGAAAAAAGAAAGTTGTGAAATGCGATTATGAGGTTTTTGAATGATAATTTGTTCATAATTGTTTTCTATTATGCATTTTATGCTTTATTGTGCACCACTGAGTATTTATATACTCAGCGATAGCTTTAACTTACTGTCGCAAATAGGGAAAAGGACATAGCAGCAGAGCGAGATGCTACAGTTAGAGAAGAGCACAATTGAAGAATTTTTGTACGGGTATTTGCCTATACCCTGGTAGTTTAGGTTGATGTAAATATGATAGTATGCATATGTATCTTTGTAATTTGAGCAGTTGTATAGACAAAATTGTAATAATATTATTTTTGAGATTTGCATCTGTAAATTAATGATTTAAAATGCAATGTGCATGAGTTATGAAATGTTTTGAGATATTAATTCTTGATTTGAAATTTGAATTTTGAATTGAAGTGTTGCTCTTGCTGTTGATTTGAAGTTTGGTGGTTGCAATTGGAGTTGTGATTGAAAAATATATTGGGAGTGTTTCTATTTTCAGGTTTTAAAGAACTGTTTTCTCAAAATATTGACAACACTCGGCTGAAATTTTTGTAAAAATTACGGAGATTTTAAATATCCAAAAATTTGATTTGTGTTTGGACTCTAAATGAAGGTTTTTAATATTTGAAAAAAATTTTACCCACCAATTCCAAAATGAATGAAAATTGTTTTAAAATCCCTTGTAGTATATTTAATGGGTTATCGGTAGGTGAAGTACGGTAATTCATTAGGTGTACTATGGGAACATGTTACATCTTACGAGCAGTAGGGTGTGACATGTTTAGTCGTATCAGAGCAAGGTTTTAAAATAAATTTTGAACTGTGAATTTGAAATATTTTATCGGTAAATACAACTGCTCAAATGTTTGATATATATGACATATTTACATGATGAATATGCACTAACGGAGGTCAGCCTCCTTGTGTTTGTTATCAGAGAGTAGAAAATTTCTGGAAAATGGAATGGAAGAGGGAGATCATTTCGTAGAGCAATCTGTCGAGGCTGAGGCTCGAGGAGAAGGACCAACACTCCAGAATGTGAGTGGGTCAGTCACTCCAGCTCCTCCTCAAGCACCGCAATTCCCTGCTCAGTTTGCACTGCAGATGGCTACGTTCTTTCAACAAATGGCAGGAAATGTGCCACCTCAAGCATAGACACAAGCACCTGCAGCACAACTACAGCCTTCGGCTTCGCAATATGAGAAATTAATGAAATTAATGAAATTTGGGGCTCCAGAATTCAAAGGAACAGTGGATCCACTGGAAGCAGAACAGTGGTTAGAGAGGATGGAACGAGTTTTCAGAAAAACTACAGTGTGCTGAAGAGTTGAAGTTTGAATATTCAGTATCACTTCTCTAAGGGGATGCATATGAGTGGGGGAAGACCATCCTCTACAGTCTAGTAGAGCCACCAGTCCTCACATGGGCAGACTTTTTAAGGGAATTTCAGCAAAAGTGGGTCCCCAATACTTATGTAGACATGAAGCTGCAAGAGTTTTTAAGGTTAAAGCAAGGGGATAAAACTGTAGCAGAGTATGAGCGAGACTTTTCAAGGCTAAGCCATTATACTAGAAGCTTAGTCTCCACCCCCAGAGACCGGTGTAAAAGGTTTCAGGCTGGGTTGAGGCCTAACTTGAGAATGCAAGTGGTAGGGTTCCGACAACTAAATTTTTCTGAATTGATTTCACAAGCCCTAGAATTGGAAAGGATAGAATCAGAATGGGCAGTGAAAAAGAGTACACAAGAGAAAGAGAAAACTGAAAAGGTTACTGGTCAAGCTACTGAGAGTGGCTCTGGGAAAAGAAAACATTTTGAAGGATCTAGCTCGCGCAAATCGGGTAGAAGTATATCTTCTAGACAGAAACCATCCCAATCTGATCAGCAAACTCAACAGACACGCAGAAAAACGCTGTCGGATCAAGTTTGTGAGACTTGTGGTAAACCACATAGTGGAGTATGTTATAGAGCTATAGGAGCATGTTTCAATTGTGGAGGGACTGGCCATTTTGCTAAGGATTGCATAAGTCCACGCCGTTATGGATCATTTACCACGTCAAAACGATCAGCTCAAGTTTCTACCCCAAATAGTTTACCAATAGTTGGTAGAGGCAGAGGCAGAGGTAGGGGTAGTACACCTGGAAGTCAGAGTACTCTGAATCAACCAGGACAAGGTGATGCTCCAGTAAGAGTATACACTATGCGACAGAAGGACGAGAATGAGACTTTTGGTATGGTTACTAGTATTTTCTTAATTCTTAATTGAGATATGTATATGTGTAAAAAAACAAAAAAATCAATTTTGATATGTTAGTGACTAGTCTTTTTAAAATTAATTTTGGAAGAGTTTGTCAGTGATAAGTATTTGCTAGCACACAAGAATTTGTAAAGTTAATTAGTAAGCCTAATTATGTAAGGAAAGAGAACCTAAAAGTAAGTTATAGTAATATAGCTACCTTAGATGCGAGTAAGGGTATTACTGCTGATAAATGTCAGTGGGTACCATAATTAAAATAAGTTTAAGATATTAGTGAATTTAAAAGAAATAAGATATAGGAAAGTTTATTCTATTGGGATGTATCGTAGTAACTATGCAATATTCTTGATATTGTGCTGTAAGCTGCAAATTACAGTACTGACTTGGGATTTATTGTGTAGAGCTACGTACTACCCAATAGTACACAAGAATAAGAATAGTTGCAAACGACATCTGTATTGGTATAGTTATGATAAGATAAAGTTTTCTTATTGGAAAGGAGTTTGAAAATCCTAACTTGGGATTTAAAACTCTAAAGTTAGAATATTGAAAGGTTATAGTTCAGTACAAAAGAAAATAATGACTACACATCAGTTCAAAATAAGCTATAGAATATAGATAGATAAAATAAATGGAACAGTAAGAAATGAGAAAAATACTAGATGAGGAATTGCCACCAAGGCAAGCAATTTACTTAAGATGCGTAATGATATTCCGAACTATTTTATCAAGAAAGAAATAAGTTAAACCAAAGCAAACAAGATAGTTCAAAATGGCACATAGGCCTTGGTCATAAATAGAGATGGTAAGATAATGGTTATGGACCTATGGCCAAGAAAGAAAAGACTACAAAAGAAAATAATTGCTAAAACAACAGTAAGAAAATACTAAAATATTCTAAACTAAACTGAAGGTTACATCAAATGATTAAGAGATTTGATAAGAAAATAATAAAACCAAGTTCTCACCCATAGGATCACATGAGGTCCTGGAAAAGCGGATCCACTAGCACATAGATTTGCTTACCTCTAAAATTGAAATAAATTTGAATCTAACTTATGACAGAAGCTCATAAGGAACATGACATACGAGGTAAGCAATCGATGAGTAAATAGCATTGGTTAAAGTGCTATGGACCATTATTCCGATTATAAAGTTATGTAGAAATGTGAGAAAAATATGAGAAAACAACATGAATAACTATTTGAGGACAGATAGTGGACACAATTTTGAGTACGAAATTATTTTAAGGGGGAGAGAATTGTAACACCCCTATTTGTATAGCTAGGTATATTTCACTGTTCCGGTGATCGGAGTCGGTCCGGACAATTAAGGGGATTAGAACCACACTTAAGACAACTAGATAAGCCATAAACACAAATAATTAGTAATTGTCAATTAGTTATGTATAAATAAGAAAAATAGAACACAAGAAGTTAAAGGAGCCGAGAGTCACAGCGATTGGTGACCTTTTCGGGATGACTGCAAAGTTGATTTAAACTCAAATTTTGAACCGTAAAATGTGACGCTGCAGTCCTTAGGACTATTACGAACACAGTGGAAAAGAGAAAATCACGAAAAAGAACTATTAAGCCAGTCAAATAATTAAGTTAGGGAGCCGGAAGGAATATTGAATTATTTATAAACAGGGTTTAACCGGCGAGGGGCAATTTGGTCAATTGACCCCGAGAGCTGACTCCTGACCTAACTGTCAAATGAAATCAGAGAAAAGAAAATTTCGAAATCGATAATTAAATTAAAGAACTAATAGAAAAATGAAAAAAGGTGATGACATCATGTATGACCTCATGCATGATGCAATAAATATTATAATTAAAAAAGATAAATTTTTGGATAATTATTGGTCTTCCATAGGTTAAACACTTGGTAAAAGAAAAAAAAAATAAAACAGAAGTTATCTTCTTCTCCATATTGCCGTCCAAGTCTCTTTCCTTTCTTTCTCATTTACTTCCACCATTTTTAAGCAAGAAAAGCTTGGAATTCTTTGGTTCCTTTCCATAAATCCCCTAAATCCCAACATTAAATCTTACCCTTAGACCTAGATAAACACTTTGGGAGCAAGAAGGAAGAGAAAATTTAGAGAATTGTAGAACTAGGGAATCTACAAATTGAGATAAGTGCAACTTCAAGTTTAGAATCTTATTGAATTCATGAATTTAAGTTTAAATGTTAAGAATTTACATTAGAAATAAAGAAAACCATGTTTGAATAAGGGAAGAGAAAATTTGGCAGCCATGGAACCCTAGAATTTTGATGGTGTTTAGTTAGGTTAAACATGAAATCTTGGTGAATTGATGTTGTATATGTGATTTGTATACTTATATTGCATGAATTGTGATGATTAGACAAATTAGGGTTTTGGACATAGGGTTTAGAGACCAAAAATGTGAAAAATTGGTAAAATATGTCTTGGACCTAATTTGAAGTGAGAAATGGTCAATGGTGACCAAATGAAGTGTGTTGGAATGGTTGGAGTTAAGGCCAAATTCGGATTGAGTATGGTCATGCTGCTGGCAGCATGACCAAGTTATATTTGAAGGACCAAAACTGAAAATTTACAAGTCCAATTGGTATGTGACCAATTGGGAATGAAAATAGACACTAAATGACACAATTTTCATTGAGGAAGCATGCCCAAAAAGTGACCAAAACCTAGTGAACAAATTGACCAAACTTGAAAAATCTCAGTCTGCCCTGTACAAACTGACCACATGAACAGTGTTTGTTCCTTTGGCCTTAACTAGAGCTAGGCAGGTCAAAATGACCTGAAATTTTACCAGTGGTTAGATGATATATAGACCTAAAACTTTTATGAAGAACACAAACCCAAATTATGCCATTAACTAAGTCGTTTGGCCACCCAAATTTGGTGACCCAAAACTGCTAGAACCAAAAATTGCCAAGAATTCTGGGTTAAATCCAATCCGGCAGCCATCGTTCAAATGACTATAACTTGAGCTAAAAAACTCCAATTGGAGTGATTCAAAAAGGAGAATAAACTTAAGACAATAGGGAACATTTTCTATGCAGGGAGGTTTGCCAAATTCTAACAATAAAGTGACCAATGTAACAGTGCAACTTAAGACACAAAAACGGAAAAATTGTAAATTTGCGTAAAAGACTTAGAATTTGAGTAAACAACCAAAACCAACAAATTTAGTGACCAAAATGTGGTATGTGGGTGAAGTTGAAGTTCCCATACCTATTAAGCCTTAGAAAGTCAACAAATTGACTTGAATAGTACAATGAATAGTAACTCCAAAATGAAAATTTTCAAGAATGTTAGTTTAAGCATATTTGGGCTATAATTAAGTATTTATAAATTAATTATTGGATTTATTGTGAAATAAGGTACTGAAACACAATAAATTTTGTGTTTCAGCTGAAAAAGACCTGGAAGGCCTATAGGTGATTAAGTCCAGGTTTGTTCACAATAACTTTAAATTATTGTTTTTCCACTGAAAACTTGATTTGTATGCATTGTGTTAATTATGGGTTTTGAGAACTATGGTGTTGCCACTTGTTAATGGAAATTTGATTTTGAAAATTGATTGTTTTGTGCACAAAAATTTTAAATTATAGTTTTTATAATGAAAATTGATTTGTTATACATTATGAATACTTTTGTTCATTATGAATTTCGAGAATGTTGTGTCACCTATTCTACAATAGAAATTTGGAATGAAAATTAATTATTGATTTATAGGAAATATTCGAACAATATGGTTTTGAATTTAGTTATGGCTTTGAAAATCTTATTTGAACAATAGTGTGTTGCCTACTTTATAAATGAAAGGTTTAGAGTGAAATATGATTTGTGAATTCTATAAAATATCTTAATAACTTGATTTAAATTGTTTTTAGTTCACACTTGGCATGACAATATTAATATGTTCCTCCTCCACTTGTGGGGTGAGTATGATATTTGATCAGTTTCCTCCCTCTCTGGCTTCCCAGTCTGAGGGGTGAGTATGGATGAGTACTCGTTAGCTAGCTAGCCACCTCCCTCATTGATTTCGATTAGTGAGGGTGTTTGCCTTGTTGTGATGTACACACGACACGTTCGGAAATTTTGTGTCATGGCCTAAGTTATGTTATTGTTGGCAACACTATATTTATTAAATTGTTTGATCAAGTTGTGCTATATTAAGCTTTGAAAATTTTGATTTGTTATAAATGTGATTTGAGAAAAAAGAAAGTTGTGAAATGCGATTATGAGGTTTTTGAATGATGATTTGTTCATAATTGTTTTCAATAATGCATTTTATGCTTTATTGTGCACCACTGAGTATTTATATACTCAGCAATAGCTTTAACTTGCTATCGCAGATAGGGAAAAGGACATAGCAGCAGAGCGAGATGATACAGTTAGAGAAGAGCATAATTGAAGAATTTTTGTACGGGCATTTGTCTATACCCTGGTAGTTTAGTTTGATGTAATTATGATATTATGCATATGTATCTTTGTAATTTAAGCAGTTGTACAGACAAAATTGTAATAATATTATTTTTGAGATTTGCATCCGTAAATTAACTTATGATTGTAAATTAATGATTTAAAATGCAATGTGCGTGAGTTATGAAATGTTTTGAGATATTAATTCTTGATTTGAAATTTGAATTTTGAATTGAAGTGTTGCTCTTGCTGTTGATTTGAAGTTTGGTGGTTGCAATTAGAGTTGTGATTAAAAATATATTGGGAGTGTTTCTATTTTTAGGTTTTAAAGAACTGTTTTCTCAAAATATTGACGGCACTCTGCTGAAATTTTTGTAAAAATTACGGAGATTTTAAATATCTAAAAATTTGATTTATGTTTAGACTCTAAATGAAGGTTTTTAATATTTGAAAAAAATTTTACCCACCAATTCCAAAACGAATGAAAATTGTTTTAAAATCCCTTGTAGTATATTTAATGGGTTACCGGTAGGTGAAGTACGGTAATTTATTAGGTGTACTACGGGAACATGTTACATCTTAAGAGGAGTAGGGTGTGACATGTTTAATAGAGAAAGGTCCCTTAGGCAAATCCCACATTGGCAAAGCACGGAGATGGTCTTGGGTTCAAAAAGTAATGATATATAAAATGGGGGAACTAATCACTAGAGGCGTCTTTTGGTGGAATGGCCTGGAGAGTTGGAAGAACTCCAGGATTAAGCGTGCTCGCTTAAGAGAAATCCTAGGATGGGTGACCTCCTGGGAAGTTCTCCATTCCACCTATGGGACAAAACCGTGAGGCTTATGGCCAAAGCGGACAATTCCTCAAGTGGTTAAAGCCCGATCGTTACAATTGGTATTAGAGCCACTCACGTGTCCTCTTGGGCGATGGTGGGGCAAACCTCAATGAGGACGCTGAGTCCCGAAAGGTGGGGAGAAAGGTCCCTTAGGCAAATCCCACATCAGCAAAGCACGGAGATGGTCTTGGGTTCAAAAAGTAATGATATATAAAATAGGGGAACTAATCACTAGAGGCGCCTTTTGGTGGAATGGCCTGGAGAGTTGGAAGAACTCCAGGGTTAAGCGTGCTCGCTTGAGAGAAATCCTAGGATGGGTGACCTCCTAGGAAGTTCTCCATTTCACCTATGGGACAAAACCGTGAGGCTTATGGCCAAAGCGGACAATTCCTTTAGTGGTTGGAGCCCGATCGTTACAAATGCCTTAAGCAGAAAATCTATTATAGCATTAAGATCTCTGAATGCCCAACTGTCCTTAACTCATTACAGAGTTATTTTGGCTGAGTTGTAAGTGAAGCCGAATCTATTACAACAGATACAAGATGGGCAGAAGACAGATGAGAAATTAATGGCTGTTATGGGCAAAATCACTGATGGAAAGGAAACTGAATATGAAGTGAAAGAAAATGGGTACCTGTACTATAAAGAAAGAGTGTGTGTATCAAATGATAAAGAGTTAAAAATCAGTATTCTGAATGAAGCACATAACAGTGTGTATACTATGCACCCAGGAAGCACAAATACGTACCATAACCTGAAACTTCGATACTGGTGGCCGGGTATAAAGAAGGACATAGCTGGCTATGTAACTAGATGCTTGACATGTCACTAAGTCAAAGCTAAACATCAAGTTCCATCAGGTTTGTTACAGCCCATAAACATACCTCAATGCAAATGGGACCGAGTCACTATCGACTTTTTCAGTGGTCTCCCTCTCACTTAGAAGAAGCATGATGCAGTATGGGTGATTGTGGATAGGTTGACCAATTCAACACATTTTTTGCCAGTCAGAACTGACTACTCACTGGAAAAAGCTAGCAGAATTATACATCAGTGAGATTGTTAGACTACATGGAATTCCTCTTTCCATTATATCTGATAGAGATCCGACGTTTACATCTAGATTTTGGAAGAAATTATAAGAATCCTTGAGCACACAACTCCATTTTAGTATGTCTTTTCATCCTCAGAAGGATGGACAGTCAGAAAGAATAATCCAGATAAATTTTAAAACTCATTGAGTTATTGTAAACAATAAATTGAACTGATATTGATAATTATAACCGAATATATGTGATAAGTCCTTGAGGATATGCTGAGGAGTTCTGTTATTGAGTTTGAGGGAAGTTAGGACCAATATCTTTGTAACACCCTCCCGGTAGCAACTCCGTACATTCTACTGTTCCGGTGACCGGTGTCGGTCCGGACAGCTAGAACGTCCGGAAAAATATTTAAACTAAAGTCAGGAACCATAATTAACTCAAATATTAATAAGAAAAAATTTAGTAAAAATTTTAGAAATAAAATACAACCAAGTTAAACGAGCCTGGTTCTATCGATGGGTAACCAGAGAGAAGTTGCTTCTCGCAACTAGAGCCCTAGACTGGGAAAATTATAAAATAATTTTTGGGACTCAGAGAAGGGTTACTGAAGTTCCTATGGCATTAGAATGCCAAGAAAATACCTAGAAAAATTTTTCAATCTCCAGACAGACAATTTTGACCCGTTAAGCCAAACGGAGGGCATTTTGGTCATTTCGCCTTCAGAGGTGATTTTTGGCCGACTTGTCCAGTTGAGTAAATAATTAATATGACATAAAATATGAATAAACATTACTAGAAATTAAATTGAAAATGAGTAGTGAAGAAAAGAAAAGAAAATGAGGAAAAAGGCTTATTTATGACATCATGATGATGTCATTTAAAAGCTATAACCAATCATATTTAAACAACCTATTAACTAACAAATAAAAGAGATAAACAAGACCAAAAAAAGACCAAAAGCTATCAGCCTTCTTCCTCCCCAAAAACCAGCCGAAACCCTTGCATGCCCAAAACCTCCATTGATAACTTCAAGCAAGCTCCATTTCCCTCTTCATTTCACCATAAACCCTAGACACCTTTCACTAAAATTTATCCTTGCACCTTGCATAACCTTTTGGCAGCCAAGAAAAGGAAAGGAAGTGAAGTTTTAAGCTTGGGAAAAATCTGCCTACAAGAGGTTAGTGCACCTATCTACTTAAAACTTTTAATTTCCATGTTAGTAACTTGAATTGAGTAAGAATTTGTAACTTAAATGAACAAAAATTATGTGTATACATACTATGGATTTCGCCAGCCCCATTGAAGGAATAGGAATGAGTATTTTTTATGAACTTGGAGTGAACTAGAAATCATGTTTGAAGTTTATAAACATAAGAATAATGAATTAGTAGCTAACTAAGGTAAATTGTGTAAACCATGAATTTGAACTGGGGTTTTGGGAGTAAAATGTGGACTTGGCTTATGAAATGGTTAAAGAACATTCTAACGGTCAATTAGTGACCATTTGAGGTAAGTTGAGCATAAATTGGACTGAAATATGGCATGGCAAAGTGGAATGGTAGGCTGCCTAGGGACAGCAGTAATGGTGGCTGTGATTCCGGCCCACTTAGACAGCCATAACTTTGGCTGTGTTGGTCCAATTGGTGTTTGACCAATTGGACATGAAACTAGGCTTATAATGGCACATTTTTACTGAAGAAACCATGCCCAAAAGACCAAAGCAAGTGGACCAAAAGTTGGCCCCAATCCGGATACTCGCACAAAGACTGCAGAATGACCAAATGAACAGTAACTGTTCATTTGGCCATAACTCACTGTAGAAATGGTCAATTGACCTGAAATTTTTACAGCAACAAATTAAGACATAGAAAAACAACTTTCATGAAGAAATCTACCCCAAATTATGACCAGAACCTAACCAAAATAGCAGTCACAATCACTATTCATGTTACTGTAGATTTGGTAATTCTGCAGTTTTGGCAATCCGGCCAGCTGTGGTTTTTGGACCATATCTGGAGCTACAAAACTCCAAATGGAGTGATTCGAAAAAGGAAATTCAACTAGACAAAATAAGGAACAACTTTCATGTTTACCATTTCCTCAAATTCCCACTGTAGCAGGGCCCAATGGAACAGTAAATTTGGGTCACAAAAACTGAAAATTCTGCTCTCTAGGTTTTAGGTTTGGAAATGGATTTAGGGGTTAATTCCAACAAGTTTTAAATGCAAAATATGGTATGTTGGGAGTGTCAAAACCAATATACCTATTTTCTATCCAAAAGTCAACATTTTTGTTGATCAATGGGGTGAATAGTGATACCAAAACTTAAAATTCACAAATTGAAGAATTTAAAAGTTTCAAATGCCCTAGTATACCTAACAAGATTGGTTTGGATAGTTTGGCATGTCAATAGGGTTCAGTTAGCAGTACTGCGCATGGCAATATACCATTCTGTGATTTTATGGCTTTTAGCCATTCTGACCTTGCATTGAGATTTGGCCTTGTACTTGATATTATTTACAGCTTGTTAGCTGTTCTGTTGCACACCGGGAGATGCATATGTGACCGATGGTGTGACGGCCAGAGGTACTTGATACCCAGTGCCAGTTTACCCGTTTATCCAGTCTAGTCGTCTAGTGTAGGTTACTTGGGCAATCAAATGAATGAAAGTCGACAAAGTTAATGATATACAAATTCAAAACAAATGAAACATATACATTCACTACATATTTATTTTCTTGCTATTTCTTTTATTTTATTATTGCACCACTAAGCATTATTGCTTAGCGCGTTGCTTTTGCCACGCGTAGGTTCTGGAGATGTCCATCCTACAGTTCTACACAGTGTCCGTGTCACCTCAACTTCTGCAGTGCATTGGTAGGGCACTAGGTGTCATTTTGTCATTTTATAACTAAATTTTTATTTTCTCATATGTATTTAGAATTATGTAATATATTTTGATGTTCATGTAAATTATGAAAATTGTATTTGTGAATGGAAAAGTAAATATATAATTGTGATTTATACTTGATTATCACATGTGATGGATGATTGAGAACTGAAATTGAGAAACGTTGTGGAGATTTTGATATTGGAGTTTGAGATGATGAGACATGAATATTGGAAGTGTTTTTCACAAGTTCCGAAGAACTGTTTTCTCCATTTTTAGCCGGTACTCTGCCGGATTTTTTTTAAAATTTTTGGAACCTCAAATAAATAATACTTTTGATAAATGGCATAAATAAATTATATTTCATAAACTATATTCAAAATTATGACAAAAGTTAATTAAGGTAAAATAGAGTATGCCGGTACACCGTGCGACATATCTTACTCGGATATACTGTAGCCGGGTAAGGGGTGTCTCATTTAGTGGTATCAGAGCACGGTTTAGGCGTTTCTGGGCCTAGATTGAGTCCATACCATACATTGCATTTGTAAGAGTCGAGGTGATACTAATGCAGATCTGTTTGTCTTTCTTATTTTGAATAGGATATGGACCCTACATCTCAGAGGGCAGTCGAGGAGGAAGTGGAGAGTCATGCTCCACCTGCAGTAGCTGAGACTAGGGGTATGGGAGAACCTACTCCACCAGCTCAAGTAGAGCCTGCTCAGCCTCCACAGGCCATGTTCCAGCAAATGGCTGAATTTTTCAGACAAATGGCTGGGGTAATGCCAGCACCACCACGACCACCAGCTCCACAGCAGAAATCACACCTGGAAAGGCTAAGAAAGTTTGGAGCAGTGGACTTCTTTGGCAAAAGAGAAGATGATTCTGTTGCAGCCGAAAATTGGTTGAACAGAACAGGCAGAGTCCTAAAACAACTCCACTGCACCCCAGAGCAAAATCTAGAAGCTGCTGTATCTCTGCTGCAAGACGATGCATATGAATGGTGGGATACGGTGTCTAGTGAAGTGCAGCCAGAAGCTGTAACTTGGGACTTCTTTCTCTCCGAATTCAAGAAGAAATATGTGGGTACTGTATACCTAGAAGAGAAAAGAAGGGAATTCATTAATCTGAGGCAGAGACAGTTGTCAGTGGCCGAATATGAGAAGGAATTTGTCCGATTAAGCCGCTATGGAAGGGAGATAGTCCCTAATGAAGCTGAAAGGTGCAAGAGATTTGAAGAGGGACTAAATGACAACATAAAGATCCAGCTCACTGCCTTGGGAATCACGGAATTTACCAAGTTACTGGAAGCTGCAATAAAGGTTGAAAAAGTAAGAATCAGTGAGCAGACCAGAAGGGATAGACAGCAGAAGAGGGGACCAGGTCAGTCTAGTTCAGCTCCTGCATCTGGGAAAAAGTTCAAAGGTCCACCTGCACAGAGTTCAGGTAAACCACACGGTCAAGGTCAGTCTAATTGGCCCAGGCCACAGTTTACCACTAGGAGAGGTCAGTCCACACCATCAGTGGGCAGCTCTCTAGGGATGGGGTTCAAGGGACCAGCCCCAGTAACTTCTGCATGTCCACACTGCCTGAAGTGGCATAAGGGGGAGTGTTGGAGAGTAACTGGTGCCTGCTTAAGGTGTGGGTCAACAGAGCATCAGTTGAAGAACTGTCCACGCAGAACTACTACAGCTGCTCCAACACAAGCAGACAGACCTGCTCCTGCACCACAAAGGGGTAGGAAATCTGGAAAATCTGACGCAGTGGGACCATCACTGAGGCCTGCGTCTGAGCCAGCAGAGAGGCCTGACAGCAGACCACCTGCAAGAGCTTATGCCATTAGAGCTCAGGAGGAGCAAGATGCCCCGGACGTCATCAGGGGTACGTTTTCCCTCTACAATACACCTGTGCATGCATTGGTGGATCCAGGATCCACCCATTCATACATCTGCATCAACTTACCCGTTGAAAGGGGGATACTAGTAAGGGAGAGTGACCAAGACATTCTGGTCACTAATCCATTGGGCCACAGTGTGGTAATGAATTAGTAGCTAACTAAGGTAAATTGTGTAAACCATGAATTTGAACTGGGGTTTTGGGAGTAAAATGTGGACTTGGCTTATGAAATGGTTAAAGAACATTCTAACGGTGAATTAGTGACCATTTGAGGTAAGTTGAGCATAAATTGGACTGAAATATGGCATGGCAAAGTGGAATGGTAGGCTGCCTAGGGACAGCAGTAATGGTGGCTGTGATTCCGGCCCACTTAGACAGCCATAACTTTGGCTGTGTTGGTTCAATTGGTGTTTGGCCAATTGGACATGAAACTAGGCTTATAATGGCACATTTTTGCTGAAGAAACCATGCCCAAAAGACCAAATCAAGTGGACCAAAAGTTGGCCCCAATCCGGATACCCTGCAACAGCACCTGCAGAAATGACCAAATGAACAGTAACTATTCATTTGGCCATAACTCACTGTAGAAATGGTCAATTGACCTGAAATTTTTACAGCAACAAATTAAGACATAGACAAAATTATGACTAGAACCTAACCAAAATTGCAGTCACAGTCACTGTTCATGGTACTGTAGATTTGGTAATTCTGCAGTTTTGGCAATCCGGCCAGCTGTGGTTTTTGGACCATATCTGGAGCTAAAAAACTCCAAATGGAGTAATTCAAAAAAGGAAATTCAACCAGACAAAATAAGAAACAACTTTCATGTTTACCATTTCCTCAAATTCCCACTGCAACAGGACCCAATGGAACAGTAAATTTGGGTCACAAAAACTGAAAATTCTGCTCTCTAGGTTTTAGGTTTGGAAATGGATTTAGGGGTTAATTCCAACAAGTTTTAAATGCAAAATGTGGTATGTTGGGAGTGTCAAAACCAATATACCTATTTTCTATCCAAAAGTCAACATTTTTGTTGACCAATGGGGTAAATAGTGACACCAAAACTTGAAATTCACAAATTGACGAATTTAAAAGTTTCAAATGCCCTAGTATACCTAACAAGATTGATTTGGATAGTTTGGCATGCCAATAGGGTTCAGTTAGCAGTACTGCGCATGGCAATATACCATTCTGTGATTTTATGGCTTTTAGCCATTCTGACCTTGCATTGAGATTTGGCCTTGTACCTGATATTATTTACAGCTTGTTAGCTGTTCTGTTGCACACCGGGAGATGCATATGTGACCGATGTTGTGACGGCCAGAGGTACTTGATACCCAGTGCCAGTTTACCCGTTTATCCAGTCCAGTCGTCTAGTGTAGGTTACTTGGGCAACCAAATGAATGAAAGTGGACAAAGTTAATGATATACAAATTCAAAACAAATGAAACATATACATTCACTACATATTTATTTTCTTGCTATTTCTTTTATTTTATTATTGCACCACTAAGCATTATTGCTTAGCGCGTTGCTTTTACCACGCGTAGGTTCTGGAGATACAGATCGTGAGCCCAGTAGACCTCAGACTGGGTGAGTCCATCCTGCAGTTCTGCACAGTGTCCGTGTCACTTCAACTTCTGCAGTGCATTGGTAGGGCACTAGGTGTCATTTTGTCATTTTGTAACTAAAATTTTATTTTCTCATATGTTTTTAGAATTATGTATTATATTTTGATGTTCATGTAAATTATGAAAATTGTATTTGTGAATGGAAAAGTAAATATATAATTGTGATTTATACTTGATTATCACATGTGATGGATGATTGAGAACTGAAATTGAGAAATGTTGTGGAGATTTTGATATTGGAGTTTGAGATGATGAGACATGAATATTGGAAGTGTTTTTCACAAGTTTCGAAGAACTGTTTTCTCCATTTTTAGCCGGTACTCTGCCGGATTTTCTTTAAAATTTTCGGAACCTCAAATAAATAATACTTTTGATAAATGGCTTAAATAAATTATATTTCATAAACTATATTCAAAATTATGACAAAAATTAATTAAGGTAAAATAGAGTGTGCCGATACACCGTGTGACATATCTTACTCGGATATACTGTAGCCGAGTAAGGGGTGTCTCAATCTTCCACTGGCAGAATTTGCATACAACAATAGCTATCAAGCTAGCATACAAATGGCACCCTATGAAGCACTGTATAGGAAAAAATGCAGAGCACTTGTATGTTGGACTAAATTGGGTGAAGATAAGCTAGTAGGACCAGACCTGGTAAAACAGACAGAGGAAAAGGTGAAATTGATAAAGGTCAATTTGAAAGTTGCCTCAAACCGATAGAAATCTTATGCTGACTTGAAAAGAAAGGACATTGAGTATGAAGTTGGCGAGAAGGTATTTCTCAAAGTATCACCGTGGAAGAATGTAACACCCCTAAGTTCGGTAGTGCGTTCTGCTGCTCCGGTGACTAATGTTGTCCGGACAGCTAGGATGACAAGAACCGTACTTCGATATGAGTGAGGAGACATAAAATAATGAAATACAAGAAAAGAAAATACAAGAAAAACAAAGGAAAAATAATAGCAAAGAAATGTGACCAAGTTAAACGAGCCGGTAAACCTAACGATGGGTGACCGCACCGGGAAATCACGGCATGGACCGTTGACTAGCCCTGGACTGCGGGGAACCCTGGAAAACATTTTTAGGACATAAATAGACCCTTGTTGAAGAATAAATCTCATTAGAAAGTACAAAGAAAAATTAAATAATTAGTACAAAGAAAAGTGAGAAATCGAAAAACAGACAAAATACGGTG
This sequence comes from Hevea brasiliensis, assembly GCF_030052815.1. Taxonomy (NCBI): domain Eukaryota; kingdom Viridiplantae; phylum Streptophyta; class Magnoliopsida; order Malpighiales; family Euphorbiaceae; genus Hevea; species Hevea brasiliensis. The sequence goes on along the minus strand of NC_079499.1, from coordinate 68,181,779 downwards.
TTACCGAAAAATCGGGAACGTAACCCGAACAGGGGCATTATGGTCATTTGACATCCCGAAGTTTCTTTTGACCTAAATGTCCATTAAAAATAATTAATATTACACTTGGAAAATAAAATGAAAAATTAGTTTAGTGGTACCTAATACAAATAACTAAAATCAAGGGCTTAATGTGGGATTAAGTGAAAGTTTACCTTAAAATATGATTTAAATTGTTTAGTGGTCCACTAAGAACATTAAAATGGTTAAATATATTCATTAGTGGGCAGATTCTTCCCACTCAAAAGGGTCATCTTCTTCATTCCATAACCCATGCCGAATTGAAGAGGAAAAGAAATCCTCCATAGCCATTTTTCATGCAAGCTTTCTTATCTCCCCATTTTCAACTCCAATCCCTTAAGTAGCTTTATGAAAAATGGTCTACACATCACAAGGAAGATATTGATACCAATTTTGAGAAGTTTGGTGAAGGTTTAGCAAGTTACAATTAAAGGTAAGTTTGCATTTTTGAGAATTTCTTTGTTAAATTTTGTGTGCATGTTATGGGTGTTAGTTTTGTGAAGGAAATTTTAGAGTTTAACTAGTTATTGAAATAGCCATTTTGGACAGCCATGGGGTCATGCATTTGATGAATTATTATGCATATAATTGATGAGGAATAATGTTGATCATGGTGGTTTAATATCCTAATGAATTATTTCAAATATATATGGTGATTTATGCACTTGGATGGGAATTGGTAAATTGTAGGGCACTTTGATGTTGAAGGACAAATTTCGGCAGCCTTGGGGACACTTGAATAAATGTGTATATTCATGGGAGTGTTGGCAGAATTGTGGCATTAAGGAATGAAGGATATGTGTATGAAATTATTGTGTAAAGTGTATGTGAGAATTAGTGGTGTTTAGGTGTGTATGTAATGGTATTGAGATATTGTAAATGTGAATTATATTTGGTGTGTTGAGGGTAATGGTAATCTGCCCAAAATAATGTTAATGTAAAGTAGATTATACTGTGGTTAATGTACCAAAACAGATTGGTAGGGAAGTGAACCAAATTGCAAGGTATATGTGTGTTTGAAGTAGGGTGTGAAATGCATATTGAGGGCAGTGTACATTTTAGCCCATAACCTGAAATGTGTAACCTCAATTGGTATGAGACCAATTTGAGGTGAAACTAGGCACAAAATGTGCCAACTTTCATTGAGAAACCATACCAAAATTCTGCTTGCAAGGTGATGTGAAAAATGACCAATTCGGATTAGGTACACTTGAGACCTAAAAACTGACCATTTGGGCAGCAGTGAGTATTTAGGCCATAACTCACTCAAAACAGGTCCAATTGACCTGAAATTTTAACCATGAATAGTTAAGACCCATACCTACAAGTCTTATGAAGACACCAAAACCCAGAAATGACCATAAGCAAGTCAAAAAGCTTGCACAAGTTCGGGTCCAAAAACTGGCCGAACCAAAGTTGACCAAATTGACCTAAAAATGACCTAAAATGGTACCATTTGACCAGCAAGAGTGTAATGACCATAACTCGGTCTACTTAACTCGGATTGACCTGAAATTTTGCCCCGCGTGCAATAAGACCTAGATCTACAAGTTTGTAGTTTTGACCGAGACCCGAAAACCGAGGGAACTAGGCCGTCCGGTTAGGTCAAACCAGTGTCCCGGAATCCAGCAATTTGCATTAAAATGCACTAAGCAAGGAAATGACTTTGGTAAAACATACCAAACCTAAAACCCTATCAAATGTGACATATTAACGACACTAAAACCTAATTTACCTAAAACGCAACGAGGGTCGGTATATTAGGTGATTAAGTGAATAATTGAGTTCAGTGCATTATTTACCAAACACCATCGTTAAAGGCAAATTAAATTAGCACTGAAACACTTCAAATTGTGTTTCTCAGTTAACAAGGACTCAGCAAAAGGGAAAGAAATACTGAGTCAAGACCAGGAGACAAATATCAGAGGTTTGTGCACAATAACTATTTCTCTTGAATTTTTCAATTGAAATAAATATTGACTATTTGTATATTATTGTTTTAAATTGTGGAAATGTGTTTGATGGACACTTATTGATTGAAAAACATTGTGAAAGGTTTGAAACTGTGAAAAATTGTTTGAATGATATTGATGGATACTTATTGATTGAAAAGCACTGTAAATGGTTTTTGTGGAAATTGAAGTGAATTACGAATTGTGTTGCCATTTTGTGAATGAAATTATGACTTTGGAAATTTATTGGATTCTCACGAATCATTTGAATAAAATGTTTGGAATTGATTTTGTGTTCACACTTAGCATGACAGTATCGTATCATTCCTTCTCCAATTATGGGGTTGTGATCGTTTATTTCCTTCTCCATTTATGGAGTCGTGATCGTTTATTTTTCCCTCTCTGGTTTACCAGTTGAGGTGATCGGATGAGTACTCATTATATAGCTAGCTTCCTCCCTCATTGATTTCGATTATTGGGGTGAGTATGTCTTGTCGTGGTGTACAACACGGCATATATGGAAAAAATTTGTGTCATGGCCTAAATTGTGTTATTGATTGGCAACATTATATTGTTCAGTTATTTGATCGAATTGTGTTATTGATTTGCAAAACGATATTATTCAGTTATTTGATCGAATTGTGTTATTGATTTGCAAAACGATATTATTCAGTTATTTGATCGAATTGTGTTATTGATTTGCAAAACGATATTATTCAGTTATTTGATCGAATTGTGTTTTGATTTGCAAAACGATATTATTCAGTTATTTGATCAAATTGTGATATTGATCAGCAACACTGTGTTATTCAGTAATTTGATCAAATTGTGTATGAATTGGCAATACGGTATTCTTAAACTATTTGACTATATTGTGTCATTATGAATTTTGATAATTTGTGAATTGGAGTTTAAATTCCTTATGACATCCATTGTCTTGAATTTAACTATGGTTTTACGTATCCACTATTTATATGGTTTATGAGTTGTGATTTAAAGTTGTATTTGGTTAATGTTGTGCACCACTGAGACATTGTCTCAGCGATAGCTTTTTATTGCTGTCGCAGGTAGAGAGAGAGACAGGGCAGCAGACTAGGCTGCTAGTACATCCAAATGAGGATTACAGTATAATGAGTAAACCAATATTTTGCATTTTGTACTGTAATGTATGACACTGTATGTACATTCTGTTGTTGGTTTTGAGCAGTTGTAAATCCAAATTGTACATTTGACTTGTAAATTAATTATGAGTTATTTGACTTGTAAAAATTGTATTATATTTCCTTATCTCAGACTTTGAAAAATTTCTATGGAATTGAGTTAAGAAATGTGTTGTATTGAGAAAAATGTTGGAGTTGAGATTTGGAAAATATATTGAAGTGCTTTTTACAGGTTTTTCTGAAGAACTGTTTTATCTAAAATACATATGGGCTCTGCCAAAATTTTTACAGAAATTCCAAATAAATCAAATGAGTTGGTTATTTCACTCAGTTCACCAAAGTTTTTAACACCTGTAAATAGTGCTCACCACTGTAAAAGAAGTAAGAAAAGTTTTTAAAATCCCTTGTAGTGTATTTAATGGGTTATTAGTAGACGGAGTTGGTAATTCATTAGGTATACTACGGGATCATGTTATGCCTTACAGAGGGGTAGGGTGTGACATGTTTTAGTGGTATCAGAGCAAAGTTTTTAAATTCTATTTTCACCTGTTATTTGAATGTTCTTTCTGCATAGTACAACTGCTCAATATCATTGTTTGATACATACAGTACATTACAGTATAAATATGCACTAACGAGAGTGAATATTCTTGTGTTATTTGATCCGGGTTCTACCCATTTTTATGTGAGTGCTAGCATCATTGATTGCATTGCTGTTCCATGTACAAAAATGGACTTTGATGTGCTAGTAACAAGTCCGCTAGGAGAGGAGGTCAGGGAAATAAATTTTGATACATTAGTGATTAGTCCTTTAGGATAAGGATTGTGATAACAAGTGAAATTAGTTTTGGAAGAGTTTATCGGCGAAAAGTATTTGCTGACACACCATAAAATTATAAGCTAATTGGCGAGCCTACTTAATGTAAGGCAAGAGGACGTAAAAATAAGTTACAGAAATAGAATTGCTCTAGATGAAGGTAGAGATGTTACTGTTAGTAATTATTAATGGATATTGTAATCAGAATAAGTTCGGATATCAGTGAATTCGAAAAGGATAAAAGATAGGAAAGTTTGATCTATTGAATAAGCTGTAGATTACAGTACTAACTTGAGATTATTGTGTAGAGCTACATACTACCCGATAGTACACCTAGATGAGAATAGTTGCCAACGGCATCTGTTTTTTGTATAGTTATGCCAGGACAGAATTTAATTGTTAGAAATAAGTTGAAAATCCTACTTAGGGATCTAAAACTCAAAAATTAGAATGTCGAAAGGTTATAGTTCAGTACAAAAGGAAGTAAGTTATAGAATATTGACAGATAAAAAGAGTTATGGAAGTAGAGATTTGAACAGTTGATTCATATATAACAAAGAAATATTCCGAATGTGAGGAAGACTATGGACTAGAATGGTCAGAGGACCAATGCCTGATGAATGATTCTAACATGACCTCAAGGGTCATTCAAGAAGGAACGTGAGCTGAAATATTAGACAACATAATAGTAAGAGGAGATTGGGGTTATCCAAGCAAATTAAACATTGTATTAGATTGTTAAAAGTCTTACGACCATATAGAAAGGAGAAAATAAACGTATGACTATTGTAAGATGGCTATTGGGTAAAATTTCGAGACGAAATTTATTTAAGGGGGGGAGAATTGTAACACCCCTAAGTTCGTAGAGGCGCTCACTGCTCCGGTGACTAGTGTTGTCCGGACAGCTAGGATGCCAAGAACCGTACTTCGATATGAGTGAGGAGACATAAAATAATGAAATACAAGAAAAGAAAATACAAGAAAAACAAAGGAAAAATAATAGCAAAGAAATGTGACCAAGTTAAACGAGCCGGGAAACCTAACGATGGGTGACCGCACCGGGAAGTCACGGCGTGGACCGTTGACTAGCCCTGGACTGCGGGGAACCCTGGAAAACATTTTTAGGACATAAATAGACCCTTGTTGAAGAATAAATCTCATTAGAAAGAACAAAGAAAAATTAAATAATTAGTACAAAGAAAAGTGAGAAATCGAAAAACAGACAAAATACGGTGTTACCGAAAAATCGGGAACGTAACCCGAACAGGGGCATTATGGTCATTTGACATCCCGAAGTTTCTTTTGACCTAAATGTCCATTAAAAATAATTAATATTACACTTGGAAAATAAAATGAAAAATTAGTTTAGTGGTACCTAATACAAATAACTAAAATCAAGGGCTTAATGTGGGATTAAGTGAAAGTTTACCTTAAAATATGATTTAAATTGTTTAGTGGTCCACTAAGAACATTAAAATGGTTAAATATATTCATTAGTGGGCAGATTCTTCCCACTCAAAAGGGTCATCTTCTTCATTCCATAACCCATGCCGAATTGAAGAGGAAAAGAAATCCTCCATAGCCATTTTTCATGCAAGCTTTCTTATCTCCCCATTTTCAACTCCAATCCCTTAAGTAGCTTTATGAAAAATGGTCTACACATCACAAGGAAGATATTGATACCAATTTTGAGAAGTTTGGTGAAGGTTTAGCAAGTTACAATTAAAGGTAAGTTTGCATTTTTGAGAATTTCTTTGTTAAATTTTGTGTGCATGTTATGGGTGTTAGTTTTGTGAAGGAAATTTTAGAGTTTAACTAGTTATTGAAATAGCCATTTTGGACAGCCATGGGGTCATGCATTTGATGAATTATTATGCATATAATTGATGAGGAATAATGTTGATCATGGTGGTTTAATATCCTAATGAATTATTTCAAATATATATGGTGATTTATGCACTTGAATGGGAATTGGTAAATTGTAGGGCACTTTGATGTTGAAGGACAAATTTCGGCAGCCTTGGGGACACTTGAATAAATGTGTATATTCATGGGAGTGTTGGCAGAATTGTGGCATTAAGGAATGAAGGATATGTGTATGAAATTATTGTGTAAAGTGTATGTGAGAATTAGTGGTGTTTAGGTGTGTATGTAATGGTATTGAGATATTGTAAATGTGAATTATATTTGGTGTGTTGAGGGTAATGGTAATCTGCCCAAACTAATGTTAATGTAAAGTAGATTATACTGTGGTTAATGTACCAAAACAGATTGGTAGGGAAGTGAACCAAATTGCAAGGTATATGTGTGTTTGAAGTAGGGTGTGAAATGCATATTGAGGGCAGTGTACATTTTAGCCCATAACCTGAAATGTGTAACCTCAATTGGTATGAGACCAATTTGAGGTGAAACTAGGCACAAAATGTGCCAACTTTCATTGAGAAACCATACCAAAATTCTGCTTGCAAGGTGATGTGAAAAATGACCAATTCGGATTAGGTACACTTGAGACCTAAAAACTGACCATTTGGGCAGCAGTGAGTATTTAGGCCATAACTCACTCAAAACAGGTCCAATTGACCTGAAATTTTAACCATGAATAGTTAAGACCCATACCTACAAGTCTTATGAAGACACCAAACCCAGAAATGACCATAAGCAAGTCAAAAAGCTTGCACAAGTTCGGGTCCAAAAACTGGCCGAACCAAAGTTGACCAAATTGACCTAAAAATGACCTAAAATGGTACCATTTGACCAGCAAGAGTGTAATGACCATAACTCGGTCTACTTAACTCGGATTGACCTGAAATTTTGCCCCGCGTGCAATAAGACCTAGATCTACAAGTTTGTAGTTTTGACCGAGACCAAAACCGAGGAACTAGGCCGTCCGGTTAGGTCAAACCAGTGTCCCTAATCCAAAGAATTTGCATTAAAATGCACTAAGCAAGGAAATGACTTTGGTAAAACATACCAAACCTAAAACCCTATCAAATGTGACATATTAACGACACTAAAACCTAATTTACCTAAAACGCAATGAGGGTCGGTATATTAGGTGATTAAGTGAATAATTGAGTTCAGTGCATTATTTACCAAACACCATCGTTAAAGGCAAATTAAATTAGCACTGAAACACTTCAAATTGTGTTTCTCAGTTAACAAGGACTCAGCAAAAGGGAAAGAAATACTGAGTCAAGACCAGGAGACAAATATCAGAGGTTTGTGCACAATAACTATTTCTCTTGAATTTTTCAATTGAAATAAATATTGACTATTTGTATATTATTGTTTTAAATTGTGGAAATGTGTTTGATGGACACTTATTGATTGAAAAACATTGTGAAAGGTTTGAAACTGTGCAAAATTGTTTGAATGATATTGATGGATACTTATTGATTGAAAAGCACTGTAAATGGTTTTTGTGGAAATTGAAGTGAATTACGAATTGTGTTGCCATTTTGTGAATGAAATTATGACTTTGGAAATTTATTGGATTCTCACGAATCATTTGAATAAAATTTTTGGAATTGATTTTGTGTTCACACTTAGCATGACAGTATCGTATCATTCCTTCTCCAATTATGGGGTTGTGATCGTTTATTTCCTTCTCCATTTATGGAGTCGTGATCGTTTATTTTTCCCTCTCTGGTTTACCAGTTGAGGTGATCGGATGAGTACTCATTATATAGCTAGCTTCCTCCCTCATTGATTTCGATTATTGGGGTGAGTATGTCTTGTCGTGGTGTACAACACGGCATATATGGAAAAAATTTGTGTCATGGCCTAAATTGTGTTATTGATTGGCAACATTATATTGTTCAGTTATTTGATCGAATTGTGTTATTGATTTGCAAAACGATATTATTCAGTTATTTGATCGAATTGTGTTATTGATTTGCAAAACGATATTATTCAGTTATTTGATCGAATTGTGTTTTGATTTGCAAAACGATATTATTCAGTTATTTGATCAAATTGTGATATTGATCAGCAACACTGTGTTATTCAGTAATTTGATCAAATTGTGTATGAATTGGCAATACGGTATTCTTAAACTATTTGACTATATTGTGTCATTATGAATTTTGATAATTTGTGAATTGGAGTTTAAATTCCTTATGACATCCATTGTCTTGAATTTAACTATGGTTTTACGTATCCACTATTTATATGGTTTATGAGTTGTGATTTAAAGTTGTATTTGGTTAATGTTGTACCAACGAGACATTGTCTCGGTGATAGCTTTTATTGCCGCCGCAGTAGAGAGAGACAGGCACAGACTAGGCCGCTAGTACATCCAAATGAGGATTACCAGTATAATGAGTAAACCAATATTTTGCATTTTGTACTGTAATGTATGACACTGTATGTACATTCTGTTGTTGGTTTTGAGCAGTTGTAAATCCAAATTGTACATTTGACTTGTAAATTAATTATGAGTTATTTGACTTGTAAAAATTGTATTATATTTCCTTATCTCAGACTTTGAAAAATTTCTATGGAATTGAGTTAAGAAATGTGTTGTATTGAGAAAAATGTTGGAGTTGAGATTTGGAAAATATATTGAAGTGCTTTTTACAGGTTTTTCTGAAGAACTGTTTTATCTAAAATACATATGGGCTCTGCCAAAATTTTTACAGAAATTCCAAATAAATCAAATGAGTTGGTTATTTCACTCAGTTCACCAAAGTTTTTAACACCTGTAAATAGTGCTCACCACTGTAAAAGAAGTAAGAAAAGTTTTTAAAATCCCTTGTAGTGTATTTAATGGGTTATTAGTAGACGGAGTTGGTAATTCATTAGGTATACTACGGGATCATGTTATGCCTTACAGAGGGGTAGGGTGTGACAAAGAAAGTGTTGAGATTTGGGAAAAAGGGAAAATTAAGCCCTAGGTTTATTAGCCCATATGAAGTTATTGAACTATTAACCTACAGATTAGCCTTACCACCTGAGCTGGACAAGATACATAATGTGTTCCATGTCTCAATACTCAGAAGATACAGATCATATCCTTTACATGTCATCTCAGCAGAAGAAATTGTGGTACAACCTGACCTGACATATGAAGTAGAACCAATTAAAATCATGGTAAGAGAGGTAAAAGAGCTCAGAAACAAAACAATTCCACTAGTGAAAATCCTATGGAGGCACCACAACACGGAAGAGGCAACATGGAAGAGCAAGGAGACAATGAGGCAACTGTTCCCTCAGCTCTTCACATTAGGTAAATTTCGAAGACAAAATTTGTATTTAGAGGGGAAGAGTTGTAACATCCTCCCAGTACGTGTTCTGTACGTTCTATTACTCCGGTGACCTAATGTCAGTTCGGGCAAGTCAGGATGTCTAGAACTACACTTCGGTGATAGTGAACAGACATATAATGATGAAATAAATAAAAAGAAAATACAAGAAAAATTAAAAAAAAAATACAAGAGAGGAAATGAAGCTAAGTTAAACGAGCCGACACCGTAGCAATGGGTGACCGCACCGGGAAGGCTGTTGCCGACCCCAAGACCTCGGGGAACCCTCGGAATTAAATTTTGGGATGTAAGTAAAGGTTTATTGAAATATAATTGACACTAGAATTATCAAAGAAAAATTAATAAATTAGTACAAAGAAAAACGAAAAATTGAGAAACAGACAAAAATCGGTGTTACCGAAAAATCGAGAATACAACCCGAAGAGGGGCATTTTGGTCATTTAACACCTAGAGTTGCCTTTTGACCTCAATGTCCATTAAAAATAAATGATATTACACTTTGGAAATATCATGAAAAATTAAAATGAGGTACATTATGTAAATAGTAAAAGATTAGTGGTAAATGAGCAAATTAAGGAATTTAAGATTAATGAAATATTTATTCAAGTTAGTGCTCCACTAACTCAAGCTTTAGGACACCTATTGAAGTCATTTTGGAAAAAAATTCAGTCCATCTTCTTCCTCCCAAAAAACCAGCCAAATTGTCCTCCATGAAAGCACCATTATCGCCCCACATGCAATGATCAAGCCATCATTTCCACTTGGATCCTTCATTAAAGCTTGCGTACTCACCTTGGGGAAGATATTGGGAATAAAAAGGAAGACATTTGGTGAAGTTTAAGGGAAGCTCTCAAGAGGTAAGTGTCCAAATCCTCTCCCTTGCTTTAGTAAACCTTGTGTTTAGGTTGAGGTGAGTAATTTGGTGAAGAGAAAGGAAGGAAATATTGAGATATGAACTTGTCCATTTTTGGCAGCCATGAAGGTTTGTTGTATTTAAGTTTTTCTTACCTCTAATGGATGAGAATTAAGGTTGATTAACTCAAATAGAAGTTGCAGTAGGTTAATGTCCAAGTGTGTGCATGTTAATGCTTGAATTAAGGGTTTGAAAATGTGATTTTGATGCTTTGGTAAACTGCCATGTTTAGTAGCCTATAATATCATGAAATTGTATGTGAATATATGTAATTTATTGATGAGATGTCATAATGTTAAATTGTGGGCAAAATGTGCAGTTGCCATGGAAGTGTATGTGTAATATTGATATTGAGGTATGTTGAATTTTGGTGGAAGTAAATGTTGAACTTGAATGGTGTATTGTGTGTATTGAACACTTGAGTGATCTGTTCAAAATAACTTGCTATAATTGTGTACCATATAAATAGAAGTGCCATGATTGAATATTGAAGTATTGAGAGGAGAAGGATTGTCAAAATTGAAAGTGTAATTTTCAAATGCAGATTGTGTGTGTTGGCAGCACATAAATTAGGTCATAAGTGCAAAATTGTGAACCCAATTGGTATGTGGCCAATGGGGGGTGAAACTAGACACCAAATAGGCCAACTTTCATGTAGAAATATTGCCAAAATTCTGCCTAGAAACTGACTTTGAAAATGACCAAATTCGGAATGGCAACCTTGCAAACCCAGATTTTTGACCATATGAACAGTAGTCATTAGGATGACCATAACTCACTTAAAACAAGTCCAATTGACCTGAAATGTTTACCATAGATAGCTTAGACATAGAACTACAATTCTTATGAAGACACCAAAGCCCAGAAATGGCCAGAACCAAGTAAAATAGCTTGCACAAGTTCGGGTACCAAAACTGCCAAAACTAAAAGTGACCTAAAATTGACCAAATTTTGCACTAAAGGTGCAATCTGTCCAGCTTTAGTAAATTGACCATATCATGGTCTATACAACTCAGAATGACCTGAAATTTTTCCAAGAATTCAATAAAACATAGAGCTACAATTTTTCTTCTTTGACCAAAAGCTAAAAACCAAGAAAAATAGGATAATAAGCTAGACCAATCTAGCATACTAAAACTGAAAATTTGGTAATTACATAAAATGATACTTGAAGTAATTTGGCAATGAATGCCAACTTGTAAAATTGGTAAATTGCACTATATTGGCAGAATATTGAATTACAATTGGTGATATGTTGATGCTAGAATCAACTTATCCATAGTACCTAAAAAGGTCAATATTTACATTGACTTGTGAATTGCATGATAACTAGTAAACTAAAAAAAAATGAAGAATTAAACAATTAATTTGTAATGTGCCCCAATTTTCCTAGTTGACTAGTTTGGATAGGTTGGCATGCCAATAGGATTCTGACAGCTGTTCTGTAAATGCCTTTATGCCATACTATGTTTTTACGGCATATTATGCCACACTGTGACTTTAATAGCCTACGGCTATACGTATTGTGTTATTATACTTGGCTTATCGCCATATTGATTATATGGCTTTTTAACCACATTGTTTGCACATCGGGAGACACTTTGTGACCGATGGTGTGACGGCCTAAGGTATTAGATACCTAGTACCAGTATATTCATTTATCCAGTCTGGCCTGTGTATAGGTTACACGGGCAGTTAATTTAAGCACTGTTAAATTCAAATAGCTAAATCCAGTCTTCTAACATACAGCAGCACCAAAATTAGCAAAAATGAAAGGTTAGCAAATAAAAGTAGAATCAACAACTGTAAAGAATATCGATGTCATAAATTCATAAACAATTCATTTACTTTATTTTAGTGTATATTTCTTTATATTTGGCACCACTAAGCAAAATTGCTTAGCGCGTTGCTTTTGTAACACGTAGGTATTGGAGACATAGCTGGGGAGCCCAGCAGACTTACGACCGAGTGAGACATTAGATCTGCATAGGAGTCCAGAGTCATCTTCACTACACTGCATGCATGGTAGAACTTAGGATCTTGTGTAATGACTATCAGTTGTATTTTGACATTTTGTTATGTAATTTTGTATATTCTAAAAATTTAAGGTTTGCAATAATTTGTATATATTAAACTCCTATAGAGAGTGTTTGGATGAATGTAAATTATTATGGATTATATTTTGAAACTATGAAATAGTTGAGATTTTGAGAATATTATCGTATTGAATTGTTTTTAACAGGTTTAGAAGGACAGTTTGTCTGAAATATAGACGGCACCTGACCGGATTTTTATTATTATTCTGAAACACTGAATTTATTAAAATATGAAAATAGAACTAGTATATTATGAATTTCACATAAAGACTTCTTAAATCAAATTGAGTTCAGAAAATGAGATAATCACAGACTATGTCACATCTTACCTCTCCGTAAGGCATAACATGATCCCGTAGTATACCTAATGAAATACAAAACTTTGCCTACTGATAACTTATTAAATACACTATAAGGGATTTTAAACCTTTTCATATTACTTTTTACAGTGGTGAGCACTTTTGACAGGTATAAAATTTTTTTTTTTCTGAAGTGAACCAATTAACAAATCTAAAGTATCAATAATTTTTGTAAGAATTTTAGCAGAGTGCCATCTGTATTTTGAATAAAACAGTTCTTCAAAAACCTATAAAAAACACTTCCAATATATTTCTTCAATCCCAAACTCCAATAATAGTTCAACACAATAAATTTCTCAACATTTATCAACTCGATTCAACATCAATTTTCTAATGTTTCCAAAAGCTGAGATAAGAGAAATATGTCATAATATTTTTATAAGCCAAAATAATTTACAATTTTAGTATACAACTGCTCAAGACCAGTACAATATATACATACAGTGCACATACATTACAACAAAAATTACAAAAATATGGTATACTCAATATACCCGGCTAAATCTCAAAATATAGCACAAGCAGCCTACTCTGCTGATCTGTCCGTCTGTCTACCTGCGACAGCAATAAAAAAGCTATCGCTGAGTAAAATTTACTCAGTGGTGCACAATAACAATTTAAAATGCATTATATAAAACTTTTATTGACAATTTACAATTCAAACAATTCACAATTTTTCAAAGCTCACATAACACAAATTGGATCAAACAATTGAATAACAAAGTGTTGCCAATCAATAACACAACTTAGGTCATGACACAAATTTTCTGAACATGACGTATTGTACACCACGATAAGACATACTCACCCCACTAATTGAAATCAATGAGGGAGGTAACTAGCAAAATAATGAACATCCATACTCACCTCAGACTGACAAGTCAAAAAGGGAGGAATATAGTCATACTCACCCCATAAATGGAGGAGGAACATAGTTATATTGCCATGCCAAGTGTGAATGAAAACAATTCCAAATCACAATATTTAAATATTTCATACAAACCACAAATCACATTTTATCTCAAAATTTTTATTTGCAAAGTAGGCAACACAATAATTTCCAAATAATATTTTCAAAGCCAAAACAATAAAAAACTATTCATAACTCATTTCTCCAAATAAAATTTCTAGTAAAAGCAGTGAATATAAAAAGTATTGTACATAGACCTCGGATGAGTCACCTCTTGGCCTTGACTCAATGTTCCTTATGCTCTTCAACAGCCTTTTCAACTGAAACACACAATTTAAAGTGTTTCAGTACTCAGTTAAATTGTTTCTAATCATAAGGTTCCATAATTAAAATTTTTTAATGCTATTGTTTTCCTTAGTCAACCTATAATGTTGACCTTTGATGCACTCTAGGTGAATTAGGTTTAATGTTACCAATATGTCACATTTTGCATTTCAATATGCTACCAATATAGTGCAATTTACCATTTTTACAAGTTGGCATTCATTGCCAAATTATTTCAAGCATCATTGTACGTAAATGTCAAGTTCTCAATTTTTGTGTGTTAGATTGGTCTAGCTTAAAGTCCTATTTCTCTTGGTTTTTAGCTTCTGGTGAAAGAAGAAAAATTGTAGCTCTATGTCTTATTGCACTTGGGGCAAAATTTCAGGTCATTCTTAGTTGTATAGACCAAGATATGATCAATTTACTAAAGCTGGACAGATTGCACCTTTAGTGCAAAATTTGGTAAATTTTAGGTCACTTTTAGTTCTGGCAGTTTTAGTACCCGAACTTGTGCAAGCTATTTGACCTACTTATGGTCATTTCTGGGTTTTGGTGTCTTCATAAGAGTTGTAGCTCTATGTCTAATCTATTCATGGTAAACATTTCAGGTCATTTGGACCTGTTTTGAGTGAGTTATGGCAAAAACACTAACTGCTGCCCAAATGGTCAATTTTCAGGCTTTAAAGTCACTAATCCGGATTTTGTCATTTTTCAAGTCACTTTCTGGACAGCATTTAGGTAGGCTTTCTTCATGAAAGTTGGCACATTTTGTGCCTAATTTCACCTCCAATTGGCCTCATACCAATTGGAGCCTCACACTTAGGGTTATAGGCCCATTTGCACACTGCCCTCTACATGCCTTTCAAACACCAAACCAAACACATGTTTACCAATTACATCTTCACTTTCCCACAACATTCTGCATTTGGTACTAACCAAAACCATTCACTTCTTTACATTATAGCTCAACTTGGACAAAATATAACCACTTTAAAATGCACCAAATGCAATCACAATTCGTAAAGTCCAAATCCAACAATGTACACACATAAACATTCCTAATTATTACATATAATTTCACTAATAAATTACATACATACTTAGCAACTCTAAAATCACATTACATCAAATAATCTTCATGAATTCAAGCATTCCTCATGACTTTCTCAAGGCTGCCGAAATACTCCAACTTACCAAAGTTTCCCATACTTTCTTTAATTTCAAGATCAATTGCTCAATCACCACATACAGTTAATACACATTGGCTGCAACATCTTATAACATTAATCAACATATTTTCCCGCCATTTACATGAAAACAACAAGTTAAACATTTTAACTTTCATGGCTGCCAAAATAATACATCAACAATAATTCATCAAACCTCAAAACTTCTTCCATAAATCAAACAACCAGAACCTTAGTTACTCTTTTATTGAAACAAGAATTGAAAATACCCACTTACCTTCTTTGAAGCTTCTTTAAAACTCACCAAAACTTATCTTTCTTGCTCCCTTATTGCTGCCCAAGGTGTGTAGGCAAAGATTAATGAAGGAACTTAAGGTTTTTTATGGCTAAATCATGGTGGACTTAAGCTTGATGGTGGACAGCAATGCAGGATTTCATGGAGCAAGGAATTCGGCCAAGTGAAGGTGATAAGGAAGAAGAAGGTAAATGGTCCTACACCTGTCCCACTTCAGTCTTTAGGTGACCAAATACAATTTTAGTGGAGCACTAAGTTTGGTTAAGGATTTAATAATCCAAAGTTTCTAAATTCCCACATTTTACCTCATTTCTTTTACTATTTATTCTATGTGCCACCATTTTAATTTTCATGATATTTTCAAGGTTTAATATCATTTATTTTTAATGGACATTTAGGTCAAAAGACAACTCGGGGTGTCAATTTACCAAAATGCCCCATTCGGGTTGTATTCTCGATTTTTCGGTAACACCATTTTTTGTTAGTTTCTCGATTTCACGTTTTTCTTCGTACCACTTAAATTTTCTTTGATATTTCTAATGATATTTATACTTCAATAAGTCTTTAATTATGTCTCGAAACTAAATTCCGAGAGTTCCTTGTAGTTCTGGGGTCAGCTATTGCCTGCGCCGTAACTTCCCCGTGCGGTCACCCATCGCTACGGTGCTGGCTCGTTTAACTTAGTTTCATTTCATTGCTATTATTTTTCTTTTATTTTTCTTGTATTTTCCTTTCTTGTATTTCATTATTTTATATCTCCTCACTAACATTTAAATTTAGTTCTAGGCATCCTAGCTGTCCGGACAGACACTGGTCACCAGAACAGTAGAACGCACTACCTAACATAGGGGTTTTACAATTATCCCCCCCTTAAAATAAATTTCATCCGCGAAATTTTACCTAATAGCCATCTTACAATAGTCATATGTTTATTTTCCCCTTTCTATAAGATCATATAATCTTCTTTCCTTTGAATTTGTATAAGACTTTTAATAATATAATACAACATTTAATTTGTTTGTATAACACCAATCTTCTCTTACTATTGTTCTGTCTAATATTTCGGTTCATGTTTCCTTATTGAATGACCCTTGAGGTCATGTTAGAATTATTTATCTAGTCATTGGTCCATGACCATTCTAGTTAACAATCTTACTCACATTCGTAATATTTCTTTGTTATATCTGAACCAACTGTTCAAATTTTTACTTCCACAACTCTTTTTATCTATTAATATTCTATAACTTACTTCCTTTTGTACTAAACTATAACCTTTCGATATTCTAACTTTTGAGTTTTAAATCCCTAAGTACGATTTTCAAACTTATTTCCAACAATAAAATTCTGTCCTAGCATAACTATACCAAAACAGATGTCATTGGCAACTATTCTCATCTTGGTGTACTATCGAGTAGTACGTAGCTCTACACAATAATCTCAAGTCAGTACTATAATCTGCAGCTTACAGTGCAAACATCAAGAACATTGCATAGTTACTACGATACATTCCAATAGATCAAACTTTCCTATATTTTATCCTTTTCGAATTCACTAATATCAGAAACTTATTCTGATTACAACATCCATTGACAATTACTAACTGTAATATCTTTGCTCTCATCTAGAGCAATTCCATTACTGTAACTTACTTTTAGGTAACTGATAATTTTTTTTTAAATTAATGTCAATCATACTTATTATTGTGGTTTTGATCCTAAAGGACTAGTCAATAATATATCAAAATTTATTTTTATTTTTATTTATTTATTTTTTTATACAAGGGACAACAGGAAGGTAAACAATGCTGGCACTAATGTAAAAATATGTAGACCCCGAGTCAAACAATACATATATATATCTTAGTTAAAAATTGAAAAAGTACCAGCAAAAATGTCAGAAGTTTCAGCCTCTTCCCTCTGCCGTATAGTGTATATTATAGCTGAAGCATCACCCTGTTCTAGCTGATTCACAGCACTCTGACTTCCAGGTGTACTACCCCTACCTCTACCTTTGCCTCTACTAACTGATAGTGAACTCTTTGGGGTAAAAACTTGGGCTAATCCCTCTGGTGTAGTAAATGATCCAGAATGGCGTGAATTTATACCATCCTTAGCAAAATGACCAGTCTCTCCACAATTAAAATATGCTCCTATGGCTCTATAACATACCCCACTATATGGTTTACCACAAGTTTCACAAAGTCAATTCGACAGTGCATTTCTGGGTTTCTGCTGAGTTTGCTAATCCGATCGAGGTGGTTTCTGTCTAAAAGATCTATCTCTACTCGATTCGCATGAGCTAGATCCTCCAAAGTGCTTTCTTTTTTCTGACCCACTATCAGAAACTTGATCAGTAGTCTTTGTAATTTTCTCTTTTTCTTCTGTACCCTTTTTAACTGTTTCTTCATTATCAATTCTTTCCAATTCCAGGGCTTACGATATTAGTTCTAAGAAATTCTGGTGTCGAAACCCCACAACTTGCATTCTTAGACTAGGCCTTAACCCGGCCTCAAAATGTTGACATCTGTCTCTAGGAGTGGTAAGCAGGCTTCCTGCATAATGACTCAATCGAGAGAAGTTTCTCTCATGTTCTGCCACTATTCTATTCCTTTGTTTCAGGCTTAAGAACTCTTATAGCTTCTGGTCCACATAGGCATCTGGGACATATTTTTGTCTGAACTCTCTGAGAAAGTCATCCCATGTCATCACTGGGGGTTCCACTAAATTGTGAGGAATGGTTTTCTACCAGTCATATGCATCTCCCTGTAGAAGTGAGACTGAGTATTCAAAATTCAGCTCATAAGTGCAGTGTAGCTTCCTAAAAACTCTTTCCATCCTTTCCAACCATTGTTCTGCCTCTAGCGTATCCACTGTCCCCTTGAACTCAGTGGGGCCCCATACTTAATCAGCTTATCGTACTGCCTAGTTGAAGGCTATGGTTATACTACTGGTGTCTACAGTGGGGCTTGAGTGGGCATGTTACCAACCATCTGTTGGAACATCACACCCATTTGCTAAGCAAATTGAGCAGGGAACTGCGGTATTGAGGGGGTTGGTGCAACTGATCCACTCACATTATGAAGGGCTAGAGCTTCCCCTTGCACCTCAGCCTCTATTGATTGATCGATTGAACGATCCCTTTCTTCCATAGCCAATTTGAGGATATTATACCTCCTGAACAAATAACACAAGGAGATTTTCTCCCGTTAGTGCATATTTATAATGTAATGTACTGTATGCATCAAATAATGACATTGAGCAGTTGTACTATAAAGAAAGAATATTCAATTTATAGGTCAAAACAAAATTTAAAAACTAGCTCTGATACCACTAAAACATATCACACCTTACCCCTCCGTAAGGCATAATATGATCCTATAGTATACTTAATGAATTACCAAACTTTGCCTACTGATAACTCATTAAATACACTACAAGGGATTATAAACCTTTTCTTATCTCTTTTTATAGTGGTGAGCACTTTTGACAGGTATAAATTTTTTTTTTTTGAAGTGAAAAAATTAACAAATCTAAAGTATTAATAATTTCTGTAAAAATTTTGGCAGAGTGTCATCTGTATTTTGAATAAAACAGTTCTTCAAAAACCCGTAAAAAAGCACTTCCAATATATTTCTTCAATCCCAAACTCCAATAATAGTTCAACACAATAAATTTCTCAACATTTATCAACTCGATTCAACATCAATTTTCTAGTGTTTCCAAAAGCTGAGATAAGAGAAATATGTCATAATATTTTTACAAGCCAAAATAATTTACAATTTTAGTTTACAACTACTCAAGACCAGTACAATATATACATACAGTGCACATACATTACAACAAAAATTACAAAAATATGGCATACTCAATATACCCGACGAAATCTCAAAATGTAGCACAAGCAGCCTACTCTGCTGCTCTGTCCGTCTGTCTACCTGCGACAGCAATGAAAAAGCTATCGCTGAGTTAAATTTACTCAGTGGTGCACAATAACAATTTAAAATGCGGTATATAAAACTTTTATTGACAATTTACAATTCAAACAATTCACAATTTTTCAAAGCTCACATAACACAAATTTGATCAAACAATTGAATAACGCAGTGTTACAATCAATAACACAACTTAGGTCATGACACAAATTTTTCGAACATGCCGTGTTGTACACAACGACAAGACATACTCACCCTACTAATTGAAATCATTGAGAGAGGTAGCTAGCTAGATAATGAATATCCATACTCACCTCAGACTGACAAGTCAAAGAGGGAGGAATATAGTCATACTCACCCCATAAATAGAGGAGGAACATAGTAATATTGCCATGCAAAGTGTGAATCAAAACAATTCCAAATCACAATATTTAAATATTTCATACAAACCACAAATCACATTTTATCTCAAAATTTCCATTTGCAAAGTAGGCAACACAATAATTTCCAAATAATATTCCCAAATCCAAAAAAATAAAAAACTATTCATAACTCATTTCTCCAAATAAATTTTCTAGTAAAAGTAGTGTCACACCCTACACCTGCATAAGATATAACATGATCCCGTAGTATACCTAATGAATTACCAAACTTTGTCTACTGATAACCCATTAAATACGCTACAAGGGATTTTAAACATTTTCTTATTTCTTTTTATAGTGGTGAGCACTTTTGACATGCGTTAAAAAAAAATTTTTTAATCGAAGTTAAATCACATATTAGGTCTGAAATAGCCACAACTTTTATAAAAATTTTGGCAAAGCGCCTTCTGTATTTGGAGCAAAACAGTTCTTTAAAAACCTGTAAAAAACACTTTTAATATATTTGTTTCAGTCCCAAACTCCAATATGGCTCAACACAAATTAATTTTCTCAAACATAAGTCAAACTCAATTCAACATCACTTTCAGTAGTTTCAAAAATAGAATGCAAAATGACTAAGTATTTCAAAGCTGAGATAAGAAAATTATAGTACAACATTTTTATAGGCTAAAATAATTTATAACTTTAGTTTATAACTGCTCAAAACCAAGTACAATATATACATACAGTGCACATACATTACAATAATAATTACAAGACAGTGGTATACTCAATATACCCGGCAAAATCCCAAAAGCATAGCACAAGCAGCCTACTCTGCTGCTTTATCTGTCTGTCTACCTGCGATAGTAATGAAAAAGCTATCGTTGAGTAAAATTTACTCAGTGGTGCACAATAACAATATAAAATGCGGTATATAAAACATTTATTGATAATTTACAATACAAATAATTCACAATTTTCTGTCACAATTTTCAAAGCTCATATAACACAAATTTGATCCAATAATTGAATAACATAGTGTTGCCAATCAATAACACAACTTAGGTCATGACACAAACTTTTCTGAACATGCCGTGTTGTACACCATGACAAGGCAAACTCACCCCACTAATCGAAATCAATGAGGGAGGTAGCTAGCTAGCTAATGAGAACTCATCCATACTCAACTCAGACTGGCAAGTCAAAGAGGGAGGAATATAGTCATGCTAACCCCATAAATGGAGGAGGAATATAGTGTACCTATCAGAGTACTTGCAGGCATTATGTATCGCAATCCTTACAAGCTCTTGAGTTCACGTGTGAGAGTTCCTAGGAATCGTAAGCGTTATGTATCGTCGTCCCTACTTTGCTCTGATACCACTAAACACATTTTATCTCAAAATTTCCATTTACAAAGTAGCCAACACAATAATTCTCAAATAAAATTCCCAAAGCCAAAATAATAAAAAATTATTCATAACTCATTTCTCAAATAAAGTTTCTAGTAAAAGTAGTGAATATAAAAAGTATTGTGCACAGACCTGGTTTGAGTCCCCTCTAGGCCTTGACTCAATGTTCCTTATGCTTTTCAACATCCTTTTCAACTGAAATACACAATTTAAAGTGTTTCAGTACTCAGTTAAATTGCTTCTAACAATAAAATCTAATATCTAAATTTTCTTAGTACTATTCCCTTCAATTCATTTCATTAGTCAACCTATAATGTTAACCTTTGATGCACTCTAGGTGAATTAGGTTTAATGTTACCAATATGTCATATTTTATAGTCCTTTAGTTTTGATATATGTTACCAAATTCATTTTCAAGTGTATAGCATTTTATTACAACTTACCGGATTTCAGCATGCTATTTTGACCTATCCAGATGACCCAGTTTTCTCGGTTTTCAGTTTCTGGTCTAACTTACAAACTTGTAGGTCTATGTCTTATTGCATTCGGGGCAAAATTTTAGGTCATTCTGAGTTGTATGGACCAAGATATGGTCAATTTACTAAAGCTGGATAGATTGCACATTTATTGCAAAATTTGATCAATTTTAGGTCACTTTTAGTTCTGGCAGTTTTGGTACCCGAACTTGTGCAAGCTATTTTACTTGGTTCTGGTCATTTCTAGGTTTTGGTGTCTTCATAAGAATTGTAGCTCTATGTCTAAGCTATCCATGGTAAAATTTCAAGTCAATTGGACCTGTTTTGAGTGAGTTATGACAAAAAAACTAATTGCTGCCTAAATGGTCAATTTTCAGGCTTTCAAGTCACTAATCCGGATTTGGTCATTTTTAAGGTTAGCTTCTATGCAGAATGTTGGAAACATTTCTACATTAAAGTTGGCCTATTTAGTGTCTAGTTTCACCCCCCATTGGCCTCATACCAAATGGGTTCACAGTTTTGCACTTATGACCTAATTTAGGTGCTGCCAACATACACAACCTGATCAAGACAATTACACTTCTAATTTAACATTCCTCCTCCTCCTCATGACTTCATTATTTATTCATAGCACTTTTATAAATACTAAACACAATTGCAGCAAGCATATTGGGCAGAACACTCAAGTGCTCAATGCACACAATTCACCATTAAAGTCCAACATTCACATCCACCCAAATTCAATGTACATCAATACTTATTTTACACATACACTTCCATGCCAATTATACAAACTGCCCACAATTCAGTACCATCATATTTCATTAATAAACTTCATATTCACACACACAAATTCATGATATTATAAGCTGGCAAACATGTCACACCCTACCCCTCTGTAAGGCATAACATGATCCCGTAGTATACCTAATGAATTACCAACTCCGTCTACTGATAACCCATTAAATATACTACAAGGGATTTTAAAAACTTTTATTACTTCTTTTACCGTGGTGAGCACTATTTACAGGTGTTAAAAACTTTGGTGAACTGAAGTGAAACAACTAATTCATTTGATTTATTTGGAATTTCTGTAAAAATTTTGGCAGAGTGCCATCTGTATTTTGGACAAAACAGTTCTTCAGAAAACCTGTAAAAAGCACTTCAATAATGTTCCAAATCTCAACTCCAATATATTTCTCAACACAACAATTTATCAACTCAATTCCATAGAAATTTTTCAAAGTCTGAGATAAGGAAATATAATACAATTTTCACAAGTCAAATAACTCATAATTAATTTACAACTTCAAGGTACAATTTCAATTTACAACTGCTCAAAACCAAAAACAAAATATACATACAGTGTGTGATACCCCTTACCCGTGTACAGTATACCAGAGTAAGTAATGCCACACGGTGTACCGGCACACTCTAATATTCCTCAATTAATTTATACAATGCTTTTGCATATAATTTATAAAATACAATTTATTTAAACCATTTATCAAAAGTATTATTCATTTAAGGTTTCGAAAATTTTAAAGAAAGTCCGGCGGAGTACCGGCTAAAAATGGAGAAAACCGTTCTTCGGAACCTGTTAAAAACACTTCCAATATTTTTATTCCATCATCTCAAACTCCAATATCCAAAATCTCAACAATATTTCTCAATAGCAAATTCTCAATAATCTTTTCATTTCACAAACATCCATTTCCCATATACAAGCGATAAATACATGCTCAAATTTTGCATTCATAGTCATAACTTTCATTATTTACATGGACATCAAAATATATTACATGAGTTTAAATACATATGAAAAGTAAAAATCTGCTACAAAATATCAAAATGACAAAATGACACCTAGTGCCCTACCAATGCACTGCAGGTAGTGAGGTGACACGGACACTGTGCAGATCTACAGGATGAACTCACCCAGTCTGTGGTCTACTGGGCTCACGATCAGGATCTCCAGTACCTACGCGTGGCAAAAGCAACGCGCTAAGCAATAATGCTTAGTGGTGCAATAATAAAATAACAAGAAATAACAGATATAAATATGTATTGCATGTACATGTTTTGTTTGTCATGTATTTGTATATCCATTCATTTATTTCTTCTACATTGCTCATTTTCATTCATTTGGTTGCCCAAGTAACCTACACTAGACGATCGGATCGATAACGGTAACCGCACTGGTATCTAGTACCTCGCCGTCACACCATCGGTCGCATATGCATCACCCGTGCAAATGTAACGACTACCAAGTCAGAATAATCTCGTGCACAAGGCCAAGTCTCAATGCAAAGTCAGAATGGCTAAAAGCCATGAAATCACAGAATGGCATTTTTGCCATGTGCAGTACTGCTAACTGAACCCTATTGGCATGCCAAACTATCCAAACCAATCTTGTTAGGTATACTAGGGCATTTGAAACTTTTAAATTCTTCAATTTATGAATTTCAAATTTTTGGTGTCACTATTCATCATTGGTCAACAAAAATGTTGACTTTTATAATAAAAATGTGTACATTGACTTTGGCACTCCCAACATACCACATTTGGTGTTTAAAACTTGTTGGCATTAAGTGTTAATACCATTCCAAAGTGTAACTCAACACAAGCAGAATTTTCAGTTTTGGTGAGTCAATTTCACTATTCCATTGGACACTGTTACTGTAGAAATTTGAAGAAATGTAAAACATGAAAGTTGTTCCTTATTTTGTCTAGTTGAATTTCCTTTTTTGAATCACTCCATTTGGAGTTTTGTAGCTCTAGATATGGTCCAAAGAACCAAGCTGGCCGAATGTGCATTCTGCAGAAAATTACCAGATCTATAGTGCATGAACAGTAACTAGAGTCACTTGGTTGGATGGGTTCTGGCCATAATTTGGGGTAGGTTCCTTCATGAAAGTTGTTTGTCTATGTCGTAACTTGTTGCTGTAAAAATTTCAGGTCAATTGACCAAATCTACAGTGAGTTATGTCTAAATGAGCAGTTACTGTTCATTTGGCCAATTCTGCAGAATCAGTTTCAGGGTTCCGGATTGGGGACAAGTTTTGGTCCTCTTGCTTTGGTCCTTTGGGCATGGTTTCTTCAGCAAAAATGTGCCATTATAAACCTAGTTTCATGTCCAATTGGCCAAACACCAATTGGACTAACACAGCCAAAGTTATGGCTGTATAATTGGACTGAATTTTCAGTCACCATTCTGCACCCTCTAGGCAGCACACACCTTCCCTTTTGCCATGCTTCATTCCAGTCCCAATTAAGGTCAAATTCCTTCAAATGGTCACTAATTGACCATTAGGATGTACTTTAACAATTTCATAAGCCAAGCTAATTTTTACTTCCCAAAACCCTAGCTTCACAATGTAATTTCTACAAGGTGCCTTAGTTAGCATACCAATTCATCACCTATATATATATATATATCCTCAACATCATTTTTAGTCCACTTTAAGACCAATAAAACACTTATTCCTATACCTTCAATAGGGCTGCCGAATTCTATATTGGACATACACATGAGTTTGGTTCATTTCATTCACAAATACTTGTTGGTTTCAAGTCCTTAACATAAAAATTAAAAGTTTTAAGTGTATATATGCACTCACCTTGATTGGGCAGAATTTCCAAAGCCCTAAACTTCACTTTCTTCCCTCTTGTTGGCTGCCAAAGGCTTTAGCAAGGTACTAGGGCAAATTTTAGTGAAGCTAGGTTATGATTTTATGGTGGAAACAAAGGAGAAATTAAGCTTTTGATGGCACATGAATGGAGGAAGGAGGGAAGGGATTTCGGCTGCTTGAGGAAAGGGGTGGCTGCTGCAAATTTTGGTGGATTTAGTCTTCATTTAGTCTTTTATTTACTTAGTCAAAGGATGGCTAAATTGTGATTGGTCCAAATTTCCTTAATGACATCACCATGATGCCATAATTAATCTTTTTTCCTCATTTTCTTTCCTTTCCTCCACTACTCATTTTCAATTTGATTTCTAGTAATGTTTCTTCATATTTTATGTCATATTAATTATTTACTCAACTGGACAAGTCGGCCAAAAATCACCTCTGAAGGCGAAATGACCAAAATGCCCTCCGTTTGGCTCAACGGGTCAAAATTGTCTGTACCGATTGAAAAATTTTTCTAGGTATTTTCTTGGCATTCTAATGCCATGGGAACCTCAATAACCCTTCTCTGAAGTCCCAAAAATTATTTTATAATTTTTCTCCCGGGTCTAGGGCTCCTCGTTGCGAGAACCGCAACTTCCCTCTGGTTACCCATCGCTTGGGCACCGGCTCGTTTAACTTGGTTGTATTTTATTCTTAAAATTTTTACTAAATTTTTCTTATTAATATTTGAGTTAATTATGGTTCCTGACTTTAGTTTAAATATTTTTCCGGACATTCTAGCTGTCCGGGCCGCCACCGGCCACCTAACAAGAGGATGTACGGAGTGGTTATCGGGAGGGTGTTACAACTCTTCCCCTCTAATTTAAATTTCGTCCTCGAAATTTACCTGATGCAAACAGTTGAGGGAACTATTGCCTCATTGTCTCTTCACTTTCCCAAGTTGCCTCCTCGGTGTTGTGGTGCCTCCATAGCACTTTCACCAATGGAATTTGCTTGTTTCTCAACTCTTTCACTTCCCGAGCCAAGATCCATATAGGTTCTTCTTCGTATGTCAAATCCGGCTGTATTTCAATTTCTTCTCTGGAGATGACATGTGAAGGATCTGAGCGGTATCTTCTGAGCATGGATATATGGAACACATTGTGGATCTTGTCCAGCTCTTGTGGTAAAGCTAGCCTATAGGCCACTGGACCCACAGGTTCAATGACTTCATATGGGCCAATGAACCTAGGGCTTAACTTACCTTTCCTTCCAAACCTCAATACTTTCCTCCATGGTGACACCTTGAGGAACACTTTGTCGCCAACCCCATATTCTATTTCTTTTCTCTTCAGGTCGGCATAAGATTTCTGTCTGTCTGAGGCAACTTTGAGATTGGCTTTGATTGATTTTACCTTCTCCTCAGCCTGTTTCACTGTGTCCGCCCTACCGCTTGTCTTCGCCCAATTCAAGACAAAGACACCGAGTTCTACATTTTCTCCCATACAGCGCTTCATACGGGGCCATTTGGATACTAGCTTGATAGCTATTGTTGTATGCAAATTCTGCCAGTGGGAGGTATCTATCCCAACTTCCCTCAAACTCAATGACACAACTCCTCAGCATATCCTCAAGGACCTGACATATATTTCACGTTATTGTTATCATTTCAATTCAATATTTGTATCAATTTCATTGGTTTCAATTGTTTACCTGGATTACTCTTTCGGATTGCCCATCCGTCTGAGGATGGAAAGCTGTGCTGAAATGGAGTTGTGTACCCAAGGATTCATGCAACTTCTTCCAAAATCTCGATGTAAATCTTGGGTCTCGATCAGATATGATGGAAAGTGGAATTCCATGCAGTCTAACTATCTCACTGATATACAATTCTGCTAACCTCTCTAGTGAGTAGTCAGTCCTAACTGGCAGAAAGTGTGCTGACTTTGTCAATCTATCAACTATCACCCATGCTGCATCATGTTTCTTCCGGGTGAGAGGTAGACCACTTACAAAATCCATGGTGACCCGATCCCATTTCCATTCAGGTATGCGTATAGGCTGTAGCAAACCTGATGGAACTTGATGTTCTGCCTTGACTTGCTGACATGTCAAGCATTTAGTCACATAATCAGCTATGTCCTTCTTCATACCAGGCCACCAATACTGAAGCTTCAGATCATGATACATCTTTGTACTTCCTGGGTGCATAGCATACACACTGGTGTGTGCCTCTTTTAGAATACTGGTCTTCAATTCCCCATCATCTGGTACACACAGTCTTCCTTTGTAGTACAGACACCCATCTGCTTTCACCTCATAGTCAGTTGCTTTTCCCTCTGAGATCTTGCTCATAATAGCCATTAACTTCTCATCCGCCTTTGCCCATCCAAGATTCTGTCAGAGCAGGTTTGGCCTCACTTGCAACTCAGCCAAAATAGCTCCATCTCAAACCAAAGATAGACGGGCATTCAATGATCTCAAAGATGTCATGGATTTTCTGCTCAAAGCATTAGCAACTACATTTGCCTTCCCAGGATGGTAGTCAATTACACAGTCATAATCCTTTAGGAACTCAATCCATCGCCTCTGTTTAAGGTTGAGCTTCTTCTGGGTTGGCAAATATTTCAGGCTTTTGTGGTCTGTGTAAATGTAGCACTTTTCACCATACAAGTAATGCCTCCATATCTTCAGTGCGAAGATAATTGCTGCATGCTCTAGATCATGGGTAGGGTAGTTCTGTTCATGTGGCCTTAGCTGTCTGGAAGCATAGGCGATCACTTTCCCCTCTTGCATCAATACACACCCTAATCCATTATGTGAGGCATCACTATAGACCACAAAGTCCTTTCCGGACACTGGCTGTGTTAACACTGGTGCCTCTGTCAACATAGCCTTCAATTTCTCAAAACTGGTCTGACACTTGTCATTCCAGTCAAATCTGACATTCTTGTCTAACAACTTGGTCATTGGAGCAGCTATTAGGGAAAATCCCTTCACAAATCTTCTCAGAATACCCAATAGCCCCAAGAAGCTTCTGACCTCAGTTGTATTCCTGGGAGGCTTCCATTCCATCACTGCTTCTATTTTCTTGGGATCCACCATAATCCCATCAGCTGACACTATGTGTCCAAGGAATGCAATCTCATTCAGCCAAAAGTCACACTTGGATAACTTAGCATACAGCTTCTTTTCCCGCAGGGTTTGCAGAACAATCCTCAAATGCTCATCATGTTCTTCCCTGGTCTTGGAGTACACCAGAATATCATCAATAAAAACCACTACGAACCGATCCAGGTATGGATGGAAGATACGGTTCATAAGGTCCATGAATGCCGCTGGTGCATTTGTTAGGCCAAAGGGCATCACTAAGAACTCATAATGCCCATATCGGGTCCTGAATGCAGTCTTTGGCACATCTGCATCCTTCACCTCACCGATGATACCTCGATCCGAGATCAATCTTAGAAAATACTCTGCTCCCTTCAACCGATCAAACAGATCATCAATTCTAGGCAACGGATATTTGTTCTTCACACCACTTTATTCAACCGCCAGAATCAATACATAGCCTCAAAGTCCCATCCTTCTTTTTCACAAACAAAGACCGAGCTCCCCATGGTGACACACAGGCGTATGAACCCCTTATCCAAAGAATCTTGCAATCGAAGTTTTCAACTCCTCAATTCAAGAGGTGCCATCCTATAAGGAGCAATGGAAATGGGTGTCAGATCGGCAGTTGTCTCAATAGCAAATTCGACTTCCCTTTCTGGTGGCAAACCAGGCAACTCTTCAGGAAATACTTCTGGGAAGTCTCTCACTGTGGGTATGTCACTCAAGTTTGGCTTAGCCTGCCTAGTATCCACCACATGTGCTAGGTAGGCTTCACCTTTTCTCATCATTCTTCTTGCAACATGTTGGTCGAGATGACATTGGACAAGAAATCGTCCTTTCACCCACAACTGTAATTTCATTACCCTCCGGAGTTTTTAGAGAAATCCTCTTCAGTTTGCAATCAACTATTGCCTGATGACGTGACAACCAGTCCATTCCCAAAATCATGTCAAACTCATGGAAGGGTAACTCAATTAGGTCTGCCAAGAATTTATACCCCTGAATCCTTAACGGGCAACCTTTGTATACCTTGTTCACCACTACACTGTGACCCAATGGATTAGTGACCAGAATGTCTTGGTCACTCTCCCCTACTAGTATCCCCCTTTCTACGGGTAAGTTGATGCAAATATAGGAATGAGTGGATCCTGGATCCACCAATGCATGCACAGGTGTAGTGTAGAGGGAGAACGCACTCGATGACGCCCGGCATCTTGCTCCTCCCGAGCTCTCGGGGCATAATTTCGGCAGGTGGTCCATTATCCGGCCTCTCTGGCTCGTATGTAGGCCTCTCGAGATGGTCCCACGCTGGATTTACCCGACCTTCTACCCCTTGGTGGTGCAGGAGCAGGTCTGTCTGCTTGTGTTGGAGCAGCTGTAGTAGTTCTGCGTGGACAGTTCTTCAACTGATGCTCTGTTGACCCACACCTCAAGCAAGCACCAGTTACTCTCCAACATTCCCCCTTGTGCCATTTCAGGCAATGCGGACATGCAGAAGATGTTGGGGCTGGTCCCCTGAACCCCATCCCTGGAGAGCTGCCCACTGATGGTGTGGACTGACCTCTCCTAGGGGTGAACTATGGCCTGGGCCCCTGAGATTGACCCTGACCCTGTGGTTGACCCGAACTCTGTGCAGGAGGAACCTTAAACTTCTTCCCAAATCCAGGAGCGGAACTAGACTGACCTGGTCCCCTCTTCTGCTGTCTATCCCTTCTGGTCTGTTCACTGATTCTAACCTTTTCAACCTTTATTGCCGCTTTCACTAACTTGGTAAATTCTGTGATTCCCAAGGCAGTGAGCTGGATCTTGATGTTGTCATTTAGTCTCTCTTCAAATCTCTTGCACCTTTCAGCTTCATTTGGGACTATCTCCCTTCTATAGCGGCTTAATCGGACGAATTATTTCTCATACTCAGCCACTGACAATTGTCTCTGCCTCAGGTTAATAAATTCTCTTCTTCTCTCTTCCAGGTATACAGTACCCACATATTTCTTCTTGAATTCAGAGAGGAAGAAGTCCCAAGTTACAGCTTCTGGCTGCACTTCACTGGACACAGTGTCCCACCACTCATAAGCATCGTCTTGCAGTAAAGAGATGGCAGCTTCCAGGTTTTGCTCTGGAGTGCAGTGAAGTTGTTTTAGTACTCACTGCCTGCTCAACCAATTCTACCGCAACAGAGTCATCTTCTCTCTTGCCATAGAAGTCCACAGCTCCAAACTTCCTTAGCCTTTCCAGGTGTGATTTCTGCTGTGGAGCTGGTGGTGGTGGTGGTGGTGCTGGCATTACCCCGGCCATTTGTCTAAAGAAGTCGGCCATTTGCTGAAACATGGCCTGTGGAGGCTGAGCAGGCTCTGCTTGAGCTGGCGGAGCAGATTCTCTCATGCCCCCAGTCTCAGCTGCTGCAGGTGGAGCATGACTCTCCACTTCCTCCTCAACGGCTCTCTGAGATGAAGGGTCCATATCCTATTCAAGATAAGAAGGATAAACAGATCTGCATTAGTGTCACCTCGACTTTTACAAATGCAATGCATGGTATGGACCCAATCTAGGCCCAGAAACGCCTAAACCGTGCTCTGATACCACTAAATGTGACACCCCTTACCCGTGTACAGTATACCCGAGTAAGTAATGCCACACGGTGTACCGGCACACTCTAATATTCCTCAATTAATTTATACAATGCTTTTGCATATAATTTATGAAATACAATTTATTTAAACCATTTATCAAAAGTATTATTCATTTAAGGTTCTGAAAATTTTAAAGAAAGTCCGGCGGAGTACCGGCTAAAAATGGAGAAAACCGTTCTTCGGAACCTGTTAAAAACACTTCCAATATTTTTATTCCATCATCTCAAACTCCAATATCCAAAATCTCAACAATATTTCTCAATAGCAAATTCTCAATAATCTTTTCATTTCACAAACATCCATTTCTCATATACAAGCGATAAATACATGCTCAAATTTTGCATTCATAGTCATAACTTTCATTATTTACATGGACATCAAAATATATTACATGAGTTCAAATACATATGAAAAGTAAAAATCTGCTACAAAATATCAAAATGACAAAATGACACCTAGTGCCCTACCAATGCACTGCAGGTAGTGAGGTGACACGGACACTGTGCAGATCTACAGGATGAACTCACCCAGTCTGTGGTCTACTGGGCTCACGATCAGGATCTCCAGTACCTACGCGTGGCAAAAGCAACGCGCTAAGCAATAATGCTTAGTGGTGCAATAATAAAATAACAAGAAATAACATATATAAATATGTATTGCATGTACATGTTTTGTTTGTCATGTATTTGTATATCCATTCATTTATTTCTTCTACATTGCTCATTTTCATTCATTTGGTTGCCCAAGTAACCTACACTAGATGACTGGACTGGATAACGGGTAAACTGGCACTGGATATCTAGTACCTCGGGCCGTCACACCATCGGTCGATATGCATCACCCGGCAGGCAAATGTAACACTACCAAGTCAGAATAATCTCAGGCACAAGGCCAAGTCTCAATGCAAAGTCAGAATGGCTAAAAGCCATGAAATCACAGAATGGCATTTTTGCCATGTGCAGTACTGCTAACTGAACCCTATTGGCATGCCAAACTATCCAAACCAATCTTGTTAGGTATACTAGGGCATTTGAAACTTTTAAATTCTTCAATTTATGAATTTCAAATTTTTGGTGTCACTATTCATCATTGGTCAACAAAAATGTTGACTTTTAGAATAAAAATGTGTACATTGACTTTGGCACTCCCAACATACCACATTTGGTGTTTAAAACTTGTTGGCATTAAGTGTTAATACCATTCCAAAGTGTAACTCAATACAAGCAGAATTTTCAGTTTTGGTGAGTCAATTTCACTATTCCATTAGACACTGTTACTGTAGGAATTTGAAGAAATGTAAAACATGAAAGTTGTTCCTTATTTTGTCTAGTTGAATTTCCTTTTTTGAATCACTCTATTTGGAGTTTTGTAGCTCTAGATATGGTCCAAAGACCCAAGCTGGCCGAATGTGCATTCTGCAGAAAATTACCAGATCTACAGTGCATGAACAGTAACTAGAGTCACTTGGTTGGATGGGTTCTGGCCATAATTTGGGATAGGTTCCTTCCTGAAAGTTGTTTGTCTATGTCGTAACTTGTTGCTGTAAAAATTTCAGGTCAATTGACCAAATCTACAGTGAGTTATGTCTAAATGAACAGTTACTGTTCATTTGGCCAATTCTGCAGAATCAGTTTCAGGGTTCCGGATTGGGGACAAGTTTTGGTCCTCTTGCTTTGGTCCTTTGGGCATGGTTTCTTCAGTAAAAATGTGCCATTATAAACCTAGTTTCATGTCCAATTGGCCAAACACCAATTGGACTAACACAGCCAAAGTTATGGCTATGTAATTGGACTGAATTTTTAGTCACCATTCTGCACCCTCTAGGCAGCACACACCTTCCCTTTTGCCATGCTTCATTCCAGTCCCAATTAAGGTCAAATTCCTTCAAATGGTCACTAATTGACCATTAGGATGTACTTTAACAATTTCATAAGCCAAGCTAATTTTTACTTCCCAAAACCCTAGCTTCACAATGTAATTTCTACAAGGTGCCTTAGTTAGCATACCAATTCATCACCTATATATATATATATATATATATATATCCTCAACATCATTTTTAGTCCACTTTAATACGAACAAAACACTTATTCCTATACCTTCAATAGGGCTGCCGAATTCTATATTGGACATACACATGAGTTTGGTTCATTTCATTCACAAATACTTGTTGGTTTCAAGTCCTTAACATAGAAATTAAAAGTTTTAAGTGTATATATGCACTAACCTTGATTGGGCAGAATTTCCAAAGCCCTAAACTTCACTTTCTTCCCTCTTGTTGGCTGCCAAAGGCTTTAGCAAGGTGCTAGGGAAAATTTTAGTGAAGCTAGGTTATGATTTTATGGTGGAAACAAAGGAGAAATTAAGCTTTTGATGGCACATCAATGGAGGAAGGAGGGAAGGGATTTTGGCTGCTTGAGGAAAGGGGTGGCTGCTGCAAATTTTGGTGGATTTAGTCTTCATTTAGTCTTTTATTTACTTAGTCAAAGGATGGCTAAATTGTGATTGGTCCAAATTTCCTTAATGACATCACCATGATGCCATAATTAATCTTTTTTCCTCATTTTCTTTCCTTTCCTCCACTACTCATTTTCAATTTGATTTCTAGTAATGTTTCTTCATATTTTATGTCATATTAATTATTTACTCAACTGGACAAGTCGGCCAAAAATCACCTTTGAAGGCGAAATGACCAAAATGCCCTCCGTTTGGCTCAACGGGTCAAAATTGTCTGTACCGATTGAAAAATTTTTTTAGGTATTTTCTTGGCATTCTAATGCCATGGGAACCTCAATAACCCTTCTCTGGAGTCCCAAAAATTATTTTATAATTTTTCTCCCGGGTCTAGGGCTCCTCGTTGCGAGAACCGCAACTTCCCTCTGGTTACCCATCGCTTGGGCACCAGCTCGTTTAACTCGGTTGTATTTTATTCCTAAAATTTTTACTAAATTTTTCTTATTAATATTTGAGTTAATTATGGTTCTTGACTTTAGTTTAAATATTTTTCCGGACATTCTAGCTGTCCGGGCCGACACCGGTCACCGGAACAGTAGGATGTACGGAGTGGTTATCGGGAGGTTGTTACACAGTGTCATACATTACAGTACAAAATGCAAAATATTGGTATACTCATTATACCAGGTAATCCCTCGCTGGATGTATATGCAGCCTAGTCTGCTGCCCTGTCTGTCTCTACCGCGACAAAGAATAAAAGCTATCACGAGACAATGTGTCAGTGGTGCACAACATTAACCAAATACAAATTTAAATCACAATTCGTAAATCATATAAATAGTGGATACTTAAAACCATAGTCAAATTCAAGACAATAAAGGTCAATAAGAATTTAAACTCCATTTCTCAATATCACAATAGATTTCCATAAGTCAGATCATGTTTGAATTCAAAAGATAGTATATGTCAATGAGAGTTTAAATCCATTTCACAATCTCACAATAAATATCAATAAATCACACACAGCTTAATCATGATCCATAGTTCAATTCGTCCCAAAAGCCGATGGCTAATGAGGTATTCGATTCGTCCCAAAAGTCGATGACTAATGAGGAATAACATGGCTAGCTAGCAAAAATATGAGTACTCATCCAATTCGTCCTCAACAGGCACACACCTCAACACTTCAACCAGAGAGGGAATTCAATTCGTCCCACTAGACAAGCTAATGAGGAATACAATCAATATACGTGATAGCTGTGGTTTCAAACTATTTCCAATGCTTTTAAATCAATAAGTATCCATCAATGTCATTCAAACAATTTCTCACAGTTTCAAACCATTCATAATATTTTTCAATCAATAAGTGTCCATGAAACTCATTTCCACAATTTAAAACAATAATATACAAATAGTCAATATTTATTTCAATTGAAAATAATTCAAAAGAAACAGTTGTTGTGCACAAACCTCTGATGACTGTCCCCCTGGTCTGGACTCAGTATTTCCTTCCCTTTTGCTGAGTCCTTGTTAACTGAGAAACACAATTTGAAGTGTTTCAGTGCTAAATTAAACTGTCTCTATTGATGGTGTTTGGTAAATAATGCACTGAACTCAATTATTCACTTAATCACCTAATATACCGACCCTCGTTGCGTTTTAGGTAAATTAGGTTTTAATGTCATTAATATGTCACATTCGATAGGGTTTTAGGTTTGGTACGTTTTACCAAAGTCATTTCCTTGTTTAGTGCATTTTAATGCAAATTCTTTGATTCCGACACCGTTTGACCTAGCCGGACGATCTAGTTCCCTCAGTTTTTGGGTCTCGGTCGAAACTACAAACTTGTATATCTAGGTCTTATGGACCGCGGTGCAAAATTTTAGGTCAATCCGAGTTAAGTAGACCAAGTTATGGTCATTACACTATTGCTGGTCAAATGGTATCAATTTAGGTCAATTTTAGGTCAATTTGGTCAACTCTGGTTCGGCCAGTTTTTGGACCCGAACTTGTGCAAGTTGTTTGACTTGCTTATGGTCATTTCTGGGCTTTGGTGTCTTCATAAGACTTGTAGGTATGGGTCTTAACTATTCATGGTTAAAATTTCAGGTCAATTGGACCTGTTTTGAGTGAGTTATGGCCTAAACACTCACTGCTGCCCAATTGGTCATTTTTCAGGTCCTAATTGCACCTAATCCGAATTGGTCATTTTCTTAGGTCACCTTGCAAGCAGAATTTTGGTATGTTTTCTCAATGAAAGTTGGCACATTTTGTGCCTAGTTTCACCTCCAATTGGTCTCATACCAATTGAGGTTACACATTTAAAGTTATAGGTCTATTTGCACACTGCCCTCTATATGTCTTTCAAACCCCAATTCAAACACACATTTAACTTGCTCTACTTTAAATCCCCATACCTAATTCTGATTTTATACCATTCCATATTCATTTATCACTTCTTACTATGGTCAATTTGGACAGAATACAAACATTCTCAATACATCAAATACAACCCTAAACCACAAAGTCCAAATTTAGCAATATATGTACATAAATACACCTATTCATTACATATAATTTCCACTACTAATTTACATACACATTCATCAATTCTTCTATGTCAACATTCTGCCAACACTTCCATCAATACATACAATTATTCAAGGGTTCCCAAGCTGCCGAAAACCTTCTTCAACACCACATTGCCCTACAATTCATCAATTCTTCCAAGTGCCAAAATCACCATATAAACATGAAGTAATTCACTAGGTTATTAAATCATCATGATCAACACCATTTCTCATCAATTGTATGCACAAATATCTCATCAAAAACATGACTCCATGGCTGTCCAAAATGAAAACAACAATAACTCTTCAAACTCAAAATTTTCCTTCACAAAACCAACACCAATAACATGCACACAAAACTTAACAAAGCTATCTTCAAAATTATGAACTTACCTTATGCTTGGAGCTTGTTAAACCTTGCTTAAACTTCTCAAATTTAGTATCAAACTCTTCCTTGTGATGAGTAGACAAAGTTTCATGAAGGAACCTAAGAAATTGGAGTTGAAAATGGAGAGTTAAGAGAGCTTGCATGAAAACGTTAATGGTGGATTCTTCACCTCTTCATTTCGGCTTGGATTGGAAAATGGGGAAGATGAAGTTGCTACTGGAGATAGTGGACTTACATCAGCCCCATTTAGTGTTTAATTAATCCTATAGTGGTCCACTAACTAGGTTTAAATCATATAATAATCTAATTGTTCACTTAATCCCACATTAACCCATGATTTTAGCTATTTACTTTAGGTACCACCAAATTAATTTTTCATTTCATTTTCTAAGTGTAATATTATTTATTTTTAATGGACATTTAGGTCAAAAGACACTTCGGGATGTCAAATGACCATAATGCCCCTGCTCGGGTGGCATTCCCGATTTTTCGGTAACACCGTATTTTGTCTGTTTTTCGATTTCTCACTTTTCTTTGTACTAATTATTTAATTTTTCTTTGATTTTTCTAATGATATTTATTCTTCAATAAGGTTCTATTTAAGTCCTAAAAATGTTTTCCAGGGTTCCCCGCAGTCCAGGGCTAGTCAACGGTCCACGCCGTGACTTCCCAGTGCGGTCACCCATCGTTAGGTTTCCTACTGCTTAACTTGATCACATTTCTTTGCTATCATTTTTCCTTTGTTTTTCTTGTACTTTCTTTTCTTGTATTTCATTATTTTATGTCTCCTCACTCATATCGAAGTACGATTCTAGGCATCCTAGCTGTCCGGACAACACTAGTCACCGGAGCAGCAGAACGCACTACCGAACTTTGGGGTGTTACAAAACATGGCAGTTTGCCAAAGCATCAAGGTCCCATTTCAAATCCTTAATTCAAGCACTAATATGCACATACTTGGACATTAACCTACTACAACTTTTATTTGAGTTAATCAACCTTAATTCCCATCCATTAAGGTAAGAAAAACTCAAATGCCATAAACCTTCATTGCTGCCAGAAATGGATTAATTCATATCTCACTATTTTTTTCATTTCTCTTCACCAAAGTACTCACCTCAACCTAAACACAAGGTTTACTAAAGCAAGGGAGGAAAAATAAGCACTAACCTTTTTTGAGCTTCACCAAAACTTTTCCAAATACTCTTCTTTTTGCTTCCAACATGATGCCCAAGGTGTGTGTGCAAGCTTTAATGAAG
This sequence comes from Hevea brasiliensis, assembly GCF_030052815.1. Classification (NCBI taxonomy): domain Eukaryota; kingdom Viridiplantae; phylum Streptophyta; class Magnoliopsida; order Malpighiales; family Euphorbiaceae; genus Hevea; species Hevea brasiliensis. The sequence goes on along the minus strand of NC_079499.1, from coordinate 68,144,235 downwards.
AAACCAAGTGGAAAGGAGGCTTGAATCATGAGTGCATGGTGGTGGAGTGAGGTTTGGCCATGGAGGATTTCCATGGTGTTTCTCTTGACCGGTTTATTTCCAAGGTTGAAGATAAACATTTTTGTCCCAAATTGGCTTATATTTGTGTCCCAATATCTGAGTTAGTGGAGCACTAACCATAAATTAATGATTTAATTACTTAAAGTTCCATAATTTGCACATTTGCCTCATTTCTTCTGCTATTTATATAATGTACCTCATTTTTATTTTTCATGACATTTTCAAAGTGTAATATCATTTATTTTTAATGGAAATTGAGTTTAAAAGGCAACTATAGGTGCCAAATGACCAAAATACCCCTCTTCAGGTTGCATTCCCGATTTTTCGATAACACCGATTTTTATCAGTTTCTTGAATTTTTCGTTTTTCTTTATACTAATTCTTTAATTTTCTTTGAAATTTCTAATGTCAATTATACTTCAATAAGTCTTTAATTATGTCTCGAAACTTAATTTCGAGGGTTCCCCGCAGTCCTAGGGTCGGCTATTACCTGCGCCGTAACTTCCCCGTGCGGTAACCCGTCACTGTGGTGCTGGCTCGTTTAACTTAGTTTCATTTCATTGCTATTATTTTTCCTTTGTTTTTCTTGTATTTTCCTTTCTTGTATTTCATTATTTTATGTCTCCTCATTAACATTTAAATGTAGTTTTAGGCATCCTAGCTGTTCGGACTAACACTAGTCACCGAAACAGTAGAACGCACTATAGAACATAAGGGTGTTACAATTCTCCCCCCCTTAAAATAAATTTCGTCTCGAAATTTTTACGTGGCTCCAGTTTTGGAATAGCTGTGGGTGTTGTCTCCTCTTCATCAATCTCCAAACTGGTATGTTGTGCTTTCAACTCATGTACCATGGACAAAGGAGAAACTCTGAGACTTGGCATAGTCTTGTGACTTAAGGCATCAGCCACCACATTAGCTTTCCCTGGCTGATAGTCTATTAAGCAATCATAGTCTTTAATCAGTTCTAACCATCTCCTCTACCTCAAGTTCAATTCCTTCTAAGTGCCCAAGTACTTCAAGCTCTTGCGATCTGTGTAAATGTAGCATTTCTCCCCATACAAATAGTGTCTCCAGATCTTCAGAGCAAAAACAATAGCTATAAGCTCCAAATCATATGTTGGGTAGTTCCTCTCATGCGGTTTCAGCTGGCCTGATGCATAAGTAATGACATTCCAATCTTGCATCAGTACACAGCCTAACCCATTGTGAGAAGCATCACTATAAACTGTGTACTCTTTACCCAACTCAGTTCAATGTACTGGTGTTCTGCACTTTTTCCCTTACAGTGTTTCATAGGGTGCCGTTTATATGCTAGCTTGACACTTATTATTGTATACAAATTTTGTTAGTGGGAGGTATCTGTCCCATCTCCCCTCAAATTCAATGACACAAGCTCTCAGTATATTCTTGAGGGCTTATCACATATTATAGGTTATTATTATCATTTCATTTCATTATTTACAAGAACTCCAGGAGTTTCAGAATTTACCTAAATTACTCATTTCAATTGTCCATCCGTCTGAGGATGATAAGTTGTACTGATATCTCTAAGCTTATAGCAATTACTGTGGTATAGGTAGTTCACATTAATGGAACCGAGTCACTGACTCTAGCTACCTTACAAGTGTAGTGGTTCGATAGGCTAGTTCTGAAGTTTTAAATTTCTGACTAAAATTTTCACATTTAATTCCAGTAATAGTACTCTATTCGGGCGTAACTGTATCAAATTATAGATGACTTACAAATATTCTTAGTTTATTATACCACGAGGAAGCACGTAGCTCTATACAATAATTCCATGTCTGTACTGTAATCTACAGCTTACAATACAAACATCGAGAGCATTACATAGTCACTATGTTATAACCTCATGGACTAGGTTTTCTAACATCTTATCTGTACACTTATTTCCTTCTCTGTATTTTAAAGTCATATCGGTGGTCTCTTCATGTAATTATTTAAATTTAAAAATCATTACTTATATTTACGCTCAAGTAACCTATCAAAGCACTTACAGGCATTACGTATCGTTGTCCCCGCAAGCCCCTTCTCTGTCTTTAGTGGCAATTAAGGGTACCTATCAAAGCATCTGCAGGCGTTACGTATTGCCATCCCTGCAAGCCCTTGGGTGGTATCTATCAGAGCACTTTGCAGGTGTTACGTATCACCATCCTTGCAAGCCCCCTGATACCGATATTCATTGTCTTTTAAAATCATATCAACCATATATTGTCAATCCATGACTTTCCATTTAGGTAGTAGTGTTATTTGTAATCCCTAATTGGTATACCAATCGATCCATACAATATAGATAAGCCTAAGTATACTTTGAGCAATTAAGCATTATCAATTGTCTAACAAAATCTTCATGTCCATATATTGTGGAAAAGGTGGGTCCCACATCACTATTTCATGTGATTAGCATGTAGTGATAATGAAATTTCCATGTCAATGTACAGTGGGAAAGTGGGTCCCACATACCTATTTCAAGTAATTTAGTATATAGTGACTTAGTAGGGATAAGCCAATAATATTTTTCAAAAACCTTTCTTTAGGTTCAATTTCGAGATTTTAACTTTGCATATCACTTTAGACAGTTTGTGGCCACTGTTTGGCGCCATTTCCTAAAAGGAAATTGTTCTTTTATGTCTTGCTTTTATTTTCCAGATGACTATTCAAGCTCTGACTCATAGGTTTCTCCCTCTTCTCTATTTCACATTGCCCTTGTGGGGTTGGGTTTGTACTTGGGCTTGGGCTAACAGATTATCAGCCATTTGTTGAAAGAAAGTGGCCATTTTCTAGGTCATTTGTGCAGTAATTTGTACAGGTGGAGCTGATAAAATCGGATGTAACATCCCCATTGTACGTGTTCTGTACGTTCTATTGCTCTAGTGGCCAAATAACAGTCCAGGCAAGTCAGGATGTCTGGAACTGCACTTCAGTGATAGTGAACAGACATATAATGATGAAATAAATAAAAAATAAAATACAAGAAATATCAAAGAAAAATTAATAAATTAGTACAAAGAAAAACGAAAAATCGAAAAACAGACAAAAATCGGTGTTATCGAAAAATCAGGAATATAACCCGAAGTGGGGTATTTTGGTCATTTGACACCAAGAGCTGCCTTTTTAACCTCAATGTCCATTAAGAATAAATGATATTGCACTTAGGAAATGTCATGAAAAATTAAAGTAGGATACAATGTGTAAATAGTAAAAGATTAGTGGCAAATGAGCACAATTAATAAAATTAAGATTAATGAATTATTTAACCAAGTTAGTGCTCCAATAGTGACACATTAAGGGGCCCATATTAAGCTTTAGTGGACTGAAACTACCATCTTCAACCTCAAAGATAAGAACCAGCCAAATGGAAAACTCTATGAATCCTCAATAGCCAAAGTTTGTTCAACCACCATGCAACCATCTTCAAGCCATCTTTCACCATAATTTCTTCATTAAAGCTTGCACACTCAACTTAAGGAAGCTTTTGGGAACAAGAAAGGAATGAATTGATCAGGTTTTGGGAAAGCTCTCAAGAGGTAAGTGTCCAAAACCTCTCCCTTGCTTTAGTAAACCTTACGTTTAGTGTAAGTAATATTGAAGTATGGTTATGTTGAAGTGTATGTGTAATATTGACATTGAGATATGTTGAATTTTGGTGGAAGTGAATGTTGAACTTAATGGTGAATTGTGTGCATTGAGCACTTGAATGTTCTACCCAAAATTGTTGCTAGAATTGTGTACAATATATATATGGAAGTGTCATTGATTGAATATTGAAGTAATGAGGAGGAAAAGGAATATCAAATTGGAAGTGTATGTGCTTTGTGCAAGTTGTGTATTAAAGGCAGTACCTAAATTAGGTCATAAGTACCAAACTGTGAACCCAATTGGTATGAAGCCAATGGGGGGTGAAACTATACACCAAATAGGCCAACTTTCATGTAGAAATTTTGCCAAAATTCCGCCTACAAACTGACCTTAAAAATGACCAAATCTGGAATAGCAACCTTGCAACCCAAATTTTTGACTATATGAATAGTAATCATTAGGATGACCATAACTCACTCAAAACAGGTCCAATTGACCTGAAATTTTTACCATGGATAGCTTAGACATAGAGCTACAATTCTTATAAAAACACCAAAGCCCAAAAATGAACAGAACCAAGTCAAAATAGCTTGCACAAGTTCGGGTACCAAAACTGCTAGAACTAAAAGTGACCTAAAATTGACCAAATTTTGCACTAAAGGTGCAATCTGTCCAGCTTTAATAAATTGATCATATCTTGGTCTATACAATTCAGAATGACCTGAAATGTTGCCCCGCGTGCAATAAGACATAGAGCTACAATTTTGCTTCTTTGACCAGAAGCTAAAAACCAAGAGAAATAGGACTTTAAGCTAGACCAATCTAGCACACCAAAAATTGAGAATTTGACATTTACATACAATGATGCTTGAAGCAATTTAGCAATGAATGTCAACTTGTAAAAATGGTAAATTACACTATATTGGTAGCATATTGAATTACAATATGTGACATGTTGATGCTAGAAACAACTTATCCATTGTACCTAAAAAGGTCAACGTATGCATTGACTTATGAATTACATAATAGTTAGTAAACTCTAAAAATTGAAGAATTAAACAATTAATTCATGATGTGCCCTAGTTTGCCTAGTTGATTAGTTTGGATAGGTTGGCATGCCAATAGGATTCTGACAGCTGTTCTGTAAATGGCTTCATGCCATACTGTGTTTTTACGGCTTATTATGCCGCACTGTGACTTTAATAGCCCACGGCTATACATATTGTGTATTTCTTATTGGCTTATTGCCAGATTGACTATATGGCTTTTTAGCAATGGTATTTACACACTGGGAGACACTTTGTGACCGATGGTGTGACGGCTCGAGGTACTAGGTACGTAGTGCCAGTATATCCGTTTATCTAGTCTGGTCAATATATAGGCTACATAGGCAATAATTCAAGTACTATTAAATTTAAATAGCTAAATCCAGTCTACTGACATACAGCACTACCAAAAATTAGCAAATATTGAAATATTAGCAAATAAAAGTAGAATCAGCAACTGTAAAGTATATCGATGTTATAAATTCGTAAATACTTTATTTACTTTATTTTAGTGTATATTTCTTTACATTTGGCACCACTAAGCAAAATTGCTTAGCGCGTTGCTTTTGAAACGCGTAGGTATTGGAGACACAGCTGGGGAGCCCAGCAGACCTACGACTGGGTGAGACAACAGATTTGCATAGGAGTCCAGAGTCATCTGCACAGCATTGCATACATGGTAGGACTTAGGATATCTTGTATTTTGTACTTTTGTTGTATTTTTAAAATTCGGCCCTGTATTTTGTAATGTTATGAAAGCTCTAAAGTTTGTAATATTTTGTACATATCAAATAACATGGAGATTTTCTGGATATATTTGAATTATTATGGACTGTATTATGGAACTGTTTAATGACTGTAAAAGTCTATTGACTTTACTGAGAAATAGAGACTGTGAAATATTTGAGATTTTGATATTATCATATTAAACTGTTTTCAACAGGTTTGGAAGGACAGCTTGTTCGAAATACAGATGGCACCTTGCCAAATTTTTATTACCAATTTTGAAACACTGATTTTATCAAAGTATGAAAATATTATCAGCATGATATGAATGTTACATAAAAGACTTCTTAAAATCAAATTGAGCTCAAGAAATGAAATAATCACAGACTAGGTGTTCTGGCATGCCATGTAGCACGCCTTGCTTGGCTATTCTGTAGATGGGTGAGGGGTGTTACATCGGACTTCTGACTTTCTGAGGGGCTGGGGCCTCACCTTGTACTTTTGCCATCACAGACTATTTTATTGTCTTATTCTTCTCTTCCATATCTTTTCACAGGATTTTCTATTTCTTATACAACCAACACAAGGAGATTTCTCTCCATTAGATCATATTTATGATGTAATGTACTGTATGTATCAAACATTTGAGCAGTTGTATTTACTGATAAAAAGATTTTAAATTCACAGTTCAAAATTTACTTTAAAACCATTGCTCTGATACCAATAAACATGTCACACCCTACACCTCCATAAAATGTAACATGATCTCATAGTATACCTAATGAATTACCAAACTTCATCTACAGAAATACACTACAAGGGATTTTAAACCTTTTCTTATTTCTTTTTACAGTAGTGAACACTTTTGACATGTGTTAAAAAAAAAAATTTATCGAAGTTAAATCACATATTAGGTCTGAAATAGCCACAAATTTTATAAAAAATTTGGCAGAGCACCATCTGTATTTGGAGTAAAATAGTTTTTTAAAAACCTGTAAAAAACACTTTCAATATATTTGTTTCAGTCCCAAACTCCAATATGGCTCAACACAAATCAATTTTCTCAAACATAAGTCAAACTCAATTCACAATCACTTTCAGTAGTTTCAAAAATAGAACGTAAAATGACTAAGTATTTCAAAGCTGAGATAAGAAAATTATAGTACAATATTTTTACAGACTAAAATAATTTATAACTTTAGTTTACAACTGCTCAAGACCAAGTACAATATATACATATAGTGCACATGCATTACAATAATAATTATAAGGAAGTGGTATACTCAATATACTCGGCAAAATCCCAAAAGCATAGCACAAGCAACCTACTCTGCTGCTTTATCTGTCTATCTACCTGCGACAGCAATGAAAAAGCTATCGCTGAGTAAAATTTACTCAGTGGTGCACAATAACAATTTAAAATGCCATATATAAAACATTTATTGACAATTTATAATACAAAAAATTCACAATTTCCTGTCATAATTTTTAAAGCTCATATAACACAAATTTGATCCAATAATTGAATAACACAGTGTTACCAATCAATAACACAACTTAGATCATGACACAAACTTTTTCCGAACATGTCGTGTTGTGCACCACGACAAGGCAAACTCACTCCACTAATCGAAATTAATGAGGGAGGTGGCTAGCTAGCTAATGAGAACTTATCCATGCTCACCTCAGACTGGCAAGTCAAAGAGGGAGGAATATAGTCATACTCACCCCATAAATGGAGGAATATAGTGTACCTATCAGAGCACTTGTAGGCATTACGTATCGCAATCCTTGCAAGCTCCTGAGTTCACGCGTGAGAGTTCCTAGGAATCGTAGGCGTTACGTATCACCGTCCCTACTTTGCTCTGATACCACTAAACTCATTTTATCTCAAAATTTCCATTTACAAAGTAGGCAACAGAATAATTCTCAAATAAAATTCCCAAAGCCAAAATAATAAAAAATTATTCATAACTCATTTCTCCAAATAAAGTTTCTAGTAAAAGCAGTGAATATAAAAAGTATTATGCACAGACCTGGTTTGAGTCGCCTCTAGGCCTTGACTCAATGTTCCTTATGCTTTTCAATATCCTTTTCAATTGAAACACACAATTTAAAGTATTTCAGTACTCAGTTAAATTGCTTCTAACAATAAAATCCAATATCTAAATTTTCTTAGTATTATTCCCTTCAATTCAAAAACATTAGTCAACCTATAATATTGACCATTGATGCACTCTAGGTGAATTAGGTTTAATATTACCAATATGTCACATTTTATAGTCCTTTAGTATTGATATATGTTACCAAATTCATTTTCAAGTGTATTGCATTTTATTACAATTTACCGAATTTCAGCATGCTATTTTGACCTAGCAGGATGACCTAGTTTCCTCAGTTTTCGATTTATGGTCCGACTTACAAACTTGTATGTCTATGTCTTATTGCACTCAGGGCAAAAGTTTAGGTTATTCTGAGTTGAATAGACCAAGATAAGGTCAATTTACTAAAGCTGGATAGATTGCACATTTAGTGCAAAATTTGGTCAATTTTAGGTCACTTTTAGTTCTGGCAGTTTTGGTACCCGAACTTGTGCAAACTATTTGACTTGGTTCTGGTCATTTCTGGATTTTAGTGTCTTCATAAGAATTGTAGCTCTATGTCTAAGCGATCCATGGTAAAAATTTCAGGTCAATTGGACTTGTTTTGATTGAGTTATGGCCAAAACACTAACTGCTGCTCAAATGGTCAATTTTCAGGCTTTCAAGTCACTAATCCGGATTTGGTCATTTTTAAAGTCAGTTTCTAGGTAGAATTTTGGCAACATTTCTACATGAAAGTTGGCCTATTTGGTGTCTAGTTTCAACCCCCATTGGCCTCATACCAATTGGGTTCACAGTTTTACACTTATGACCTAATTTAGGTGCTGCCAACATACACAACCTGCATAAAACAATTACACTTCCAATTTGACATTCCTCCTCCTCCTCATGACTTCATTATTTATTCATAGCACTTCCACAAATACTAAACACAATTCTAGCAAGCATATTGGGCAGAACACTCAAGTGCTCAATGCACACAATTCACCATTAAAGTCCAACATTCACATCCACCCAAATTCAATGTACATCAATACTTATTTTACACATACACTTCCATGGAAATTATAAAAACTGCCCACAATTCAACACCATCTTATTCAAGGAGTGAAAGCATGAAAAACACAAGTTTATACCATTAAATTCAAAAATTTTCACCTAGGGTCACATGCATCATGCAAGATTTATTTTTATCTATTTGATTTCAATGATAAACAATATATTAAAACACTTTTAATATGTTTTTGGATCTGTATTTGCCATTAAAGATTTTAAAATTAATCAGATTAATTTTAGAACCCTAGATTAGGCCAAGAACAAATACATTAATCTCTTGATGTACTGCAGTGTATTTGTGCCTTTCGGATGCATCTTCAGGACACCAGATGTTGTCCCTCTAGCTTGTCCACACCAAGTTCACCTATGGCAGTCCTTGAACAGCTTCTAAAGATTTTTCTATTATTTAGAAAATCAAGTTTTTCCTTTTAAGAGATTAAAGATGTAAACAAGACACTAGAAACGATTTCTCGTATTTTTAATTCAAGAGATTATTTGCTAATCTCTTGGAATAGATGAGAGAAGAAGATGAAGAGAAGGGGAACGTCTTGGGTGGCGGCACCAAAGAGAATAGCTGCTGGTTTTGTTGTTTTCTTTTCATAACAATACTTATATAGCTAGGTTAATACATTAAACCCTTGCCACATGTCACCCTCTGATTGGTTCTAGGTTTAATTGACCCAATCACATTGTGCCAAGTGTCAAACCTATATTTAATCTTAATTTTAATCATCTTACATGATTAAAAACATTTCGCAAGCTTATGTGTAATCCCATGTGTCACCATCTCATGGTGCCACTATCACCCTGTGAAATGATCAAAATGCCCCTGTGTCTTAATTTTGAGTTCTCAACCCAAAATAATTATTTCTCTTCTTCTAATCAATTTATATCAAATATAAATTAATTAATCAATCTTTATTAATTAATTTCTCATTAATTAAATTCATATTTAAACACTTTAAATATAAATTTAACTTATACTGTACATCCAATAACCTAGATTTGGTTTCAAGTCATGCTAGGGACTTTACAATCTAATTGCAAACCAAACCTATTTAATTAATTAATTAATCTCTTTAATTAATTAATTAAATCATATTTAATTAGATGATTACTTGTGTATGTGTGTGACTTACTAGGCTCATCATTAATTGGCAATGAGACATGATATCAACTCTTAATATCATCAGAACTCTTTCTTACCATAAATGATTTCTCTAAATCATTTTATGAACCTCATAGACCATGGTTAACACCTAACATAGCATGCCATGGCCACCCAATCAGTAATAAGGTTTACCTTAAATGAACCTATAATCATATGTTACCATGCATTAGAATCTTTCCGTTACAAAATCCCAACTCAAGCTGGAGTCATGGTTTTTGTCAAACTCCATTTGCTATGAATATTATGTTCTCTTTTAATTCCAATTCTTGATTAAAAAGATTTTCTCATCAGAAACTCTTTCTGAATAAATCTATCTATCCTGGCTAGGAACTTGAAACATCAAGAACAATTAAATGAACATAGGATTTTATCTCTATTTACTTAGAGGAACAGATTCCATCTTGTTCAACGCCTACTTCCATATATAACTAGTAGGAGCCAACACATGCCCATATACCCATACACAATACAAGTTTGAAAGCAGTATCAAACTCAAACCACCTATATACAAGATAACTGTGCTATCTCAGGTCTAAAGATTATATGCACTGATATGATTTATGATAATGCGTTGATAAGAGTAAACTCCATGTACTTGTCATAAGTGTCACTGGTTCGGCCTACTTATCCTGTATAAGTGCCTATCATGTTTGTTATATGGCACGAAACTCACCATTCCATCTTATTTATATCTCATATAAATAACTTGGGAACAAATATGAATACAATCTTTCTGGATAAGTCATGTCCTTATTATGAAGTATCCTCGATTGTGAACCTATTTATGATACCTTGTGCTAAAAATACTGTCACTCATATTCTTAACAACTTAAGAATAATATTTCTAACAAAATATCAATGGACCTTTTCTATTACACATAAATATATTATGTAAACAAAAAAGTGAAAATGCCTTTTATTAATAAAAACATGCACAAGATACATACTAAATGATATGCTCTGGGCATACTACGAACAATCACCCACTAGCACTAGAGCCATTCATTACAATATCTTAGACCCATATTCTCAAGATGTCGGTCTAGCTGAGTCTGTGACATAGGCTTAATGAATGGATCAGCTGGATTTTCAGTTGATGCTATTTTCTGCATGGCTACATCGCCTCGTCCAACAATTTCTCTAATAATGGCTACATCGCCTCGTCCAACTATTTCGCTGACTCAATGGAAGGAACTACTGTAAGTTCTATCACGAACTTCTTTATCCAAATAGCTTCCTTTGCAGAATATGATGCACTCAGTCTTGGTAGTGGAATCTGCAGTCGTGCTCTGTTTGGAACTCTTCCAACTAACTGCACCTCCATTATAAATAAACACATATCCAGAGTTATACTTTCTATCATCGATATCTTATTGGAAATCATAATCAGTATAACCATCCAATTGCAAGTCTCCACCTCCATAGATCAAGAATAAATCCTTAGTTCTTCTCAAGTACTTAAGGATATTCTTGACAGCTATCCAGTGTTCCAAACCTGGATTGGATTGATACCTGCTAATCAAACTAACAGCATATGTGATATCTGGCCTAGTACACAACATTGCATACATTAAACTTCCAATAGCCGAAGCATATTGAATCCTGGCCATTTTATCTCTTTCTTCAGGTGTCTTTGGAGACATGTCTTTACAAAGGTGGATACCATGTCTCACTGGTAACAATCCTCTCTTGGAATCAAGCATGTTAAACCTCTTTAACACCTTTTCCAAGTATAGACTTTGGGACAAACCAATTATTCTTCTCACTCTATCTCTATAGATGTGAATCCCAAGAATATAGGTTGCCTCCCCTAAGTCTTTAATGGAGAATGTATTTGACAACCATACCTTTACAGTTGTCAACATAATTGTGTCATTACCCATCAACAATATATCATCCACATATAACACAAGGAAAGTGATAGCATTGTCACTAACCTTCTTATATACACATGGCTCATCCTCATTTTTTATAAAACCAAATGATTTAATGGCTTCATCAAAACGGATGTTCCAACTCTTCGAAGCTTACTTTTTCCATTAAAATGTTTTCTTCAATGTATCCATTGAGAAAAGCTATTTTGACATCCATCTGCCAAATCTCACAATCATAGTATGCAGCTATTGCTAATAGAATCCTAATTGATTTAAGCATGGCAACAGGCGAGAAAGTCTCCTCGTAGTCGATCCCTTGCCTTTGGCGAAACCCTTTCACTACTAGCCTCGCCTTATAAGTCTCTACCTTTCCATTAGAACCAATTTTCTTCTTAAAAACCCATTTGTTCCCTATAGGTACAATACCTTTAGGTAGGTCAACAAGATCCCAAACTTGATTCTTATACATGGTGTAACACCCTCCCGGTAGCAACTCCGTACATTCTACTGTTCTGGTGACCAGTGTCGGTCCGGATAGCTAGAACGTCCGGAAAAATATTTAAATTAAAGTGAGGAACCATAATTAACTTAAATATTAATAAGAAAAATTTAGGAAAAATTTTAGAAATAAAATACAACCAAGTTAAACGAGCCGGAGCCTAAGCGATGGGTAACCCAGAGGGAAGTTGCGGTTCTCGCAACTAGGAGCCCTAGACCCGGGGGAAAAATTATAAAATAATTTTTGGGACTCCAGAGAAGGATCATTGAGGTTCCTATGGCATTAGAATGCCAAGAAAATATTTAGAAAAATTTTTCAATCGGTACAGACAATTTTGACCCGTTATGCCAAACGGAGGGCATTTTGGTCATTTCGCCTTCAGAGACGATTTTTGGCCGACTTGTCCAGTTAAGTAATAATTATTATGATCTAAAATATGAATAAATATTGTTAAAAATTAAATTGAAATTTGGTAGAAAAGAAAAGAAAGAAAAAGGAGCTAAATTGGGAATTATGATGTCATGCTTAGGTAATTAAAAATGCTATGGCCAATCAAATTAAAGCAAGACAATTAAAATACATTAAACTAAAGAAAAGGAGGCAGAATTCTAGAAAAAAAAAACAACAGCCCTTTTCTTCTTCTTCAAAACATTTTACACCTCCTCCCTCACTCCTCCATTAACAAACTTTCTAAATCTTCATTTTCCCTAGCTTTCTTTCAACAAAAACCCTAAGTGTCAACATAAAACCTTGATATTTCAGTTTGGTGAAGTTTTTGGGAGCAAAAAGAAAGAGAAAAAGTGAAGTTTAAGCTTGGAAAATTCTGCCCTACAAGAGGTTAGTGCCATAACTTTTGCTTTTACATCTTTCTAATCTTGAATTTGAGCTAAGTTAAGTTAAAAATTTGACAAAAATTGAATTAATGAAGCATGGTTATATTCCATGAAGTTTTGGCAGCCTGGACATGAGTTAGGGTTAGGAGAAATCTTTGGTTTAAAGTGACATATTGCTGCCCCTCTTATAAATTATATTATTAGTATAGCAAATTAGGAGTGGAATGCTGAATTGGAGGCTTGGTCAATTAGGGTTAGGGTTTTGGGAGAGAAACTTGGATTTGCTTATGAAATGGTGAGTGCACATTCTAATGGTCAATTAGTGACCATTTGAGGTAATTTGACCATAATTTGAAGTGAATTAGAGTCTTACAAACCAAATTGGTAGGCTGCCTAGTGACAGCAGCAAGGAGGCTGTGAGTCTAGCCTGTTTGGACTGCCATATCTTTGGCTGTGTAGGTTCAATTGGTGTTTGGAAAATTGGACATGAAACTAGACATAAAATGGCACAATTTTTCTGAAGAAACCATGCCCAAAAGACCAAAGCAAGAGGACCAAAAGTTGGCCCCAATCCGGATACCCTGCAAACAGGTTCTGCAGAATGACCAAATGAACAGTAACTGTTCATTTGGCCATAACTCACTGTAGAATGGCTCAATTGACCTGAAATTTTTACAGCAACAAGATAAGATATATACAAACAACTTTCATGAAGAAACCTACCCCAAATTATGACCAGAACCTATTCAACAAGGCAGTGGCAGTCACTGTTCATTGTACTGTAGATTTGGTAAATTCTGCAGATTGGAAATCCGGCCAGCTGTGGTTTTTGGACCATATCTGGAGCTACAAAACTCCAAATGGAGTGATTCAAAAAACGAAATTCAACTAGACAAAGTAATAAACAACTTTCATGTTTACCATTTCCTCAAATTCCCACTGCAACAGTGCTTAATGGAACAGTAAAGTTAGGCTTCAAAAATTGAAAATTCTGCTCTCTTGGTTTTAAGTTTAGAAATGGTAATGGTGATCAATTCCAACAAGTTTTAAATGTAAAATGTGGTACATTGGGAGTGTTAAAACCAATGTACCTATTTTCTATCCAAAATTCATCATTTTTGTTGACCAATGAGGTGAATAGTGACACCAAAACTTGAAATTCAAAATTTGAAGAATTCAAAATTTGAAGAATTCAAAAGTATCAAATGCCCTAGTATACCTAACAAGATTGGTTTGGATAGTTTGGCATGCCAATAGGGTTCAGTTAGCAGTACTGCACATGGCATTATGCCATTTTGTGTTTTTTTGGTTTTTAGAGATTTTGATATTGTGTTTAGACTTGGCCTAGTGCCTAATACTATTACTGACTTGTTAGCCGCTACATTTACCTGGAGATGCATATGTGACCGATGGTGTGACGGCCGAGGTACTAGATACCCGTGCGGTTACCCGTTTATCCACCGATTAAATGCAGTATAGGTTACTTGGGCAACCAAATGAATGAAAATAGACAAAGTTAAAGAAATAAATAGATATAACAGATACAAAACAAATAAGACATATACATTAAATACATATTTATTTTCTGCTATTTTCTTTTATTTTATTATTGCACCACTAAGCATCATTGCTTAGCGCGTTGCTTTTGCCACGCATAGGTTCTGGAGATACTGAACATGAGCCCAGTAGACCGCAGACTGGGTGAGTCCATCCTATAGCTCTGCACAGTGTCCGTGTCACCTCACCTTCTACAGTGCATTGGAAGGACACTAGGTTTCATATTGGTGTTTTGTAACTAAATTTTTATTTTCTCATATGTATTTGGATTTATGTAATGTATTTTGATGTTCATGTAAATAATGAAAATGGTGTTGGTGAATGAAAAATGTGAATATCTATCTGTAAATTGTACTGGATTATCACATGAGATGAATGATTGAGAAATTAAATTGAAAAATATTGAGTTTGTGATGATATGGGAGTTTGAGAGTGATGAGATATGAATATTGGAAGTGTTTTTAACAGGTTCTGAAGAATTGTTTTCTCCATTTTTAGCCGGTACTCTGCCGGATTTTCTTTAAAATTTTCGGAACCTCAAATAAATTATAATTTCGATAAATGGCTCAAATATATTATATTTCACAAGTTATATTCAAAAGCATGATAAAAAATTAATTAAGGTATATTAGAGTGTGCCGGTACACTGTGTGACATTGCTTACTCGGGTATACTGTACATGGGTAAGGGGTGTCACACATGGAATCAATCTCGGATTTCATAGCATCAATCCATTTTGAAGAGTCTATATCTGATATAGCTTCTTCATAGGTAAGTGGATCATCTCCATGATTTACTTCTTCATGAGTAGACAACTCTTATTCTTCTTCATGAAAGAAACCATATCTCACTAGTGGGTGAGATACCTTAGTTGTTCTTTGAGGAATAATTGTAGATGTTTCATCAACGAGTGTAGGTTAACTAGATGGATCTATATCCATCTAATCTGTTGGTTGGTCAGAATTCTCCAATTCTAACTCTATTTGCCTCCCTCTGCCTCCTTCTTGAACAAATTGCTGTTCAAGAAATGCGGCATCTCTACTTATCATAACCTTTTGTGAAGTAGGCAAATAAAAATAAAAATAATATCCAAAACTATCTTTTGGATATCCAAAAAATCAACCCTTTTCTAATCTGGTTTCCAATTTATCAATGTTCAGCTTTTTGATATAAGCTGGACAACCCCAAATCTTAATATGCTTGAGACTTGGTTTTCTTCCATGCCATATCTCATAAGCTGTGGAAAAAACTGATTTTGATGGAATCCTATTCAGAATATACAAAGCTGATTCTAATGCATATCCCCAAAAAGAGATTGGCATATCAGTATAGCTCATCATACTACGTACCATATCTAATAGGGTATGATTTCTCCTTTCAGATACACCATTCAGCTGTGGTGTTCCTGGAGGAGTCAGCTGGGAAACAATGCCGTGTTCTCTCAAGTATTCATCAAATTCAGTACTTAAATATTCATGTCCATGATCTGATCGAAGAGCTTTAATACTCTTTCCTGTTTGATTTTCTACTTCAGATTTAAATTCTTTGAACTTTTCAAAGGATTCATGTTTGTATTTCATCAAATACAAATACCTAAACCTTGATTTATCATTAGTAAAGGTAATAAAGTAATGAAAACCATCTCTCGCTATTTCTTTAAATGGACCACATACATCACTATGTATTAGCTCCAAAACATTTTCAGCCCTTAGCTCTTGTCCAACAAAGGGTGATCTAGTCATTTTGCCCTGAAGGCAAGATTCACAAGTTGGAGTAGGCTCAGAGCCCAATGAGGATAGAATCCCCATTTTCTCCAATTTTGCAATCCTATCTTCTGCAACATGACATAACCTTAAGTGCCAAATATATTTTGAACTTGAGTTGGTTTTCACAATGGCATTGCATTCATTTAGATCACTTGCATTTATTTTGTGTTTTTCATTATTATCTAAATAATAAAGACCTTCATTCATATAACCCGAACCAACATATTTATTTCCAAAGTAAATATTACAAACATTATCTATGAATTGAAATTCATAGCCATTTCTAGTCAAACTAGATATAAAAATGATGTTCTTAAAAGCATTAGGTACATATAAAATATTATCCAAACATAAAACATGTCCAAACATGTAAAAAGATTTAGATCCTATGGCTAAAGCTTCAACAGTTGAGCCATTACCAATCCGGACTCTAACATCTTGAGAACGCAAGCTGCTACTATTTTCTAGTTCCTGCATATCATTAGAAATGTGAGAACTGGCACCAGTATCTAAAGCCCAAGTTGTAGATGAACTGTAACACCCCTAAGTTCGGTAGTGCGTTCAACTGTTCCGATGACCAGTGTTGTCCAGACAGTTAGGATGCCTAGAACTATACTTAGATATGAGTGAGGAGGCATAAAATAATAAAATACAAGAAAAGAAAATACAAGAAAAACAAAGGAAAAATCATAGCAATGAAATGTAACCCAGTTAAACAAGCCGAGAACCCTAGCGATGGGTGACCGCACCGGGAAGTCGCGGCATGGACCGTTGACTAGACCTGGACCGCGGGAAATCCTGGAAAATATTTTTAGGATTTAAATAAATGTCTATTGAAGTATAAATACCATTAGAAATATCAAATAAAAATTAATTAATTAATACAAAGAAAAAGCGAGAAATCAAAAAATGGATAAAACTCGGTGTTACCGAAAAATCGGGAATGCAACCCGAACAGGGGTATTGTGGTCATTTGATACCCCGAGTTGTCTTTTGACCTAAATGTCCATTAAAAATAAATGATATTACACTATGGAAATGTCCAAGAAAAAAATTAGTAAGTCAGTATAAATGGAAAATAAAAATTAAAGAAATCGGCGGTACAAGGAGTAAATCGGTAGCACCGAAAAAGTCCGAATTTGACGCGAAGAGGGGCATTTTGGTTATTTGACATCTATAGTTGTCTTTTGACCTAAATATCCATTAAAAATAAGTGGTATTAAATTTTGGAAACCCCATGAAAAAGGAAATTAAATATGTAATGAAAATAAGAGAAATTAAGGGGTATGAGTTGGAATAATTAAAAGTTAATTAATTAAATAATTAACTTTGAGTTAGTCGAGATTAGTGGGACATATAAATAGATATAAGTGGATTGAATTTTCCACTAACCACTTCATCTCCTTCACTCCTCCATTGATGGCCGAAATGAAGCTCCCAAAAACACCATAGCCAAATTCCATGCAAACTCCCATTTCACCACCTTCAAGCCATGATCTTCACAAGTTGTCTTCATTAAAGTTAATCCTCACACCATGGGCAGTAGATAGGCAGCAAGAAGATCAAGTTTTCGTGAAGTTTTAAAGAGTTTCCAAAGTGGTAAGTATGTGTTTTTGATTATTGCTTCATTAAAGTTTGTGAGGATGTTATGGGTACTTGAATTGTGGAAAGAATTTTGGAGTTTGATGTTCTAAGGGAGATGTTTATTTTTGGCAGCCATGGAAACTCCTTAAGGGCAGTTTATTCTTGCTTGTAAATGGTTGATTAAAGGGTTGATTAAGTGTTTATGTGTGTAGGAATAATTGGGTGATATATATTAGATGTATATGTGAATGTACACTTGATTTTGGAAGCTTGGAAATTTATTCAAGGAGAGGTATGAATCGGCAGCTTGAAGTGTGAACCCAAAATATGTTATTTCATTGTTTGGTTTATGGAATTGTATAGTTGAATTATGGTACTTGTTATGGCAGCTTGTGTATGTGTATGAGGGTTTGAGTTTGGACATGTAAATGAGCTAGGTTATGTAGTTAAATTGTGTGTAATTTGAACTTGGAAAATTCTGGACTATAATGTGCATATTGAGTGTGGTTATAAGCTGCCAAAGTGACAAAAAATGTGTTGTGAAATGTGTTTATGTTATGGTACAAAACAGAAATGGCATGAATGTGTAACTTGGTAAGTGTTAAAAGTGTATTTGGTATGTGATGAAGAGTGTTGCAATAGGGTAGTGTGCATTTTGGCCTAGAACCTTAAGTGTGTGGCTCCAATTGGTATGAGACCAATTGGAGGTGAAACTAGGCACAAAATGTGCCAACTTTCATGAAGGAAACATACCAAAATTCTGCTTGCAAGGTAGCTTGAAAAATGACCAAATCCGGATTAGTGCAATTGAGGCCTGAAAATTGACCATTTGGGCAGCAGTTAGTGTTTAGGCTATAACTCACTCAAAACAGGTCCAATTGACCTGAAATGTTTACCATGAATAGCTGAGACATATATCTACAAGTCTTATGAAGACACCAAAGCCTAGAAATGACCATAAGCAAGTCAAACAGCTTGCACAAGTTCGGGTCCAAAAACTGGCCGAACCTAAAATGACATAAAATGACCTAAAGTGACCAATTTTGATGCACTTTGACTAGAAATAGTAAAATGATCATAACTTGGTCTACATAACTCAGAATGACCTGAAATTTTGCCCTGGGTGCAATAAGATATAGATCTACAAGTTTGTAGTTTTGACCGAAACCTGAAAACTGAGGGAACTAGGTCATCTAGCTAGGTCAAACTACTATCCCAGAATCTAGCAAATTGCAAGAAAACGCAATATACATGGAAATGAATTAGGTAACATGTACCAACCCTAAAAGGCTACAAATGTGACATATTAGTAACATTAAAACCTAATTTACCTAGAATGGATTGAGGGTCGACATATTAGGTTGACTAAGCAAATAATAGAATTCAGTGAATTAATTATCTAGCATTATCATTAGAGACAATTTAAATGAGTACTGAAATACTTCAAATTGTATTTCTCAGTTAGCAAAGACTCAGGGAAAGGGAAGAAAACACTGAGTCAAGGCCAGGAGACACTTATCAGAGGTTTGTGCACAATAATTATTTCTTTTGAATTTTTCAATTGAAATAAATTATGATTATTTAAAAATAAATTATGATTATTTGTATGTTATTGTTTTAAATTGTGTTTGTGCACAATAGTTATTTCTTTTGAATTTTTCAATTGAAATAAATTATGATTATTTGTATGTTATTATTTTAAATTGTGTTTGTGCACAATAATTTTGATTTCTCATTTTCTACTTAAAATTTTAATTGAACATTATAGTTTTAAATTGTGTCCGTGCATAATACTTTTATATTCACTACTTTTACTAGCAAATTTATTCGGAGAAGTGAGTTATGAATAATTTTTTATTGCTTTGGTTTTGGGAATATTATTTGGAAATGATTGTTTTGCCAACTTTGAAAATGTAAATTTTGAGGTAAATATGATTTGTGGTTTGTATGAAATATTTAAATATTGTGATTTGCAATTGTTTTGATTCACACTTGGCATGACACTGTTACTATGTTCCTCCTCCATTTATGGGGTTGAGATCATTTATTTTCCTCCCTTTCTGGTTTACCAGTTGAGGTTGTAGATCTGATGAGTACTCATTAGCTAGCTAGCCACCTCCCTCATTGATTTCAATTAGTGGGGTTGTAGATTGCTTTGTCGTGGTGTACAACACGACATTAATCGAAAATTTTGTGTCATGGCTTAAGTTGTGTATGAATTGGCAAAACTGTATTTATTAAATTATTTGACTCAAAATTTTTCTATAATGAGCTTTGATAATTTGTGAAATGTAATTGTGCAGTATTTAAATTGTGTTATTAATTTGCAAAACGGTATTATTCAGTTATTTGATCAAATTGTGTTATTGATTTGCAAAACGGTATTATTCAGTTATTTGATCAAATTGTGTTATTGATTGGCAAAACTGTATTATTCAGTTATTTGATCAAATTTGTGTTATATGAACTTTGTAAATTGTAAAATGGAATTGTGAACTATTTGATTTGTGAATTGTCAATAAAAGATTTATGTATCGCATTTCAAATTGTTATTGTGCACCACTGAGTAAATTTTACTCAGCGATAGCTTTTCATTGCTGTATGTATATAGTATTCTTGACAGACTGACAGACTGACAGGGTAGCAGACTAGGCTGCTAGTACTACACTGAGAGATCATCGGGTATATTGAGTATACCATAGTTTGCATTTTATATTGTAATGTATGTTCACTGAATGTATATAGTATTCTTGATTTTGAGCAGCTGTATATTAAAATTATACATTGAAGTTGTAAAATAAATTGTGAATTATTTTGGCTTGTAAAATTGGTACTATATTTCTTTTATCTCGGCTTTGAAAATACTGAAAAATTACAGTGGATTTGAGTTGAGAAACATATTGAGTTGATCAAATATTGGAGTTGAGATTGAGAAATATATTTGAAGTGCTTTTTACAGGTTTTTGAAGAACTGTTTTATTCAAAATACAGATGGCACTCCGCCAAAATTTTTAAAGAAATTATTAATAATTCAAATGTGTTAGCTGTTTCACTTCAGTTCAAAAAAAAGTTTTTAACACCTGTAAATAGTGCTCACCACTGTAAAAAGAAGTAAGAAAAGTTTTAAAATCCCTTGTAGTGTATTTAATGGGTTACCAGTAGAAGAAGTTGGTAATTCATTAGGTATACTACAGGATCATGTTATGCCTTACAGAGGGGTAGGGTGTGACATGAACTATGAGTATCATCAGAATCGAAATAACAAGATATGGACATACCTTCCAAAGGTGTATTGTTTTTGTCCTTCAAAGAAGCAAGATACTCTGGGTAGTTCCTTTTCCAGTGCCCATCCTTCTGGCAGTGGAAACCCTTTCCTTTGCCTCCATCAGCTTTAGTCTTCCTTTTTTGTTTAGCTATTTTCTTGGAAGGACCAGGAATCTGAGATTTCTTTTTCTTATTGCCCTTCTTCTTGTTGGACTTTCCAGCAAAAGAAGATGCAATCAAAGCTACCTCTTTTCCTTTATTGCCCAATATATTCTTTTGGGCAATAACTAGCATGTTGAGTAAACCAGCTAAGGTGCATTCCTGTTTAGTCATATGGAAATTTGTCACAAAATTCCCAAAAGACTCAGGAAGGGACTGAAGGATCAAATCCGTCTATAGTTGGAGATCCATGTTGAAGTCAAGATGTTCTAGCTGCTCAATCAGCTGAATCATCTTGTGGACATGATCCCCAACATTCTGTCCCTCAGACATCCTCATGCAGAACAGCTGCCTAGATATCTCATACCTAGCATTCCTGCTGTGCTCACCATACAACTCTTATAGGTGAAGGAGGATCTCACTTGCACTCTGCATGTTCTCATGCTGCTTCTGTAACTTATTACTCATGAAAGAAAGCATGTAACACTTAGCTCTCATATCATGCTCCTTCCACTTATCCAAAGTTTCATGTTCCTCTTGAGTGGCCTCTGGAGGTAAGGGACAAGGAACATTTGAATCTATAACATATCCTATATGTTCATGGTTCAGGAGAAGTTTCAAATTTCTTAGCCAATCAGAGAGATTAGGTCCTGTCAACCTATTACAATCAAGTATGCTTGCAAGGATATTGGATGGTGGTGGTTGTTCTGTGCTCATTATTATAAGAAAATTAACTGCATAAATAATCAGATTAATTAGTAAATGTATCATGTAATTAACTAAAATGATTATGGTCTTTTAATCAAATTGGTCCTCCCACTAACTTAGCAAATCCTATACTTCCAAAGTAGAAAATGGAAATCCTAGTTGGATGGATTTCTAGTGAGTGATTGAATTCTTATAATTGTATTGATCATCCTTAGGTACATCCATTATTGGAATTATAATAAACTATAAGTGAACAACTCCTTGCCCATCACATCTCATGTGAGGTTCAATCCTTTACCTAGCCCTTAATGCTCAAAATCTCAGGTACATCCATTATTAACTTATCTTGCATTAGTTAAGTTGATCCCATTGAGCCAGTAATTATGCAAATAATTTTAATGTCCTCAGGTACATCCAATATTGGCCACCAAACCATTTACATATTTACAACATCTCATGCTTAACAATTATTTTTAAGAAAATCTCTTAAATTAATTACATCTTATGCAACTATTTAAAATTTCTTAAAATAATTGCCCCAATGGAGGGCCCATGTTATAGTTACTATAATTATTGCATTTCCAACTTAATCATTTGTTTGCACATTATCCATTTAGCATGCATATATCATATACTACATACATTCACATAGATCTCATGCATTCATAGACAATAAATAAATATGGTATAATCATGGACTTTCTAAGCCACCAAGAATTGAATCAGGGGATTCCTAGGTGCATTTCATTTATTCATATTACAAGAGTTGCTGAAGGAGTACATAATCAACACTTGATATTGAATTCCTCCCACTGGTCCCACCAATGCTCTGACCTCCTTGAACTTCTTGCAATCCAATGTTATATAGTAATCCTTGGTATACCAAGGCGAATTTTCAAGAATTAAATAAATGAAATTACAACCCAAAAATTATTACAACCTTAATAATACATGCCCAAAATAAATTAAAAATAAATTAATTAATTTACAACCGTAAAGAAACATAAAAGAAATAAATCCAATCACATTGGTCTTTTATAGTCCATGATCATCTATCATGCATATCACTATTTAACAATTAAATAAAAAATACATACTTAAATTAAATTGAATATCTCATATTCAACTTAAAAATCCATATTTGAATATGATTCAAATAAATTTAAAAATTCATATTTGAATCTCATTCAAACAAATTTAAAAATTCATATTTGAATCACATTCAAACAACCTTAAAAATTCAGATTTGAATCACATTCAAACAATTTTTAAAAATCAGATTTGAATCACATTCAAACATTTTTTAAAAATTCAGATCTAAATATTATTCAAACAACTTTAAAAATCAGATTTAAATATGATTCAAAAAACTTTAAAAATTCAGATTTGAATCACATTCAAACAACTTTTAAAATTTTGATTTGAAACAAAATTTAATTGTGTGATTAAAACTATTAATTAAACACTTTAATTAGTCATAGGATAGGCCTTAGATCATACAACAATTGCAGAATTAAAAGGCCAAACCTTGCACCACCCATGAAGCCAAACCATGCGCACCATGTTGGAGTTCATCAAGCATGCCGCCACACATCATTGCAACTAGCAATGGAAAAATCATCTCATGATCAAAACACATAATTAAATCATATAATCAACAATCTAAATGGAAAAAAATAGTGGGTCTGATACCAATTGAAGGAGCAGAAGCATAAAAAACAAAAGTTTATACCATTGAATTCAAAAATTTTTACCTAGGTTCACATGCATCATGCAAGATTTATTTTTATCTATTTGATTTCAATGATAAACAACATATTAAAACACTTTTAATATGTTTTTGGATTTGTTTTTTCCATTTAAGATTTTAAAATTAATCAGATTAATTTTAGAATCCTAGATTAGATCAAGAACAAATGCACTAACCTCTTGATGCACTATAGTGTATTTGTGCCTTCCGGACGCGTCTTCAGGACACCAGATGTTGTCTCTCTAGCTTGTCCACACCAAGTTCACCTATGGCATCCCTTGAACAGCTTCTAAAGCTTTTTCTATTATTTAGAAAATCAAGTTCTGCCTTTTAAGAAATTAAAGATGTAAACAGGACACTAGAAACGATTTCTAGTATTTTTAATTCAAGAGATTGTTTGCTAATCTCTTGGAATAGATGAGAGAAGAAGATGAAGAGAAGGGGAACGTCTTGGGTGGTGGCACCAAAGAGAATAGCTACTGGTTGTGTTGTTTTCTTTTCACAACAACACTTATATAGCTAGGTTAACATATTAAACCCTTGCCCCATGTTACCCTCTAATTGGTTATAGGTTTAATTGACCCAATCACATTGTGCCAAGTGTCAAACCTATATTTAATCTTAATTTTAATCATCTTACATGATTAAAAACATTTGGCAAGCTTATGTGTAATGCCATGTGTCACCATCTCATGGTGCCACTGTCACCCTGTGAAATGACCAAAATGCCCCTGTGTCTTAATTTTGAGTTCTCAACCCAAAATGATTATTTCTCTTCTTCTAATCAATTTATATCAAATATAAATTAATTAATTAATCTTTATTAATTAATTTCTCATTAATTAAATTCATTTTTAAACACTTTAAATATAAATTTAACTTATACTGTACATCCAATAACCTAGATTTGGTTTCAAGTCATGCTAGGGACTTTGCAATCTAATTGCAAACCAAACCTATTTAATTAATCAATTAAACTCTTTAATTAATTAATTAATTAAATCGTATTTAATTATGTGATTACTTGTGTATGTGTGTGACTTACTAGGCCCATCACTAACTGGCAATGAGACATGATATCAACTCTTAGTATCATCAGAACTCTTTCTTACCATAAATGATTTCTCTAAATCATTTTATGCACCCCATAGACCATGGTTAATACCTAGCATAGCATGCCATGGCCACCCAATCAGTAATAAGGTTTACCTTAAATGAACCTATAATCATATATTACCATGCACTAGAATCTCTCTGTTACAAAATCCTAACTCAAGCTAGAGTCATGGTTTATGTCAAACTCCATTTGCTATGAATATTATGTTCTCTTTTAACTTCAATTCTTGATTAAAAAGATTTTCTCATCAGAAACTCTTTCTGAATAAATCTATCTGTCCTGGCCAGGAACTTGAAACATCAAGAACAATTAAATGAACATAGGATTTTATCTCTATTTACTTAGAGGAACAGATTCCATCTTGATCAACACCTACCTCCATATATAACTAGTAGGAGCCAACACATGCCTATATACCCATATACAGTACAAGTATGAAAGCAATATCAAACTCAAACCACCTATATACAAGATAACTGTGCTATCTCAGGTCTAAAGATTATATGCACTGATATGATTTATGAAAATGAATTGACAAGAGTAAACTCCATGTGCTTGTCATAAGTGTCACTGGTTCGGCCTACTTATCATGCATAAGTGCCTATCATGTTTGTTATATGGAATGAGTCTCACCATTCCATCTTATTTATATCTCATATAAATAACTTGGGAACAAACATGAATATAATCTTTCTGGATAAGTCATGTCCTTATTATGAAGTATCCTCGATTGTGAACCTATTTATGATACCTTGTGCTAGAAATACTGTCACTCATATTCTTTACAACTTAAGAATAATATTTCTAACAAAATATCAATGGACCTTTTTCTATAACACATAAATATATTATGTAAACGGAAAAATGGAAATGCCTTTTATTAATTAAACCATGTACAAGATACATACTAATTGATATGCTCTAGGGCATACTACTAACACATATTTCATTAATAAACTTCATATTCACACACACAAATTCATGATATTATAGGCTGCTGCCAAAGCATCAAGGTCCCATTTCAAACCCTTAATTCAAGCACTAACATGCACATACTTGGACATTAACCTACTATAACTTTTATTTGAGTTAATCAACCTTAATTCCCATCCATTAAAGGAAAGGAAAAATCAAATACTATAAACCTTCATGGGTGTCGAAAATGGATAAATTCATATCTCACTATTTTTTTCATTTCTCTTTACCAAAGTACTCACCTCAACCTAAACACAAGGTTTACTAAAGCAAGGGAGGAAAAATAAGCACTAACCTTTTTTGAGATTCACAAAAACTTCATCAAATCCTCTTCTTTTTGCTTCCAACATACTGCCCAAGGTGTGTGTGTAAGCTTTAATGAAGAAACCAAGTGGAAAGGAGGCTTGAATCATGAGTGCATGGTGGTGGAGTGAGGTTTGGCCATGGAGGATTTCCATGGTGCTTCTCTCAGCTGGTTTGTTTCCAAGGTTGAAGATAAACATTTCTGTCCCAAATTGGCTTATATTTGTGTCCCAAAATCTGAGTTAGTGGAGCACTAACCATAAATTAATGATTTAATTACTTAAAGTTCAATAATTTGCACATTTGCCTCATTTCTTCCACTATTTATATAATGTACCTCATTTTTATTTTTCATGACATTTTCAAAGTGTAATTGTAACACCCCTATGTTCAGTAGTGCGTTCTACTATTCCGGTGACCAGTGTCTATCCGGACAGCTAGGATGCCTAGAACTACACTTAAATATTGGTGAAGAGACAGAAAATAATGAAATAAAAGAAAAGAAAATATAAGAAAAACAAAGAAAAAATAATAGCAATGAAATGTAACCAAGTTAAACGAGCCGAGAACCCTAGAGATGGGTGACCGCACCGCGAAGTTGCGGCGTGGACCGTTGACTAGCCTTGGACCGCGGGGAACCCTGGAAAATATTTTTAGGACTTAAATAAACATTTATTGAAGTATAAATGTCATTAGAAATATCAAAGAAAAATTAATTAATTAGTACAAAGAAAAATGAGAAATCGAGAAAATGAAAAAATTCGGTGTTACCGAAAAATCGAGAACACAACCTGAATAGGGGCATTATGGTCATTTGAAACTCCGAGTTGCGTTTTGACCTAAATGTCCATTAAAAATAAATGATATTACACTTTACAAATGTAACACCCCTATGTTTGGTAGTGCGTATTACTGTTCCGGTGACCAATGTTGTCCGGACAGCTAGGATGCCTAGAACTACACTTCGATATGAGTGAGGAGACATAAAATAATGAAATACAAGAAAAACAAAGGAAAAATAATAGCAAAGAAATATAATTAAGTTAAGTGAGCCGAGAACCCTAGCGATGGGTGACCGCATTGGGAAGTCACGGCGTGGACCGTTGGCTAGCCCTGGACTGCAGGGAACCCTGGAAAATATTTTTAGGACTCAAATAAATATTTATTGAAGTATAAATATCATTAGAAATATCAAAGAAAAATTAAATAATCAGTACAAAGAAAAGTGAGAAATCGAAAAACGAACAAAATCTGGTGTTATAGAAAAATCGGGAATGCAACCCGAACAGGGGTGTTGTGGTCATTTGACACCCCGAGTTGTCTTCTGACCTAAATGTCCATTGAAAATAAATAATATTACACTTGGAAAATATAATGAAAAATTAAATTAGGGGTACTTAATATAAATAGCAAAAATAGGGTTTAAATTAGGTAATTAACATATTTAAACATAAAATATGATTGATTTTATGTGAGTGGACCACTAAGGATTATAATATGTATTAAGTGGGCAGATTGCTCCACTAAAACTTCATCTTCAACTTTAGAAATCACCATTGCCGTAGATGAAGAGCTCCCAAAACCTCCATTGCCGCATGTAATGCAAGCTTCATCATCCTCTTCATTTCACCTCCAAACACCTAGGTTGCTTCATTAAAGTTTATCCCCACATCACAAGGAAGAGTTTGATAGCAATTTCAAGAAGTTTTGGTGAAGATTTGAGAAGTCTCATCCATAGGTAAGTTTGAGTTTTTGATTTTTGCTTTGTTAAAGTTTGTAAGGATATTATGGGTGTTTGATTTATGGAGAAATTTTTTAGTTTTGATGTTGAATGGGAATGTGCACTTTTGGTAGCCATGGAAGCACCTTGAGGGCAGTTTAATTGTGCTTGTAAATGGTGAATTAAATGATTGACTAAATGGATATTGTGTAGGAAATTGTTTGGGTAATGTATACTTAGTATATGTAAATGTAAAATGAGATTTAAAGCTTGAAAAGTAATGGAATGTAAGTGCACCATTGTGGCAGTTTGCTAACTCTTGAGGAATGCTGGAATTCATGCTTGGTTTATGGAATAATGATGTTAAAATGTGTTGATTGTTATGGCAGTTTGAGTGTATGTATGGTGGCTTGAAGTGGAACATGTAAATGAGCATGAATTGGTGATTGAATTGTTGTAAATTGAATTGGACAAATTCTGCAGTTGTTGGTGTATATTGAATGTAATTATAAGCTGCCAAAATGACCAATAATATGTTATAAATTATGTTTAGGTTGTGGTATAACCAGAATTAGTTTGAATGTTAAGTTTGGTGAGTGTTAAAAGTGATGCTTGATGTGTATGCAAGAATTTCAATAAGGCAGTTTGTGTTTTAGGCCTATAACTTTAAGTGTGTGGCTCCAATTGGTATGAGACCAATTGGAGGTGAAACTAGGCACAAAATGTGCCAACTTTCATGAAGTAAGCTTGCCAAAATTCTGCTTGCAAGGTAGCTTGAAAAATGACCAAATCCGGATTAAGTGCAAGTAAGGCCTGAAAATTGACCATTTGGGCAGCAGTACGTTTTTAGGCCATAACTCACTCAAAACAGGTCCAATTGACCTGAAATTTTAACCATGAATAGTTAAGACCCATATCTACAAGTCTTATGAAGACACCAAAGCTCATAAATGACCATAAGCAAGTCAAACAGCTTGCATAAGTTCGGGTCCAAAAACTGGCCGAACCTAAAATGACCTAAAGTGACCTAAAATGACCAATTTTGGTGCAATTTGACCAGCAATAGTAAAATGACCATAACTTGGTCTACATAGCTCAGAATGACCTGAAATTTTGCCCCGCATTCCATAAGACATAGATCTACAAGTTTGTAGTTTTGACCGAAACCCGAAAACCGAGGGAACTAGGTTGTCCGGCTAGGTCAAACTAGTATCCCAGAATCCAGCAAATTGCAAGAAAATGCAGTATACACGGAAATGAATTTGGGAACATGTACCAACCCTAAAAGACTATTGAATGTGACATATTAATAACATTAAATCCTAATTTACCTAGAATGAATCGAGGGCCGATATATTAGGTTGATTAAGCAAATAATAACATTCAGTGAATTATTTATCAAACATTATCGTTAGAGACAGTTTAATTTAGTACTGAAACACTTCAAATTGTGTTTCTCAGTTAGCAAAGACTCAGGAAAAGGGAAGGAAACACTGAGTCAAGACCAGGAGACAGTTATCAGAGGTTTGTGCACAACAACTATTTCTTTTGAATTTTTCAATTGAAATGAATTATGACTATTTGTACACTATTGTTTTAAATTGTGGAAATGTGTTTGAATGGATTTTTATCGCTTGAAAAGTACTGTAAATGGTTTGAAATTGTGAGAAATTGTTTGAATGATATTGATGAATACTTATTGATTGAAAAGCATTGGAAATGGTTTGAAACTACAGCTATCATGTATATTGATTGTATTCCTCGCTAGCTTGTCTAGTGGGACGAATTGAATTCCTCTCCGTCAAGTGTTGAGGTGTGTGCCTGTTGAGGACTAATTGGATGAGTACTCATATTTTTGCTAGCTAGCTATGTTATTCCTCATTAGTCATTGACTTTTGGGATGAATTGAATACCTCATTAGCCATCGGCTTTTGGGACGAATTGAACTTTGGAACATGATTAAGCTGTGTGTGGTTTATTGATATGTATTGTGAAATTGTGAAATGGAGTTTAAATGCTTATTGACATTCACTGTCTTTTGAATTTAAATATGTTTTGATTACTGAGATTTAATGTGATATTGTGTTAAATTCCTTATGACATTTATTGTCTTGAATTTAACTATGGTTTTAAGTATCCACTATTTATATGATTTATGAATTGTGATTTAAAGTTGTATCTGGTAAATGTTGTGCACCACTGAGACATTGTCTCAGCGATAGCATTTTATTCTTTATCGCAAGTGGAATGACAGACAGGTGACTAGGCTGCTAGTACATCCAGCGAGAGATTTTCGGGTATAACGAGTATACCACATTTTGCATTTCGTACTGTAATGTATGTTCACTGTATGTACATATTATTTTTGGTTTTGAGCAGTTCTAAATTCAAATTGTACATTGAAGTTGTAAAATAATTATGAGTTATTTTGGCTTGTAAAAATTGTATTATATTTCTTGTATCTCAGTATTTGAAAAATCACTGTGGATTTGAGTTGAGAAATATGTTGTGTTAAGAAATATGTTGGAGTTGAGATTTGGAAATATATTGAAGTGCTTTTCACAGGTTTTCTGAAGAACTGTTTTATCCAAAATACAGATGGCACTCTGCCAAAATTTTTACAGAAATTTCAAATAATTCAAATGTGTTAGTTCTATCACTTTAGTTCAAAAAGGTTTTTAACACCTGTAAACAGTGCTCACCACTGTAAAAGAAGTAAGAAAAGTTTTTAAAATCCCTTGTAGTGTAATTAATGGGTTATCAGTAGGCGGAGTCGGTAATTCATTAGGTATACTATGGGATCATGTTATGCCTTACAGAGGGGTAGGGTGTGATATGTTTTAGTGGTATCAGAGCAAAGTTTTTAAATTCTGTTTTCACATGTTATTTGAATATTCTTTCTTCATAGTACAACTGCTCAATATCATTGTTTGATACATAGAGTACATTACATTTTAAATATGCACTAACGGGAGGAAATCTCCTTGTGTTATTTGTTCAGGAGATCTAAAATCCTTGCACTGACTATGGAAGAGGGTGATCGTTCAGTCGATCAATCTATTGAGGCTGAGGTGCAAGGGGATGCCCCAGGCCTACACAATGTCGTGACACCAGCCCCCAGATCTGCTGCTCGATTCGCTCGTCAAGAGATGGCTACAATGTTCCAACAAATGGCTGGTAATGTGCCTACTCAAGTCCCAATACAGACACCAGTGGTACAGCCACAGTCTCCTACTAGGCAGTATGACAAATTGATGAAGTATGGGGCTGAGTTTAAGGGGACAGTAGATCCTCTAGAAGCTGAACAATGGTTAGAGAGGATGGATAGGGTATTCAAGAAATTGCATTGCACGGAAGAGCTCAGATTTGAATACTCAGTATCTTTGCTACAGGGTGATGTTTATGACTGGTGGAAAACCATTCCCCACAGTCTGGTAGAACCTGCAGTGTTAACATGGAATGACTTTCTCAGGGAATTCAGACAAAAGTATGTCCCTGATGCTTATGTAGACTAGAAGCTACAAGAGTTCCTAAGTCTAAAACAGGGGGGCAGATCATTGGCTGAGTACGAAAGAGAATTTTCTCGCCTGAGCCATTATGCAGTAAGTTTACTTGCTACCAGCAGGGAGAGATGCAAGAGGTTTGAAACTGACTTGAAGCCCAGTATCAGATTACAAGTAGTCGGGTTCAAACACACTAACTTCTCTGAACTTGTTTATCAAGCCCTAGAGTTGGAAAGAATTGAGTTTGAACTGCTCCTGAGAAAAAGAAATCAGAGAAGACAGAGAAAGAGGGAAAATCTGTAGAATAGAGTTCTAGTGGTCCTACTGGAAAGAGGAAGAACTATGGGGGACATGGCAGAGGTGGCAAGAAGTCTGGTAGGGGAAGATATTCAGGGCAGAAGCCTCCTCTATCTAGTCAGCAGAGTACCAGAGGTTCTTACCCTCCCCGCCAATGTGAAACTTGTGGAAGAAATCATGGTGGGATATGCTACAAGGCTATTGGAGCCTGTTATAACTGTAGAGGCACAGGACACTTTGCCAAGGACTGCACCAGTAGTCGCAGAGTTGGACCACCTCCTACTACTGTAGAAGGGTCAGTTCAGAGCCCTATCACTAGAAGTTCACAACCACCCAGCAGAGGTAGAGGCAGGGGTAGAGGTAGCCCAGCAGGCAGCCAAGGCACAGTGAAACAATCAGAGCAAGACAGTGCTCCAGTCAGAATCTATTCAATGAGGCAGAGAGAAGAGGCCGAGACATCTGATGTTGTGGCTGGTACCTTCTCAACTTTTAATCAGAATGTGTTTGTGTTATTTGATCCGGGTTCTACTCATTCTTATGTGAGTGCTAGCATCATTGATTGCATTGTTGTTCCATGTACAAAAATGGACTTTGAGGTGCTAGTAACAAGTCCACTAGGACAGGAAGTCAGGGTTAATAGAAAGTATAGAGATTGTCCTTTGGTGATCCAAGGACACACTTTTCTGTCTGATTTCATTGAAATGCCCTTCAGAGATTATGATATCATCTTGGCCATGGATTGGTTAGCTAGGCATCACGCCATAACTGACTGTAGGCTGAAGACAATCACTTTTGGTCTCCCTCAGTACAGTGATGTGGTAATACATGGGGAGAGGCAATTATTGCCATCAAACATCATTTCGGCTGCACTAGCTAGAAAAATGATCAGAAAGGGGTGTGAAGCCTACTTGGCACATGTGGTAGACACCCAAGTGGGGAGTCCAATATTCAAGGACATCCCTACAGTACATGACTTTCCAGATGTGTTTCCTAATGAATTGCCAGGATTACCTCCGGAAAGAGAAGTGCAGTTTGAAATTAATGTTATGCCTGGTGTGGATCCAATCTCCATAACGCCATACAGAATGGCACCAGCAGAGTTGAAGGAGTTGAAGATACAATTGCAAGAATTACTTGAAA
The DNA here is from genome assembly GCF_030052815.1 of Hevea brasiliensis. Taxonomy (NCBI): domain Eukaryota; kingdom Viridiplantae; phylum Streptophyta; class Magnoliopsida; order Malpighiales; family Euphorbiaceae; genus Hevea; species Hevea brasiliensis. The sequence continues at coordinate 68,111,425 of NC_079499.1, read as the reverse complement.
AGGGCTTCATCTGCCCCAGTGTGTCACCTTGGGGAGCACCAGTGTTGTTTGTTAAGAAGAAGGATGGTACTCTCCGCTTATGCATTGACTACCGGCAGTTGAATAAGGTGACAATAAAGAACAGATATCCATTGCCTCGCATTGATGATCTATTTGATCAATTGAAGGGTGCAGCTGTATTCTCCAAAATTGATTTGCGATTTGGTTATTATCAGTTGAAGGTGCAAGAGCAGAGTATTCCAAAAACTGCTTTCAGAACTCGGTATGGCCACTATGAGTTTCTAGTAATGCCATTCGGGTTAACAAATGCTCCAGCTGCTTTTATGGATCTGATGAACACTATCTTCAGACCATATCTTGATCAATTTGTGGTGGTGTTTATTAATGACATTTTGATATACTCGAGGAATGCAGAAGAGCATGATAGACATCTGCGGATTGTACTACAGACTTTAAGAGAGAAGCAGCTATACGCCAAATTATCGAAGTGTGAATTTTAGCTGAAGGAAATCTTCTTTTTGGGATATGTTGTGTCAGCTGAAGGGATCAAGGTAGATTCCAGCAAGATAGAAGCAATCCTTAATTGGAAGCCGCCCAGGAACATCACAGAAATTCGCAGTTTTCTGGGTTTAGCTGGATATTACTGTCGGTTTGTAAAGGGGTTTTCTATGTTATCTTCTCCACTGACCAAACTTCTTCGGAAAGATGTAAAATTTCAGTGGACTGATAAATGTCAACAGAGTTTTGATGAGTTGAAGTGGTGTTTAACTGAAGCTCCAGTTCTCACTTTACCTACTCCGGGTAAAGAATACACAGTTTATAGTGATGCTTCTCACAATGGGTTAGGCTGTGTACTGATGCAAGATCAGAATGTCATTGCTTATGCATCACGCCAGCTGAAACCGCATGAGAGGAACTACCCAACACATGATTTGGAGCTAACAGCTATTGTTTTTGCTCTGAAGATCTGGAGACACTATTTGTATGGGGAGAAATGCTACATTTACACAGATCACAAGAGCTTGAAGTATTTAGGTACCCATAAGGAATTGAATTTGAGGTAGAGGAGATGGTTAGAACTCATTAAAGATTATGATTGCCTAATAGACTATCAGCTAGGGAAAGCAAATGTGGTGGCTGAAGCCTTAAGTCGCAAAACTATGGAAAGTCTCAGACTTTCTCCTTTGTCCATGGTATATGAATTGAAAGCACAGCATGCCAGTTTAGAGATTGATGATGAGGGATAGACAGTAGTTGCATGGCATGTACAGCCAGTGTTGATTGATCAGATCAGAATGACTGCTCAGAGTGATGAAAAATATCAGAAGCTACTGAAAGAAGTCCAGCAGGGCAAGAAACCTGAATTTTCTGTGAAAGATGATGGTTTATTGCTACATCAGGGCAGAATGTGTGTTCCTAATGATGCTGAATTGAGACAAATCATTATGAAGGAAGCACATGAGTCTCCTTTGCTATGCACCCTGTAACACCCCTAAGTTCGGTAGTGCGTTCTACTGTTCCGGTGACCAGTGTTATCCGGACAGCTAGGATGCCTAGAACTACATTTCAATATGAGTGAGGAGACATAAAATAATGAAATACAAGAAAAGAAAATACAAGAAAAACAAAGGAAAAATAATAGCAAAGAAATGTAACCAAGTTAAGCGAGCCGAGAACCCTAGCGATGGGTAACCGCACCGAGAAGTCACGGCGTGGACTGTTGACTAGCCTTGGACTGCGGGGAACCCTGGAAAATATTTTTAGGACTTAAATAGACCCTTATTGAAGTATAAATATCATTAGAAATATCAAAGAAAAATTAAATTATTAGTACAAAGAAAAGTGAGAAATCGAAAAATGGACAAAACCCGGTGTTACCGAAAAATCGGGAATGCAACCCGAACAGGGGCATTATGGTCATTTGACATCCCGAATTTTCTTTTGACCTAAATGTCCATTAAAAATAAATAATATTACACTTATAAAATAAAATGAAGAATTAATTTGGGGGTACCTAATACAAATAGCCAAAAGTGGAGTGAAAAAGGTGTAAATAACACATTTAACTTATTATATGATTTAATAAGTGTGAGTGGGCCACTAAAGGAATAAACTAAGTTAAATGGGGCATGTGTACACCTAATATGCAATCTGCAAATTCATTTCTTCAAAGTTCCTCAACCATGCCGATTTGAGAAGAAAGAAGAACTCCATTGCCGTTTCACTTGGAGCTTGATCCATCCCTCCATTTCATCTCCAATCACTTAGATTGCTTCATTAAAGATTGTCTACACATCTCCAATCACTTAGATTGCTTCATTAAAGATTGTCTACACATCATAAGGAAGAACTTGATACCAAAATCAAGAAGTTTAATCAAGGTTTAGCAAGTTCCAACCATAGGTAAGTTTACATTTTTGAATATTGCTTTGTTAAACTTTGTGTACATGTTATGGGTGTTGGATTTGTGAAGAAAATTTTCAAGTTTGAGGAGTTATTGATATGTCCATTTTGGACAGCCATGGAGTTATGTATTTAATGATTTATTATTACATATATTTGATGTAAATTCATGTTTAGTAGAGGGATTTAATATCCTAGTAAGTTATTTCCATGAAAATGTGGTGATTGTGCACTTAAATTGGAGATTGACGAATTGTGGGACACTTTGGCAATGTAGAACATTTCGGCAGCCTTGGGACACTTTGATAAATGTATGAGTTCATGAAGGTATTGGCAGAATATTGACGTTGAGGATTGATGGATATGTATATAGGTTGGTTGTGTAAAGTGTATGTAAGAATGAGTAATGTTTAGGTGTATATGTGATTGTACTTGGACTTTGTAAATTTGAGTTTATTTGGTGTATTGAGGATGTGTGTAATCTGCCCAAAGTGACTTTAAAGTGAAGTGGTATATGGTTTTGGTAATGTACCAAAACAGAATTGGTAAGGGAAGTGGACATATAGTAAGGTGAATGTGTCATTGATGTATGTTTAAGCAAGGTAATTAAGGGCAGCATGCATTTTAACCTATAACTTTAAATGTGTAACTTCAATTGTTATGAGACCAATTGGAGGTGAAACTAGGCACAAAATGTGCCAACTTTCATTCAGAAAGCATACCAAAATTCTGCTTGCAAGGTGACATGAAAAATGACCAAATCGGATTAAGTGCAATTGAAACCTGAAAACTGACCAATTTGGCAGCAGTTAGTGTTTAGGCCATAACTCACTCAAAACAGGTCCAATTGACCTGAAATTTTAACCATGAATAGTTAAGACCCATACCTACAAGTCTTATGAAGATACCAAAGCCCAGAAATGACCAAAAGCAAGTCAAACAGCTTGCACAATTTCGGGTCCAAAAACTGGCCGAACCAAAGTTGACCAAATTGACCTAAAATGACTTAATTTGATGCCATTTGACCAGCAATAGTAAAATGACCATAACTTGGTCTACATAACTCAGAATGACCTGAAATTTTACCCCGCGTGCAATAAGACAGAGATCTACAAGTTTGTAGTTTTGACTGAAACCCGAAAACCGAGGGAACTAGGTCGTCCGACTAGGTCAAACTAGTATTCCGAAATCTAGCAAGTTGCATTAAAATGCACTAAACAAGGAAATGAGTTTGGTAAAACGTACCAACCCTAAAACCCTATCGAATGTGACATATTAATGACATAAAAACCTAATTTACCTAAACGCATCGAAGGTCGGTATATTAGGTGGTTAAGCAAATAATAGCCTTCAGTGAATTACTTATCAAACATTATCGTTAGAGACAATTTAATTTAGTGCTGAAACACTTCAAATTGTGTTTCTCAGTTACCAAAGACTCAGGAAAAGGGAAGGAAACACTGAGTCCAGACCAGGAGACAGTCATCAGAGGTTTGTGCACAACTAGTTTTCAACTGATTTTATTTTGAATAATATTTCATATGATTAATTGTATGTTATTGTTTTAAATTGTATTTGTGCACAACTAGTTTTTAACTGATTTTACTCTGAATAAGATTTCATATGATTAATTGTATGTTATTGATTTAAATTGTGTTTGTGCACAACAGTATTTCTTTTGAATTTTTCAATTGAAATGAATTATGACTATTTGTACATTATTGTTTTAAATTGTGGATATGTTTTGAATGGATATTTATTGCTTGAAAATAATTGTAAATGATTTGATGGATACTATTGATTGAAAAGCACTGTAAATGGTTTTTTTGGAAATTAAAGATAATTATGAATTGTGTTGCCATTTTGTGAATGAAATTATAACTTTGGAAATTTATTTGATTCTCACGAATCATTTGAATAAAATGTTTGGATTATAACTTTGGAAATTTATTTGATTCTCACGAATCATTTGAATAAAATGTTTGGATTATAATTTTCAATTGATTTTATGGGGTTGTGATCGTTTATTTTCCTTCTCCATTTATGGAGTCTTGATCGTTTATTTTTCTCCCTCTCTGGTTTACCAGTTGAGGTGATCGGATGAGTACTCATTATATAGCTAGCTCCCTTCCTCATCGATTTTGATTTGTGGGGTTGTGATTGCTTTGTCGTGGTGTACAATGCGGCATTGATCGTAAATTTGTGTCATGGCTTAAGTTGTGAATGAATTGGCAACACTGTATTCTTAAATTATTCGACTAAATTGTGTTGTTATGCGATTTGATAATTTGTGAAATGAAGTTTAAATTCTTATTGACATTTACTGTCTTTTGAATTTAACTATGTTTTGATTACTGAGATTTATTGTGATATTGTGTTAAATTCCTTATGACAGTATTGTCTTGAATTTAACTATGGTTTTTAAATATCCTCTATTTATTTGAATTATGAATTGTGATTTAAATTTGTATTTGGTTAATGTTGTGCACCACTGAGACATTGTCTCAGGGATAGCTTTTTATTGCTGTCGTAGGTAGACAGACAGACAGGACAGCAGACTAGGCTGCTATTACCTCCAGCGAGAGATTTTCGGGTATAACGAGTATACCACATTTTGTATTTTTTGCGGTAATGTATGATCACTGTATGTACATATTGTTTTGGTTTTGAGCAGTTGTAAATTAAAATTGTAAATTGACATTGTGAAGTAAATTATGAGTTATTTTGGCTTGTAAAAATTGTATTATATTTCTTTTATCTCAGTCCTTGAAAAATCACTGCAGATTTGAGTTGAGAAATATGTTGTGTTGAGAAAAATGTTGGATTTGAGATTTGGAAAATATATTGAAGTGCTTTTTACAGGTTTTCTGAAGAACTGTTTTATCCAAATTACAGATGGCACTCTGCCAAAATTTTTATAAAAATTCCAAATAAGTCAAATGTGTCAGTTCTATCACTTTAGTTAAAAAAAAGTTTTTAACACCTGTAAATAGTGCTCACCACTATAAAAGAAGTAAGAAAAAGTTTTTAAAATCCCTTGTAGTGTATTTAATGGGTTATCAGTAGACGGAATTGGTAATTCATTAGGTATACTACGGGATCATGTTATGCCTTACAGAGGGGTAGGGTGTGACATGTTTTAGTGGTATCAGAGCAAAGTTTTTAAATTCTGTTTTCACCTGTTACTTGAATATTCTTTCTTCATAGTACAACTGCTTAATATCATTGTTTGATACATACAGTACATTACATTATAAATATGCACTAACGGGAGGAAATCTCCTTGTGTTATTGGTTCAGGAGATCTAAAATCCTCGCATTGACTATGGAAGAGGGTGATCGTTCAGTCGATCAATCTATTGAGGCTGAGGTGCAAGGGGATGCCCCAGGCTTACATAATGTCAGTGGTTCACCGCACCACTGCGATCTGCAGCTTCTGCTCGATTCGCTCGAGATGGCTGTAATGTTTCAACAAATGGCTGGTAATGTACCTACTCAAGTCCCAATACAGACACCAGTGGTACAACCACAGTCTCCTACTAGGCAGTATGACAAATTGATGAAGTATGGGGCTACAGAGTTTAAGGGGACAGTAGATCCTCTAGAAGCTGAACAATGGTTAGAGAGGATGGATAGGGTGTTCAAGAAGCTACATTGTACAGAGGAGCTCAGATTTGAATACTCAGTGTCCTTACTACAGGGGGATGCTTATGACTGGTGGAAAACCATTCCCCACAGTCTAGTATAACCTACAGTGCTAACATGGAATGACTTTTTCAGGGAATTCAGACAGAAATATGTCCCTGATGCTTATGTAGACCAGAAGTTTCAAGAATTCCTAAGTCTGAAACAGGGGAACAGATCAGTGGCTGAGTATGAAAGAGAATTTTCCCGCCTGAGCCATTATGCAGTAAGTTTACTTGCTACCAGCAGGGAGAGATGCAAGAGGTTTAAAACCGGCTTGAAGCCCAGTATCAGACTACAAGTAGTCGGCTTCAAACACACTAACTTCTCTGAACTTATTTCTCAAGCTCTAGAGTTAGAAAGAATTGAGTCTGAAGCTGCTCCTGAGAAAAAGAAATCAGAGAAGACAGAGAAAGAGGGAAAATCAGTAGAATAGAGTTCCAGTGGTCCTATTGGAAAGAGGAAGAACTATGAGGGACACAGCAGAGGTGGCAATAAGTCTGGTAGGCGAAGACATTCAGGACAGAAACCTCCTTTATCTGGTCAGCAGAGTATCGGAGGTTCCTACCATTCCCGCCAATGTGAAAATTGTGGAAGATATCATGGTGGGATATGCTATAAGGCTATTGGAGCCTGTTATAACTGTGGAAGCACAGGACACTTTGCAAAGGACTGCACCAGTAGTCGTAGAGTTGGACCACCTCCTACTACTGCAGAAGGGTCAGTCTAGAGCCCTGTCACTAGAAGTTCACAACCACCCAACAGAGGTAGAGGCAGGGGTAGAGGTAGCCTAGCAGGCAGCCAAGGTACAATGAAACATTCAGAGCAAGACAGTGCTCCGGTCAGAGTCTATGCAATGAGACAGAGGGAAGAGGCCGAGACATCTGATGTTGTGGCTGGTACCTTCTCAACTTTTAACCAAGATGTGTTTGTGTTATTTGATCCGGGTTCTACCCATTCTTATGTGAGTGCTAGCATCATTGATTGCATTGCTGTTCCATGTACAAAAATGGACTTTGAGGTCCTAGTAACAAGTCCGCTAGGACAGGAGGTCAGGGAAATAAATTTTGATGCATTAGTGATTAGTCCTTTGGGATAGGGATGGTGATAATAAGTGAAATTAGTTTTGGAAGAGTTTATTGGCGAAAAGTATTTCCTGACACACCGTAAATTATAAAGCTAATTGGCGAGCCTATTTAATGTAAAGCAAGAGGACATAAAAGTAAGTTACAGTAATAGAATTGCTCTAGATGAAGGCAGAGATATTACTGTTAGTAATTGTTAATGGATATTGTAATCAGAATAAGTTCAGATATCAGTGAATTCGAAAAGGATAAAGGATAGGATAATTTGATCTATTGGGATGTATTGTAGTAACTATGCAATGTTCTTGATTGTTTATACTGTAAACTACGAATTATAGTACTAACTTGAGATTATTTTGTAGAGCTACGTACTACCTGATAGTACACCTAGACGAGGATAGTTGCCAATGGCATCTGTTTTTGTATAGTTATGCCAGGACATAATTTAATTGTTAGAAATAAGTTTGAAAATCCTACTTAGGGATCTAAAACTCAAAAGTTAGAATATCGAAAGGTTATAGTTCAGTACAAAAGAAAGTAAGTTATAAAATATTGACAGATAAAAAGAGTTATAGAAGTAGAGATTTGAATAGTTGATTCATATATAACAAAGAAATATTACGAATGTGAGGAAGACTATGGACCAGAATGGTCAGAGGACCAATGACTGATGAATGATTCTAACATGACCTCAAGGGTCATTCAAGAAGCAACGTGAACCGAAATATTAGACAGCATAATAGTAAGAGGAGATTTGTGTTATCCAAACAAATTAGACATTGTATTAGATTATTAAAAGTCTTATACAAATTTGAGAAAAAAAAAGATTATACGATCATATAGAAAGGAGAAAATAAACGTATAACTATTGTAAGATGGCTATTGGGTAAAATTTCGTTGACGAAATTTATTTAAGGAGGGGAGAATTGTAACACCCCTAAGTTCGGTAGTGCGTTCTACTGTTCCGGTGACCAGTGTTGTCCGAACAGCTAGGATGCCTAGAACTACACTTCAATATGAGTGAGGAGACATAAAATAATGAAATACAAGAAAAGAAAATACAAGAAAAACAAAGGAAAAATAATAGCAAAGAAATGTAACCAAGTTAAGCGAGCCGAGAACCCTACCGATGGGTGACCGCACCGGGAAGTCACAGCGTGGACCGTTGACTAGCCCTGGACTGCGGGGAACCCTGAAAAACATTTTTAGGACTTAAATAGACCCTTATTGAAGTATAAATATCATTAGAAATATCAAAGAAAAATTAAATTATTAGTACAAAGAAAAGTGAGAAATCGAAAAATGGACAAAACCCGGTGTTACCGAAAAATCGGGAATGCAACCCGAACAGGGGCATTATGGTCATTTGACATCCCGAATTGTCTTTTGACCTAAATGTCCATTAAAAATAAATAATATTACACTTAGAAAATAAAATGAAGAATTAATTTGGTGGTACCTAATACAAATAGCCAAAAGTGGAGTGAAAAAGGTGTAAATAACACATTTAACTTGTTATATGATTTAATAAGTGTGAGTGGGCCACTAAAGGAATAAACTAAGTTAAATGGGGCATGTGTACACCTAATATGCAATCTGCAAATTCATTTCTTCAAAGTTCCTCAACCATGCCGATTTGAGAAGAAAGAAGAACTCCATTGCCGTTTCACTTGGAGCTTGATCCATCCCTCCATTTCATCTCCAATCACTTAGATTGCTTCATTAAAGATTGTCTACACATCATAAGGAAGAACTTGATACCAAAATCAAGAAGTTTAATCAAGGTTTAGCAAGTTCCAACCATAGGTAAGTTTACATTTTTGAATATTGCTTTGTTAAACTTTGTGTACATGTTATGGGTGTTGGATTTGTGAAGAAAATTTTCAAGTTTGAGGAGTTATTGATATGTCCATTTTGGACAGCCATGGAGTTATGTATTTAATGATTTATTATTACATATATTTGATGTAAATTCATGTTTAGTAGAGGGATTTAATATCCTAGTAAGTTATTTCCATGAAAATGTGGTGATTGTGCACTTAAATTGGAGATTGACGAATTGTGGGACACTTTGGCAATGTAGAACATTTCGGCAGCCTTGGGACACTTTGATAAATGTATGAGTTCATGAAGGTATTGGCAGAATATTGACATTGAGGATTGATGGATATGTATATAGGTTGGTTGTGTAAAGTGTATGTAAGAATGAGTAATGTTTAGGTGTATATATGATTGTACTTAGACTTTGTAAATTTGAGTTTATTTGGTGTATTGAGGATGTGTGTAATCTGCCCAAAGTGACTTTAAAGTGAAGTAGTATATGGTTTTGGTAATGTACCAAAACAGAATTGGTAAGGGAAGTGGACATATAGTAAGGTGAATGTGTCATTGATGTATGTTTAAGTAAGGTAATTAAGGGCAGCATGCATTTTAACCTATAACTTTAAATGTGTAACTTCAATTGGTATGAGACCAATTGGAGGTGAAACTAGGCACAAAATGTGCCAACTTTTATTGAGAAAGCATACCAAAATTCTGCTTGCAAGGTGACATGAAAAATGACCAATTCGGATTAAGTGCAATTGAAACCTTAAAACTGACCAATTTGGCAACAGTTAGTGTTTAGGCCATAACTCACTCAAAATAGGTGCAATTGACCTGAACCTTTAACCATGAATAGTTAAGACCCATACCTACAAGTCTTATGAAGACACCAAAGCCCAGAACTGACCATAAGCAAGTCAAACAGCTTGCACAAGTTCGGGTCCAAAAACTGGCCGAACCAAAGTTGACCAAATTGACCTAAAATGACCTAATTTGATGCCATTTCACCAGCAATAGTAAAATGACCATAACTTGGTCTACGTAACTCAAAATGACTTGAAATTTTGCCCCCCATGCAATAAGACATAGATCTACAAGTTTTTAGTTTTGACCGAAACCCAAAAACCGAGGGAACTAGGTCGTCTGACTAGGTCAAACTAGTATCCCGGAATCTAGCAAGTTGCATTAAAATGCACTAAACAAGGAAATGAGTTTGGTAAAACGTACCAACCCTAAAACCCTATCGAATGTGATATATTAATGACACAAAAACCTAATTTACCTAAAACGCATCGAAGGTCGGTATATTAGGTGATTAAGCAAATAATAGCCTTCAGTGAATTACTTATCGAACATTATCGTTAGAGACAATTTAATTTAGCACTGAAACACTTCAAATTGTGTTTCTCAGTTACCAAAGACTCAGGAAAAGGGAAGGAAACACTAAGTCCAGACCAGGAGACAGTCATCAGAGGTTTGTGCACAACTAGTTTTCAATTGATTTTATTTTGAATAATATTTCATATGATTAATTGTATGTTACTGTTTTAAATTGTGTTTGTGCACAACTAGTTTTCAACTGATTTTACTCTGAATAAGATTTCATATGATTAATTGTATGTTATTGATTTAAATTGTGTTTGTGCACAACAGTATTTCTTTTGAATTTTTCAATTGAAATGAATTATGACTATTTGTACATTATTGTTTTAAATTGTGGAAATGTGTTTGAATGGATATTTATTGCTTGAAAAGCACTGTAAATGATTTGATGGATACTATTGATTGAAAAGCACTGTAAATGGTTTTTGTGAAAATTAAAGATAATTATGAATTGTGTTGCCATTTTGTGAATGAAATTACAACTTTGGAAATTTATTAGATTCTCACGAATCATTTGAATAAAATGTTTGGAATTGATTGTGTTCACACTGAGCGTGACAGTATCATATCATTCCTTCTCCATTTATGGGGTTGTGATCGTTTATTTTCCTTCTCTATTTATGTAGTCGTGATCGTTTATTTTTCTCTCTCTCTGGTTTACCAGTTGAGGTGATCGGATGAGTACTCATTATATAGCTAGCTCCCTTCCTCATTGATTTTGATTAGTGGGGTTGTGATTGCTTTGTCGTTGTGTAAAACGCGGCATTGATCGGAAATTTGTGTCATGGCTTAAGTTGTGAATGAATTGGCAACACGGTATTCTTAAATTATTCGACTAAATTGTATTGTTATGCGATTTGATAATTTGTGAAATGAAGTTTAAATTCTTATTGACATTTACTGTCTTTTGAATTTAACTATGTTTTGATTACTGAGATTTATTGTGATATTGTGTTAAATTCCTTATGACAGTATTGTCTTGAATTTAACTATGGTTTTTAAATATCCACTATTTATTTGAATTATGAATTGTGATTTAAATTTGTATTTGGTTAATGTTGTGCACCACTGAGACATTGTCTCAGCGATAGCTTTTTATTGCTGTCGCAGGTAGACAGACAGACAGGGCAGCAGACTAGGCTGCTATTACCTCCAGCGAGAGATTTTACGGGTATAACGAGTATACCATATTTTGTATTTTTTGCAGTAATGTATGATCACTGTATGTACATATTGTTTTGGTTTTGAGCAGTTGTAAATTAAAATTGTAAATTGACATTGTGAAGTAAATTATGAGTTATTTTGGCTTGTAAAAATTGTATTATATTTCTTTTATCTCAGTCTTTGAAAAATCACAGCAGATTTGAGTTGAGAAATATGTTGTGTTGAGAAAAATGTTGGATTTGAGATTTGGAAAATATATTGAAGTGCTTTTTACAGGTTTTCTGAAGAACTGTTTTATCCAAATTACAGATGGCACTCTGCCAAAATTTTTACAGAAATTCCAAATAAGTCAAATGTGTCAGTTCTATCACTTCAGTTAAAAAAAAGTTTGTAACACCTGTAAATAGTGCTCACCGCTATAATAGAAGTAAGAAAAGTTTTTAAAATCCCTTGTAGTGTATTTAATGGGTTATCAGTAGACGGAGTTGGTAATTCATTAGGTATACTACGGGATCATGTTATGCCTTACAGAGGGGTAGGGTGTGACACACCTTAGTGGAACTAAAATGTACAGAGGGCTGAAAGAGCATTACTGGTGGATGGGTATGAAGAGAGATATAGCTGAATTTGTTTCCAAATGCCTAACTTGTCAACAAGTAAAGGCAGAACATCAAGTTCTAGCTGGTTTGTTACATCATTTTCCAAATTGTACATATATGAGATTGTAAAATTGCATGGAGTGCCAGTATCAATTGTATCTGACTGAGATCCTAGGTTCACTTCTAGATTCTGGGGTAGTCTTCAGAGAGCACTAGGAACTAGATTGAACTTCAGTATAGCATTCCACCCACAGACAGATGGCCAGTCTGAGAGGGTTATTCAGATATTGGAGGATATGCTATGGGCTTGTGTGATTGAATTTGAAGGTAGTTGGGATATACACTTGCCTTTGATTGAGCTTGCTTATAACAACAACTACCAATCAAGCATTGGGATGCCTCCATATGAAGATTTCTATGGCAGAAAGTGCAGAACTCCATTATGTTGGGATGAAGTAGGTGAAAGGAAGATGATTGGGCCAGAAATTGTTCAGCAGACAGAGGAAAAGATCAGATTGATCAGAGATAGACTTAAGACTGCATCAGACCGTCAGAAGTTCTATGTTGATCTGAAGAGAAGAAATATTGAATATGTAGTGGGTGATAAGGTATTCCTCAAAGTTTCTCCTTGGAAGAGAATTGTGAGATTTGGCAGAAAGGGGAAATTGAGTCCTCATTTCATCGGACCATATGAGGTTCTGGAAAGAGTGGTTCCTTTGGCATATCGGTTGGCATTACCTCTAGAGTTAGCAAGGATACACAATGTCTTCCATGTGTCCATGTTAAGGAGGTACAGATCTAACCCATCTCATGTACTATCAGTTGAAGAGATTGAGGTAAATCTAGACCTCTCATATGAGGAAGAACCCATAAAAATTCTGGCATATGAGGTGAAGCAGCTGAGGAATAAACAGATACACCGGATAAACATAAAATATGATTGATTTTATGTGAGTGGACCACTAAGGATTATAATATGTATTAAGTGGGCAGATTGCTCCACTAAAACTTCATCTTCAACTTTAGAAATCACCATTGCCGTAGATGAAGAGCTCCCAAAACCTCAATTGCCGCATGTAATGCAAGCTTCATCATCCTCTTCATTTCACCTCCAAACACCTAGGTTGCTTCATTAAAGTTTATCCCCACATCACAAGGAAGAGTTTGATAGCAATTTCAAGAAGTTTTGGTTAAGATTTGAGAAGTCTCATCCATAGGTAAGTTTGAGTTTTTGATTTTTGCTTTGTTAAAGTTTGTAAGGATATTATGGGTGTTTGATTTATGGAGAAATTTTTTAGTTTTGATGTTGAATGGGAATGTGCACCTTTGGCAGCCATGGAAGCACCTTGAACGCAGCTTAATTGTGCTTGTAAATAGTGAATTAAATGATTGATTAAATGTATATTGTGTAAGAAATTGTTCGGGTAATGTATACTTAGTATATGTAAATGTAAAATGAGATTTAAAGCTTGGAAAGTAATGGAATGTAAGTGCACCATTGTGGCAGTTTGCTAACTCTTGAGGAATGCTGGAATTCATGCTTGGTTTATGGATAATGATGTTAAAATGTGTTGGTTGTTATGGCAGTTTGAGTGTATGTATGGTGGTGTGAAGTGGCACATGTAAATGAGCATGAATTGGTGATTGAATTGTTGTAAATTGAATTGGACAAATTCTGCACTTGTTGGTGTATATTGAATGTAATTGTAAGCTGCCAAAATGACCTATAATATGTTATAAATTATGTTTAGGTTGTGGTACAACCAGAATTAGTTTAAATGTTAAGTTTGGTGAGTGTTAAAAGTGATGCTTGATGTGTATGCAAGAATTTCAATAAGGCAGTTTGTGTTTTAGGCCTATAACTTTAAGTGTGTGGCTCCAATTGGTATGAGACCAATTGGAGGTGAAACTAGGCACAAAATGTGCCAACATTCATGAAGGAAGCTTGCCAAAATTCTGCTTGCAAGGTAGCTTGAAAAATGACCAAATCCGGATTAAGTGTAAGTAAGGCCTGAAAATTGACCATTTGGGCAGCAGTTAGTTTTTGGGCCATACCTCACTCAAAACAGGTACAATTGACCTGAAATTTTAAACATGAATAGTTAAGACCCATATCTACAAGTCTTATGAAGACATCAAAGCTCAGAAATGACCATAAGCAAGTCAAACAGCTTGCACAAGTTCGGGTCCAAAAACTGGCCGAACCTAAAATGACCTAAAGTGACCTAAAATGACCAATTTTGGTGCAATTTGACCAGCAATAGTAAAATGACCATAACTTGGTCTACATAGCTCAGAATGATCTGAAATTTTGCCCCGCATTCCATATGACATAGATCTACAAGTTTGTAGTTTTGACCAAAACCCGAACACTGAGGGAACTAGGTCGTCCGGCTAGGTTAAACTAGTATCCCAGAATCCAGCAAATTGCAAGAAAATGCAGTATGCACGGAAATGAATTTGGTAACATGTACCAACCCTAAAAGACTATCGAATGTGACATATTAATAACATTAAAACCTAATTTACCTAGAACGCATCGAGGGTCGATATATTAGGTTAATTAAGCAAATAATAACATTCAGTGAATTATTTATCAAACATTATCGTTAGAGACAGTTTAATTTAGTACTGAAACACTTCAAATTGTGTTTCTCAGTTAGCAAAGACTCAGGAAAAGGGAAGGAAACACTGAGTCAAGACCAGGAGACAGTTATCAGAGGTTTGTGCAAAACAACTATTTCTTTTGAATTTTTCAATTGAAATGAATTATGACTATTTGTACATTATTGTTTTAAATTGTGGAAATGTGTTTGAATGGATTTTTATCTCTTGAAAAGTACTGTAAATGGTTTGAAATTGTGAGAAATTGTTTGAATGATTGAAAAGCATTGGAAATGGTTTGAAACCACAGCTATCATATATATTGATTGTATTCCTCGCTAGCTTGTCTAGTGGGACGAATTGAATTCCCTCTCTGGCTGAAGTGTTGAGGTGTGTGCCTGTTGAGGACGAATTGGATTAGTACTCATATTTTTGCTAGCTATGTTATTCCTCATTAGTCATTGACTTTTGGGACGAATTGAATACCTCATTAGCCATCGGCTTTTGGGATGAATTGAACTTTGGAACATGATTAAGCTGTGTGTGGTTTATTGATATGTATTGTGAAATTGTGAAATGGAGTTTAAATGCTTATTGACATTCACTGTCTTTTGAATTTAACTATGTTTTGATTACTGAGATTTAATGTGATATTGTGTTAAATTCCTTATGACATTTATTGTCTTGAATTTAACTATGGTTTTAAGTATCCACTATTTATATGATTTATGAATTGTGATTTAAAGTTGTATCTGGTAAATGTTGTGCACCACTGAGACATTCTCTCGGCGATAGCTTTTCATTGCTGTCGCAAGTGGACAGACGGACAGGGCAGCTGACTAGGCTGCTAGTACATCCAGCGAGAGATTTTCGGGTATAACGAGTATACCACATTTTGCATTTCGTACTGTAATGTATGTTCACTGTATGTACATATTATTTTTGGTTTTGAGCAGTTGTAAATTCAAATTGTACATTGAAGTTGTAAAATAATTGTGTGTTATTTTGGCTTGTAAAAATTGTATTATATTTCTTGTATCTCAGTATTTGAAAAATCACTGTGGATTTGAGTTGAGAAATATGTTGTGTTAAGAAATATGTTGGAGTTGAGATTTGGAAATATATTGAAGTGCTTTTTACAGGTTTTCTGAAGAATTGTTTTATCCAAAATACAGATGGCACTCTGCCAAAATTTTTACAGAAATTTCAAATAATTCAAATGTGTTAGTTCTATCACTTTAGTTCAAAAAGGTTTTTAACACCTGTAAACAGTGCTCACCACTGTAAAAGAAGTAAGAATAGTTTTTAAAATCCCTTGTAGTGTAATTAATGGGTTATCAGTAGACGGAGTCGGTAATTCATTAGGTATACTATGGGATCATGTTATGCCTTACAGAGGGGTAGGGTGTGATATGTTTTAGTGGTATCAGAGCAAAGTTTTTAAATTCTGTTTTTACATGTTATTTGAATATTCTTTCTTTATAGTACAACTGCTCAATATCATTGTTTGATACATACAGTACATTACATTATAAATATGCACTAACGGGAGGAAATCTCCTTGTGTTATTTGTTCAGGAGATCTAAAATCCTCGCATTGACTATGCAAGAGGGTGATCGTTCAGTCGATCAATCTATTGAGGCTGAGGTGCAAGGGGATGCCCCAAGCCCACACAATGTTAGTGGTTCAAAAAGACCACTTTCACAAGACCGCAGCTTCTCGCTCGCCCGTCAGAGATGGCTATAATGTTCCAACAAATGGCTGGTAATGTTCCTACTCAAGTCCCAATACAGACACTATGGTACAACCACAGTCTCCTACTAGGTAGTATGACAAATTGATGAAGTATGGGGCTACAGAGTTTAAGGGGACAGTAGATCCTCTAGAAGCTGAACAATGGTTAGAGAGGATGGATAGGGCATTCAAGAAATTGCATTGCACGGAAGAGCTCAGATTTGAATACTCAGTATCTTTGCTGTGGTGATGTTTATGATCGTGGAAAACCATTCCCACATGCAGTAGAACCTGCAGTGTTAACATGGAATGACTTTCTCAGGGAATTCAGACAAAAGTATGTCCCTGATGCTTATGTAGACTAGAAGCTACAAGAGTTCCTAAGTCTGAAACAGGGGGGCAGATCAGTGGCTGAGTACGAAAGAGAATTTTCTCGCCTGAGCCATCATGCAGTAAGTTTACTTGCTACCAGCAGGGAGAGATGCAAGAGGTTTGAAACTTGCTTGAAGCCCAGTATCAGATTACAAGTAGTCGGGTTCAAACACACTAACTTCTCTGAACTTGTTTCTCAAGCCCTAGAGTTGGAAAGAATTGAGTTTGAAGCTGCTCCTGAGAAAAAGAAATCAGAGAAGACAGAGAAAGAGGGAAAATTTGTAGAACAGAGTTCTAGTGGTCCTACTGGAAAGAGGAAGAACTATGGGGGACGTGGCAGAGGTGGCAAGAAGTCTGGTAGGAGAAGATATTCAGGACAGAAGCCTCCTCTATCTGAGTCAGCAGAGTACCAGAGGTTCCTACCCTCCCCGCCAATGTGAAACTTATGGAAGAAATCATGGTGGGATATGCTACAAGGCTATTGGAGCCTGTTATAACTGTGGAGGCACAGGACACTTTGCCAAGGACTGCACCAGTAGTCGCAGAGTTGGACCACCTCCTACTACTATAGAAGGGTCAGTTCAGAGCCCTATCACTAGAAGTTCACAACCACCCAGCAGAGGTAGAGGTAGGGGTAGAGGTAGCCAAGCAGGCAGCCAAGGCACAGTGAAACAATCAGAGCAAGACAGTGCTCCAGTCAGAATCTAGGCAATGAGGCAGAGAGAAGAGGCCGAGACATCTGATGTTGTGGCTGGTACCTTCTCAACTTTTAATCAGAATGTGTTTGTGTTATTTGATCCGGGTTCTACTCATTCTTATGTGAGTGCTAGCATCATTGATTGCATTGCTGTTCCATGTACAAAAATGGACTTTGAGGTGCTAGTAACAAGTCCACTAGGACAGGAAGTCAGGGTTAATAGAAAGTATAGAGATTGTCCTTTGGTGATCCAAGGACACACTTTTCTGTCTGATTTCATTGAAATGCCCTTCAGAGATTATGATATCATCTTGGGCATGGATTGGTTAGCTAGGCATTATGCCATGATTGACTGTAGGCTGAAGACAGTCACTTTTGGTCTCCCTCAGTACAGTGATGTGGTAATACATGGGGAGAGGCGATTATTACCATTAAACATCATTTCGGCTGCACTAGCTAGAAAAATGATCAGAAAGGGGTGTGAAGCCTACTTGGCACATGTGGTAGACACCGAAGTGGGGAGTCCAATATTGAAGGACATCCCTACAGTACATGACTTTCCAGATGTGTTTCCTAATGAATTGCCAGGATTACCTCCGGAAAGAGAAGTGCAATTTGAAATTAATGTTATGCCTGGTGTGGATCCAATCTCCATAACGCCATACAGAATGGCACCAGCAGAGTTGAAGGAGTTGAAGATACAATTGCAAGAATTACTTGAAAAGTGCTACATCCGCCCTAGTGTGTCACCTTGGAGAGCACCAGTGTTGTTTGTTAAGAAGAAGGATGGTACTCTCCGCTTATGCATTGACTACCGGTAGTTGAATAAGGTGACAATAAAGAACAGATATCCATTGCCTCGCATTGATGATCTGTTTGATCAATTGAAGGGTGCAGCTGTATTCTCCAAAATTGATTTGTGATCTGGTTATTATCAGTTGAAGGTGCAAGAGTAGAGTATTCCAAAAACTGCTTTCAGAACTCGGTATGGCCACTATGAGTTTCTAGTAATGCCATTCGGGTTAACAAATGCTCCAGCTGCTTTTATGGATCTGATGAACACTATCTTCAGACCATATCTTGATCAATTTGTGGTGGTGTTTATTGATGACATTTTGATATACTCAAGGAATGCAGAAGAGCATGACAGACATCTGCGGATTGTACTGCAGACTTTAAGAGAGAAGCAGCTATACGCCAAATTGTCGAAGTGTGAATTTTGGCTGAAGGAAATCTCCTTTTTAGGACATGTTGTGTCAGCTGAAGGGATCAAGGTAGATTCCAGCAAGATAGAAGCAATCCTTAATTGGAAGTCGCCAGAACATCACGTAAATTCGCAGCTTAGGTTTAGCTGGATATTACCGTCGGTTTGTGAAGGGGTTTTCTATGTTATCTTCTCCACTAACCAAACTGCTTCGGAAAGATGTAAAATTTCAGTGGACTAATAAATGTCAGCAGAGTTTTGATGAGTTGAAGAGGTGTTTAACTGAAGCTCTAGTTCTCACTTTACCTACTCCGGGTAAAGAATACACAGTTTATAGTGATGCTTCTCACAATGGGTTAGGCTGTGTACTGATGCAAGATCGGAATGTCATTACTTATGCATCACGCCAGCTGAAACCGCATGAGAGGAACTACCCAACACATGATTTGGAGCTAACAGCTATTGTTTTTGAGGTAAAGGAGATGGTTAGTGTAACACCCTCCCGGTAACTACTCGGTACATCCTACTATTCCGGTGACCGGTGTCGGTCCGGACAGCTAGAATGTCCGCAAAAATATTTAAATTAAAGTCAGGAACCATAATTAACTCAAATATTAATAAGAAAAATTTAGTAAAAATTTTAGGAATAAAATACAACCGAGTTAAACGAGCCGGTGCCCAAGCGATGGGTAACCAGAGGGAAGTTGCAGTTCTCGCAACGAGGAGCCCTAGACCCGGGAGAAAAATTATAATTTCTGGGACTCCAGAGAAGGGTTATTGACGTTCCCATGGCATTAGAATGCCAAGAAAATACCTAGAAAAATTTTTCAATCGGTACAGACAATTTTGACCCGTTAAGCCAAACGAAGGGCATTTTGGTCATTTCGCCTTCAGAGGTGATTTTTGGCCGACTTGTCCAGTTGAGTAAATAATTAATATGACATAAAATATGAATAAACATTACTAGAAATTAAATTGAAATTGAGTAGTGGAGGAAAGAAAATAAATTGAGGAAAAAGGGCTATTTATGACATCATGGTGATGTCATTTATAATTACCAACCAATCACAATTAAGCCCTTATTTGACTAACTAATAAAGAGACAAATTGAAGACTAAATTCATCAAAGATCCAGCAGCCATCTCCTTCCCCAAAACCAGCCAAAAACGTAGAGAGAGAAAAGAGAGGGTTTCCACCATAGTTCAAGCTTCCAAGCTTTGAAACCTTGCTTATTTTGCACCAAAAACCCTAGATCCCTTCAATAAAAATTACCCCCACACCTTGTTAGAGTGTTTGGAAGCCAAGAAAAGCCAAGAAAGTGAAGGAATTGCTTGGGAAAAATCTGCCCTAATCAAGGTTAGTGCATTAGATACTTAAAACTCTTTTTTTTTCATGATTTGCAACTTGAATTGAGTAAGAATTGTAACTAAAATGAACAAGAATTTTGTGTACACATACTATGAATTTTTGGCAGCCGTTGTGAAGGAATTATTTTGATTGTTTTGATGTACTTAAAGTGGGCTATAGATCAAGTTTAAACCATGTGTGTATGTGATTATTGAAGGAGCTAATAATTAAGGTGTTGTGAAAACCTATAATGGAACTAGGGTTTTGAAGAGTGAAAAATTGGCTTGGCTTGGGAAATTGTTAGAGCACATTTTAATGGTCAATTAGTGACCATTTTAGGTAAGTTGACCATAATTAGAACTGAAAAATAGTATGGTAAAGTGAAGGTGAAATCTGCCCTAGGACAGTAGCAATGGACTGAGATTTCAGTCCAATTACACAGCCATAACTTTGGCTGTGTTGGTCCAATTGGTGTTTGGCCAATTGGACATGAAACTAGGCTTATAATGGCACATTTTTGCTGAAGAAACCATGTCCAAAAGACCAAAGCAAGAGGACCAAAACTTAGCCCCAATCCGGACACCCTGCAACTGATTCTGCAGAATTGACCAAATGAATAGTAACTGTTCATTTGGCCATAACTCACTGTAGATATGGTCAATTGACCTGAAATTTTTACAGCAACAAGTTAAGACATAGAAAAACAACTTTCATGAAGGAACCTACCCCAAATTATGGCCAGAACCTAACCCAAATGGTAGTGGAAGTTACTGTTCCTGTTACTGTAGATATGGTATTTTATGCAGAATGGGAATCCGGCCAGCTGTGGTTTGTGGACCATATCTGGAGCTACAAAACTCCAAATGGAGTGATTCAAAAAACGAAATTCAACTAGACAAAATAAGGAACAACTTTCATGTTTTACATTTCTTCAAATTCCCACAATTATGGCCAGAACCTAACCCAAATGGTAGTGGAAGTTACTGTTCCTGTTACTGTAGATATGGTATTTTATGCAGAATGGGAATCCGGCCAGCTGTGGTTTGTGGACCATATCTGGAGCTACAAAACTCCAAATGGAGTGATTCAAAAAACGAAATTCAACTAGACAAAATAAGGAACAACTTTCATGTTTTACATTTCTTCAAATTCCCACAGTAACTCTATGGGATTGGAGAACAGGGTGAAGGTACTGGCCACAAAGTTGTCTGAGTTCTCTCTTAAATGATCCTTTCATCTCTCTTTTTAAAGCTATTTTCTGGCATTGTAATTTTGTAGCTTGAAGCACGGTTGAGGAATCTTGAAGGGAGGGAATTGGGCCGTTTCACTGGTCCGCTAAGGGAAAACCTAAGATAGAAGCTTATGATAAGGATCGTAAGAAGGGGGCCGAGGCACTTTTAAGTGCTGCAAAGGTTTGTTTAACATTAACAAATAGTTTCCAGTTATTACTCCTTTCTTTTGGTTGGTTATTAACTACTTTGCTTTGTCTAGACATACAATCCTTCTGCAGACTGCTCTTGGGCAAACACCGAGCTCCATTGCTTTGGAATGAGGAAGAAATGGTCCCCAAAAGACGTAAGACTGATCAAGCCGAGGAAGCCGCAATTATAGGTGAAAAGAAGAAGGAAAAGAAGAAGAAAACTAGCGAGGTGACAGCTTTAGTAACTAATGGAAACGGCGGTGTTGCTCAACTAGAATCGAGGAATCAGAAGAAGGAAAAGAAGAAAAAGAAAAAGAGAGAGCTCGATTGATGAGTTAAAAATGATGTCGACAATGTAGAAATGGGAGAGAAGAAGAAAAAGAAGCGAAAGCATGCCGAACAGGATGAAGCGGAAACCGAGATGCCAAGCAAGGAGAATAAGAGGAAGAAAAAGAAGAAAAGTGAGGATTAAGAAAATTCAAAAGGTACTACCCAACAATTTTGGATGAATTAGGCAGCTCAAGAAATCCCTATGTAATATTCGATTTTTGTTTTCTTTATTTACTCATTGGTAGGTTTTCTTTACTTGTTCCTAATTTGTCCAGGCAATTTATTGCGCTTGTATCGAGGAAGATCTATCATTGATCTTTGACAATCAAAGTTTCTCGCTTCCTCTTTCTTCCCTTCAAACGAAATGAAATGATTGGATTATTGATAGTGTTAAATTAGTTGGATAAATTATTATTTCTTGCTTAGATTTTTTTTAAGATTGATGATGCTGTTCATATTTTTAAAATGAAATTTGTTAATTTCTAACAATTAATTTCGTTAGCACTTTAGTCCATTATTAGTCTAAAATGAAAACACCGAATTGACTCATCATGGTGATCTAATTCATGATATAATATACAACATAAGCATTATAATGGCAAAAAATAAAAAAGATAATTGATGTTATCTGTCATCCTTGGGTTAGTTAATGGATTCTAGAAAATCTGCCAAAAAAAAAGGGATCGGTGGTCCAATGTGACTACTCAATTCAAGTCGATAAATAAATTGAGTATTTTGATAGATGTCAAGATCTATTTGTAGTATGAGGAATAGTGCTTTTGCGCAACTCTTGAGATTTTTTTTTTTGAATTCTCGAGATTTCGTGACTCATAACTAATCGTTTCTCCTTCAGATATTACAAAATACATTATACCACCTAGAGATATTGTCGACAATGATCTAACGTATTCTAACAGCCTTTATCGAAACTCTAAGACTACTTTATTTGTCCAAACTCACTCAACCAACACTCAATGCCTTTTCGATTATCTCGTTCTTGGTATTATCTAAACTCCTTGTGTCTTGTACCTTATTCGAACTCTGTGTCTCTTGTTTGAATTTCTTGTATTTAGTCAACTCGAATAATAACTCTGAACCTCCCAAAATTCGTACCTAAAGATCCGATTACTTTGGATTTTAGGATGTACTATATCAATAATTTATGATGAAAATCATTCCTGTTTTCATTGTTCAGGTAGTTAACATACAACATAAACATTATAATAGAGTGTCTTCAATGTTTAGCCATAATTGCAATTTTTTTTTCTAAGTAAACGTGAATTCATAGACAAGAATAATAATGCATAAAATGAATAAATTTATGATTTTTGTATAGAAATTTTAGAATATAATTATTGTGTTGTACATATAATGATTGTATGTAATAATTCTGCTTATGTGGGTTTACACTTTGAAATGGTATTAACACTTAATGCCAACAAGTTTTAAACACCAAATGTGGTATGTTGGGAGTGCCAAAGTCAATGTACATATTTTCTATCCAAAAGTCAACATTTTTGTTGACCAATGAGGTGAATAGTAACACCAAAACATGAAATTCACAAATTGAAGAATTTAAAAGTTTCAAATGCCCTAGTATACCTAACAAGATTGGTTTGGATAGTTTGGCATGCCAATAGGGTTCGATTAGCGATCGCACATGGCAATATGCCATTCTCGATTTCATGGCTTTTAGCCATTCGACTTTGTATTGAGACTTGGCCTTGTGCTCGATATTATTTACAAATTGTTAGCCGCTCTGCACACCGGAGATGCATATGTGACCGATGGTGTGACGGCCCGAGGTGCTAGGTACCCAGCGCGGTTACCCGTTATCCACCCGATGCCTAGTGTAGGTTACTTGGGGCAACCAAATGAATAAAAGTGAACAACGTTAATGAAATCACGAATGTACCAATACCAAACAAAGAAAGCATACACATTCCATACACATATATTTTCTTGCTATTTTCTTCTATTATATTATTGCACCACTAAGCATCATTGCTTAGCGCGTTGCTTTTGCCACGCGTAGGTACCTGGAGATCCCGATCGTGAGCCCAAGAGACCACGCATTGGGTGAGTCCGTCTGCAGCTTCGCCGCTGTCCTTGTCACCTTAACTTCGCAGGCATTGGTAGGACACTAGATGTCATTTTGGCATTCTGTAATAAATTTTGATTTTCTCATATGTATTTGGATCTATGTAATGTATTTTGATGTTTATGTAAATAATGAAAGTTATGGTTATAAATGCAAAACTTGAGCATTTATTTATTGTTTGTATATGAGGAATGAATGATTGAAAAATGTTGAGAATTTGATAAATGGAGTTGAGATGATGGAATATGAATATAGGAAGTGTTTTTCACAGGTTCCGAAGAACTGGTTTCTCCATTTTTAGCCGGTAGTCTGCCGGATTTTCTTTAAAAATTTTCGGAACCGCAAATAAATTATAATTTCAATAATGACTTAAATAAAACATATTTCACAAGCTATAATCAAAATTATTGATGAAAATTTATTAAGGTATAATAGAGTGTGCCGGTACACCGTGTGACATAGCTTGCTCGGCTACACTGTAGACGGGTAAGGGGTGTCACAGTTAGAACTCATTAAAGATTATGATTGCTTAATAGACTATCAGCCAGGGAAAGCAAATGTTGTGGCTGACGCCTTAAGTCGCAAAACTATGGAAAGTCTCAGATTTCTCCTTTGTCCATGGTATATGAATTGAAAGCACAGCATGCCAGTTTAGAGATTGATGATGAGGGACAGACAGTAGTTGCATGGCATGTACAAGGTGTTGATTGATCGATCGTAATGATCGCCAGAGTGATGAAAAATATCAGAAGCTAATGAAAGAAGTCCAGCAGGGCAAGAAACCTGAATTTTCTGTGAAAGATGATGGTTTATTGCTACATCATGGCAGAATGTGTGTTCCTAATGGTGCTGAATTGAGACAGATCATTATGAAGGAAGCACAAGAGTCTCCTTTTGCTATGCACCCTGTAACACCCCTAAGTTCGGTAGTGCATTCTACTGTTCTGGTGACAAGTGTTGTCCGGACAGCTAGGATGCCTAGAACTACACTTCAATATGAGTGAGGAGACATAAAATAATGAAATACAAGAAAAGAAAATACAAGAAAAACAAAGGAAAAATAATAGCAAAGAAATGTAACCAAGTTAAGCGAGCCGAGAACCCTAGCGATGGTGATCAGACTGAAGTCACGGCGTGGACCGTTGACTAGCCTCGGATCATGGGAACCCTGGAAAATATTTTTAGGACTTAAATAGACCCTTATTGAAGTATAAATATCATTAGAAATATCAAAGAAAAATTAAATTATTAGTACAAAGAAAAGTGAGAAATCGAAAAATTGACAAAACCCGGTGTTACCGAAAAATCGGTAATGCAACCCGAACAGGGGCATTATGGTCATTTGACATCCCGAATTGTCTTTTGACCTAAATGTCCATTAAAAATAAATAATATTACACTTAGAAAATAAAATGAAGAATTAATTTTGTGGTACCTAATACAAATAGCCAAAAGTGGAGTGAAAAAGGTGTAAATAACACATTTAACTTATTATATGATTTAATAAGTGTGAGTGGGCCACTAAAGGAATAAACTAAGTTAAATGGGGCATGTGCACACCTAATATGCAATCTGAAAATTCATTTCTTCAAAGTTCCTCAACCATGCCGATTTGAGAAGAAAGAAGAACTCCATTGCCGTTTCACTTGGAGCTTGATCCATCCCTCCATTTCATCTCCAATCACTTAGATTGCTTCATTAAAGATTGTCTACACATCATAAGGAAGAACTTGATACCAAAATCAAGAAGTTTAATCAAGGTTTAGCAAGTTCCAACCATAGGTAAGTTTACATTTTTGAATATTGCTTTGTTAAACTTTGTGTACATGTTATGGGTGTTGGATTTGTGAAGAAAATTTTCAAGTTTGAGGAGTTATTGATATGTCCATTTTGGACAGCCATGGAGTTATGTATTTAATGATTTATTATTACATATATTTGATGTAAATTCATGTTTAGTAGAGGGATTTAATATCCTAGTAAGTTATTTCCATGAAAATGTGGTGATTGTGCACTTAAATTGGAGATTGACGAATTGTGGGACACTTTGGCATTGTAGAACATTTCGGCAGCCTTGGGACACTTTGATAAATGTATGAGTTCATGAAGGTATTGGCAGAATATTAACATTGAGGATTGATGGATATGTATATAGGTTGGTTGTGTAAAGTGTATGTAAGAATGAGTAATGTTTAGGTGTATATGTGATTGTACTTAGACTTTGTAAATTTGAGTTTATTTGGTGCATTGAGGATGTGTGTAATTTGCCCAAAGTGACTTTAAAGTGAAGTGGTATATGGTTTTGGTAATGTACCAAAACAGAATTGGTAAGGGAAGTGGACATATAGTAAGGTGAATGTGTCATTGATGTATGTTTAAGCAAGGTAATTAAGGGCAGCATGCATTTTAACCTATAACTTTAAATGTGTAACTTCAATTGTTATGAGACCAATTGGAGGTGAAACTAGGCACAAAATGTGCCAACTTTCATTGAGAAAGCATACCAAAATTCTGCTTGCAAGGTGACATGAAAAATGACCAAATCGGATTAAGTGCAATTGAAACCTGAAAACTGACCAATTTGGCAGTAGTTAGTGTTTAGGCCATAACTCACTCAAAACAGGTCCAATTGACCTGAAATTTAACCATGAATAGTTAAGACCCATACCTACAAGTCTTATGAAGACACCAAAGCCCAGAAATGACCATAAGCAAGTCAAACAGCTTGCACAAGTTCGGGTCCAAAAACCGGCCGAACCAAAGTTGACCAAATTGACCTAAAATGACCTAATTTGATGCCATTTGACCAGCAATAGTAAAATGACCATAACTTGGTCTACATAACTCAGAATGACCTGAAATTTTACCCCACGTGCAATAAGACATAGATCTACAAGTTTGAAGTTTTGACCGAAACCCGAAAATAGAGGGAACTAGGTCGTCTGACTAGGTCAAACTAGTATCCCGGAATCTAGCAAGTTGCATTAAAATGCACTAAACAAGGAAATGAGTTTGGTAAAATGTACCAACCCTAAAACCCTATCGAATGTGACATATTAATGACATAAAAATCTAATTTACCTAAACGCATCGAAGGTCGGTATATTAGGTGATTAAGCAAATAATAGCCTTCAGTGAATTACTTATCAAACATTATCGTTAGAGACAATTTAATTTAGTACTGAAACACTTCAAATTGTGTTTCTCAGTTACCAAAGACTCAGGAAAAGGGAAGGAAACACTGAGTTCCAGACCAGGAGACAGTCATCAGAGGTTTGTGCACAACTAGTTTTCAACTGATTTTATTTTGAATAATATTTCATATGATTAATTGTATGTTATTGTTTTAAATTGTGTTTGTGCATAACTAGTTTTCAACTGATTTTACAATGAATAAGATTTCATATGATTAATTGTATGTTATTGATTTAAATTGTGTTTGTGCACAACAGTATTTCTTTTGAATTTTTCAATTGAAATGAATTATGACTATTTGTACATTATTGTTTTAAATTGTGGAAATATGTTTGAATGGATATTTATTGCTTGAAAAGCATTGTAAACGATTTGATGGATACTATTGATTGAAAAGCACTGTAAATGGTTTTTGTGGAAATTAAAGATAATTATGAATTGTGTTGCCATTTTGTGAATGAAATTATAACTTTGGAAATTTATTGGATTCTCACGAATCATTTGAATAAAATGTTTGGAATTGATTTTGTGTTCACACTTAGCATGACAGTATCATATCATTCCTTCTCCATTTATGGGGTTGTGATCGTTTATTTTCCTTCTCCATTTATGGAGTCATGATCGTTTATTTTTCTCCCTCTCTGGTTTACCAGTTGAGGTGATCGGATGAGCACTCATTTTATAGCTAGCTCCCTTCCTCATTGATTTCGATTAGTGGGGTTGTGATTGCTTTGTCGTGGTGTACAATGTGGCATTGATCGGAAATTTGTGTCATGGCTTAAGTTGTGAATGAATTGGCAACACTGTATTCTTAAATTATTCGACTAAATTGTGTTGTTTTGCGATTTGATAATTTGTGAAATGAAGTTTAAATTCTTATTGACATTTGCTGTCTTTTGAATTTAACTATGTTTTGATTACTGAGATTTATTGTGATATTGTGTTAAATTCCTTATGACAGTATTGTCTTGAATTTAACTATGGTTTTTAAATATCCACTATTTATTTGAATTATGAATTGTGATTTAAATTTGTATTTGGTTAATGTTGTGCACCACTGAGACATTGTCTCAATGATAGCTTTTTATTGCTGTCGCAGGTAGACAGACAAACAGGGCAGCAGACTAGGCTGCTATTACCTCCAGCGAGAGATTTTCGGGTATAACAAGTATACCACATTTTGTATTTTGTGCGGTAATGTATGATCACTGTATGTACATATTGTTTTGGTTTTGAGCAGTTGTAAATTAAAATTGTACATTGACATTGTGAAGTAAATTATGAGTTATTTTGGCTTGTAAAAATTGTATTATATTTCTTTTATCTCAGTCTTTGAAAAATCACTGCAGATTTGAGTTGAGAAATATGTTGTGTTGAGAAAAATGTTGGATTTGAGATTTGGAAAATATATTGAAGTGCTTTTTACAGGTTTTCTGAAGAACCGTTTTATCCAAATTACAGATGGCACTCTGCCAAAATTTTTACAGAAATTCCAAATAAGTCAAATGTGTCAATTATATCACTTCAGTTAAAAAAAAGTTTTTAGCACCTGTAAATAGTGCTCACCGCTATAAAATATGTAAGAAAAATTTTTAAAATCCCTTGTAGTGTATTTAATGGGTTATCAGTAGACGGAGTTGGTAATTCATTAGATATACTACGGGATCATGTTATGCCTTACAGAGGGGTAGGGTGTGACACACCCTGGTGGAACTAAAATGTACAGAGGGCTGAAAGAGCATTACTGGTGGATGGGTATGAAGAGAGATATAGCTGAATTTGTTTCCAAATGCCTAACTTGTCAATAAGTAAAGGCAGAACATCAAGTTCCAGCTGGTTTGTTATGTCCTTTGCCAGTACCAGAGTGGAAATGGGAATGAATAACTATGGATTTTGTTATAGGACTTCCAAGGACACAGAGTAGTCATGATGTAGTATGGGTTATAGTTGACAGACTGACTAGGTCTGCTTACTTTTGCCGGTGCGGATGGACTATAGCCTGGAAAGATTGGCCAAATTATACATATATGAGATTGTAAAATTACATGGAGTGCCAGTATCAATTGTATCTGACAGATATCCTAGGTTCACTTCTAGATTCTGGGGTAGTCTTCAGAGAGCACTAGGAACTAGATTGAACTTCAGTACAGCATTCCACCCACAGACAGATGGCCAGTCTGAGAGGGTTATTCAGATATTGGAGGATATGCTACGGGCTTGTGTGATTGAATTTAAAGATAGTTGGGATATACACTTGCCTTTGATTGAGCTTGCTTATAACAACAGCTACCAATCAAGCATTGGGATGCCTCCATATGAAGCTTTGTATGGCATAAAGTGCAGAACTCTCTTATGTTGGGATGAAGTAGGTGAAAGGAAGATGATTGGGCCAGAAATTGTTCAGCAGACAGAGGAAAAGATCAGATTGATCAGAGATAGACTTAAGACTGCATCAGACCATTAGAAGTCCTATGTTGATCTGAAGAGAAGAAATATTGAATATGTAGTGGGTGATAAGGTATTCCTCAAAGTTTCTCCTTGGAATAGAATTGTGAGATTTGGCAGAAAGGGGAAATTGAGTCCTTGTTTCATCGGACCATATGAGGTTCTGGAAAGAGTGGTTCCTTTGGCATATCGGTTGGCATTACCTCCAGAGTTAGCAAGGATACACAATGTCTTCCATGTGTCCATGTTAAGGAGGTACAGATCTGACCCATCTCATGTACTATCAGTTGAAGAGATTGAGGTAAATCCAGACCTCTCATATGAGGAAGAACCCATAAAAATTCTGGCATATGAGGTGAAGCAGCTGAGGAATAAACAGATACACCGGGTTAAAGTGCTGTGGAACCATCATTCAGGCCAGGAAGCTACTTGGGAACGTGAAGAGGATATGAGAGGACAGCACCCACAGCTGTTCAGAGACTAATGCCAGGTAAAATTTCGAGATGAAATTTATTTTAGGGGGGGGGGGGAGAATTGTAACACCTCTATGTTCTAGAGTGACATAGCTCCAGTGACTGTTGTCCTGGACAAATTAGGATGCCTAGAACTACACTTCAATATGAGTGAGGAGACATAAAATAATGAAATACAAGAAAAGAAAATACAAGAAAAACAAAGAAAAAATAATAGCAAAGAAATATAATCAAGTTAAGCGAGAAGAGAACCCTAGCGATGGGTGACCGCACCGGGAAGTCACGGCGTGGACCGTTGGCTAGCCCTAGACCACGGGGAACCCTGAAAAATATTTTTAGGACTCAAATAAATATTTATTGAAGTGTAAATATTATTAGAAATATCAAAGAAAAATAAAATTATTAGTACAAAGAAAAGTGAGAAATCGAAAAACGGACAAAATCCGGTGTTATCGAAAAATCGAGAATGCAACCCGAACAGGGGCATTGTGGTCATTTGACACCCCGAGTTGTCTTTTGACCTAAATGTCCATTGAAAATAAATAATATTACACTTGGAAAATATAATGAAAAATTAAATTAGTGGTACTTAATATAAATAGCAAAATTAGGGTTCAAATTAGGTAATTAACATATTTAAACATAAAATATGATTGATTTTATGTGAGTGGACCACTAAGGATTATAATATGTATTAAGTGGGCAGATTGCTCCACTAAAACTTCATCTTCAACTTTAGAAATCACCATTGCCGTAGATGAAGAGCTCCCAAAAGCTCCATTCCCGCATGTAATGCAAGCTTCATCATCCTCTTCATTTCACCTCCAAACACCTAGGTTGCTTCATTAAAGTTTATCCCCACATCACAAGGAAGAGTTTGATAGCAATTTCAAGAAGTTTTGGTGAAGATTTGAGAAGTCTCATCCATAGGTAAGTTTGAGTTTTTGATTTTTGCTTTGTTAAAGTTTGTAAGGATATTATGGGTATTTGATTTATGGAGAAATTTTTGAGTTTTGATGTTGAATGGGAATGTGCACTTTTGGCAGCCATGGAAGCACCTTAAACGCAGTTTAATTGTGCTTGTAAATGGTGAATTAAATGATTGATTAAATGTATATTGTGTAAGAAATTGTTTGGGTAATGTATACTTAGTATATGTAAATGTAAAATGAGATTTAAAGCTTGGAAAGTAATGGAATGTAAGTGCACCATTGTGGCAGTTTGCTAACTCTTGAGGAATGTTGGAATTCATGCTTGGTTTATGGAATTCATGCTTGGTTTATGGAATAATGATGTTAAAATGTGTTGGTTGTTATGGTAGTTTGAGTGTATGTATGGTGGTGTGAAGTGGCACATGTAAATGAGCATGAATTGGTGATTGAATTGTTGCAAATTGAATTGGACAAATTCTGCACTTGTTGGTGCATATTGACCAAATCCGGATTAAGTGTAAGTAAGGCCTGAAAATTGACCATTTGGGCAGCAGTTAGTTTTTGGGCCATACCTCACTCAAAACAGGTACAATTGACCTGAAATTTTAAACATGAATAGTTAAGACCCATATCTACAAGTCTTATGAAGACATCAAAGCTCAGAAATGACCATAAGCAAGTCAAACAGCTTGCACAAGTTCGGGTCCAAAAACTGGCCGAACCTAAAATGACCTAAAGTGACCTAAAATGACCAATTTTGGTGCAATTTGACCAGCAATAGTAAAATGACCATAACTTGGTCTACATAGCTCAGAATGATCTGAAATTTTGCCCCGCATTCCATAAGACATAGATCTACAAGTTTGTAGTTTTGACCAAAACCCGAAAACTGAGGGAACTAGGTCGTCCGGCTAGGTTAAACTAGTATCCCAGAATCCAGCAAATTGCAAGAAAATGCAGTATGCACGGAAATGAATTTGGTAACATGTACCAACCCTAAAAGACTATCGAATGTGACATATTAATAACATTAAAACCTAATTTACCTAGAACGCATCGAGGGTCGATATATTAGGTTAATTAAGCAAATAATAACATTCAGTGAATTATTTATCAAACATTATCGTTAGAGACAGTTTAATTTAGTACTGAAACACTTCAAATTGTGTTTCGATTAGCAAAGACTCGTGAAAAGGGAAGGAAACACTGAGTCAAGACCAGGAGACAGTTATCAGAGGTTTGTGCAAAACAACTATTTCTTTTGAATTTTTCAATTGAAATGAATTATGACTATTTGTACATTATTGTTTTAAATTGTGGAAATGTGTTTGAATGGATTTTTATCTCTTGAAAAGTACTGTAAATGGTTTGAAATTGTGAGAAATTGTTTGAATGATTGAAAAGCATTGGAAATGGTTTGAAACCACAGCTATCATATATATTGATTGTATTCCTCGCTAGCTTGTCTAGTGGGACGAATTGAATTCCCTCTCTGGCTGAAGTGTTGAGGTGTGTGCCTATTGAGGACGAATTGGATTAGTACTCATATTTTTGCTAGCTATGTTATTCCTCATTAGTCATTGACTTTTGGGACGAATTGAATACCTCATTAGCCATCGGCTTTTGGGACGAATTGAACTTTGGAACATGATTAAGCTGTGTGTGGTTTATTGATATGTATTGTGAAATTGTGAAATGGAGTTTAAATGCTTATTGACATTCACTGTCTTTTGAATTTAACTATGTTTTGATTACTGAGATTTAATGTGATATTGTGTTAAATTCCTTATGACATTTATTGTCTTGAATTTAACTATGGTTTTAAGTATCCACTATTTATATGATTTATGAATTGTGATTTAAAGTTGTATCTAGTAAATGTTGTGAACCAATGAGACATTATCTCAGCGATAGCTTTTTATTGCTGTCGCAAGTGGACAGACGGACAGGGCAGCAGACTAGGCTGCTAGTACATCCAGCGAGAGATTTTCGGGTATAACGAGTATACCACATTTTGCATTTTGTACTATAATGTATGTTCACTATATGTACATATTGCTTTTGGTTTTGAGCAGTTGTAAATTTAAATTGTACATTGAAGTTGTAAAATAATTATGAGTTATTTTGGCTTGTAAAAATTGTATTATATTTCTTGTATCTCAGTATTTGAAAAATCACTATGGATTTGAGTTGAGAAATATGTTGTGTTGAGAAATATGTTGGAGTTGAGATTTGGAAATATATTGAAGTGCTTTTTACAGGTTTTCTGAAGAACTGTTTTATCCAAAATACAGATGGCACTCTGCCAAAATTTTTACAGAAATTTCAAATAATTCAAATGTGTTAGTTCTATCACTTCAGTTCAAAAAGGTTTTTAACACCTGTAAACAGTGCTCACCACTGTAAAAGAAGTAAGAAAAGTTTTTAAAATCCCTTGTAGTGTAATTAATGGGTTATTAGTAGATGGAGTTGGTAATTCATTAGGTATACTACGGGATCATGTTATGCCTTACAGAGGGGTAGGGTGTGATAACAAATGTCATGAAAAATAAGAAATATGGTACATAATACAAATAGTTGAAGTTTGGGGCATAAATTACAAATTGTGAAACTTGGAATTAATTAATCCTAAACTAAGGTTAGTGCTCCACTAATTATATTTTAAGGGACCTATATAAGGGTTTAATGGGCAGAAACATCTTCATCTTCAACCTCCCAACACCAAGCCGAAGTAAGCCTCCATTGAAACACCATGGCCGAAGCTTCATCACCTTCCATGCACCTCAATTCTAACCACTTTTCTCACTAGTTTCCTTCGTTAAACTTTGCTTATACAACTTGCGCAGTAGATAGGCAGCAAGAAATTTAAGTTTTGATGAGGTTTTGAAGAATTTCAAAAGTGGTAAGTATGTATTTTTTATTCTTGTTTCATTAAACCTTGAATGAATATTATGGGTAGTTGATTTGTGGAAGAATTTTTGAAGTTTGATGTTTTAAGGAAGATGTACATTTTAGCAGCCATGGACCTCAATAAGAACAGTTTATTCTTGCATGTAAATAGTAGTTTGAATGATGATTTATAGGTTTGATTATATTGTACTTGAATTCCATGTGTAAGGTATGATTTGGAAGCTTAAAAAGTGAAAATGGTAATTGATGGATATGTGTAAACTTGTGGCAGCCTTATGAAGAAGATCAAAATGTGTTGTTTCATGGTTTGGTTTATGGAATTATATTGTTGAATTATGTTGTTATGGATGGCAGCATGTATGCGTGTATTAAGGTTTGAATTTGGACATGTAAATGAGGTGCATTCATGTGTTTAATTGTTGTAATTGGACTTGGAAAATTCTGGGTTATAGTGTGCATATTGAGAATGGTTATAAGCTGCCAAAATGACCAAAAATGAGTTGCTAAATGTGTTAATGTTATGGTACAAACCAGAATTGGCATGGAAGAGTGACTTGGTAAGCATAGGATGTGTAATTGGTAAAGGGTGAAATGTACAATAGGGCAGTGTATGTTTTAGCTTAGAACCTTAAGTGTGTGGCTCCAATTGGTATGAGACCAATTGGAGGTGAAACTAGGCACAAAATGTGCCAACTTCCATGAAGGAAGCTTACCAAAATTCTGCCTAGAAGGTGACTTGAAAAATGATCAAATCCGGATTAGTGCTTTGAAAACTTGAAAATTGACCATTTGGGCAGCAATTAGTGTTTTGGCCATAACTCACTCAAAACAGGTCCAATTGACCTGAAATTTTTACATGAATAGTTGAGACATATATCTAAAATTCTTATGAAGACACCAAAGCCCAGAAATGGCCAGAACCAAGCCAAATAGCTTGCACAAGTTCAGGTCTAAAAACTGGACGAACCAAAAGTGACCTAAAAATGACCTAAAGTTACCTTTTTGGTGCATTCTGTCCAGCATTGGTAAATTGACCATAACTTGGTTTACACAACTCAAAATGACCTGAAATTTTGCCCCGCGTGCAATAAGACATAGAACTACAAGTTTTTAGTTTTGACCGAAACTTGAAAACCAAGGGAACTAGGTCATCCGGCTAGGTCAAATTAGTATACCGAAATCCGGCAAATTGCAATAAAATGCAACATACTTGGAAATGAATTTGGTAACATGTACCAATACTAAAAGGCTAAAATGTGACATATTGGTAACATTAAAACCTAATTCACCTAGAGTGCTTCGAGGGTCAACATCTTAGGTTGACTAAGGAAATAATAGAATTCAATAAGTTAATTATTAAGCTTTATTCTTGGAGACAGTTTAAATGAGTACTGAAACACTTCAAATTGTGTGTTTCAGTTAGCAAAGACTTAGGGAAGGGAAAGAAAACACTGAGTCAGGGCCAAGAGATAGTTATTAGAGGTTTGTGCACAACAGTTATTTCTTTTGAATTTTCAATTGAAATAAATTATGACTATTTGTATATCATTGTTTTAAATTGTGAAAATTTGTTTGAATGATATTTGATGTATATTTATTGATTGAAAAGTATTGTAAATGGTTTGAAACCACAGCTATCATGTATATTGATTGAATTCCTCGCTAGCTTGTTTAGTGGGATGAATTGAATTCCCTCTCTGGCTGAAGTGTTGAGGTGTGGGCCTATTGAGGACGAATAGAATGAGTACTCATATTATTGCTAGCTAGCTATGTTATTCCTCACTAGCCATCAGCTTTTGGGATGAATTGAATTCCTCACTAGCCATCGGCTTTTGGGATGAATTGAACTTTGGCAACATGATTAAGCTGTGTATGTATAATTTATTGATATTCATTATGATATTGTGAAATGGAGTTTAAATTCTTATTGACATTCACTGTCTTTTGAATTTAACTATGTTTTAAGTATCCACTATTTATATGACTCATGATTTGTGATTTAAAGTTACATTGTGTTAATGTTGTGCACTACTGAGACATTGGCTCATCGATAGCTTTTCATTGCTGTCGCAGGTAGATAGACTGATAGGGCAGCAGACTAGGCTGCTAGTGCTTCATTGAGAGTTCATCAGGTATATTGAGTATACCATATTTTGCATTTTGTATTGTAATATATGTTCACTGTATGTATATAGTGTTATTAGTTTTGAGCAGTTGTAAATTAAAATTGCACATTGAAGTTGTAAACTAAATTTGTAAATTATTTTGGTTTGTAAATATTGTGATATATTCTTTTGTCTCAGCTTTTGAAAACACTGGAAAATCATTGTGGATTTGAATTGGCAATGTTAAGAAACCCATTGTGTTGATTAAATATTGGAGTTTGGGGATTAAACAAAACATAGGAAGTACTTTTTTTCAGGTTTTTGAAGAACTATTTTATTCAAAATACAAATGGCACTCTGTCAAAATTCTTACAGAAATTATTAATTCTTCAAATGTGTTAGCTATTTCACTTCAGTTCAAAATATTTTTAACACTTGTAAATAGTGCTCACCACTGTAAAAAGAAGTAAGAAAAGTTTTAAAATCCCTTGTAGTGTATTTAATGGGTTATCAGGAGACGAAGTTGGTAATTCATTAGGTATACTACGGGATCATGTTATGCCTTACAAAGGGGTAGGGTGTGACAGTAATATCATTTATTTTTAATTGACATTGAGGTTAAAAGGCAACTCTAGGTGTCAAATGACCAAAATGCCCCTCTTCGGCTTGTATTTCCGATTTTTCGATAACAACGATTTTTATTAGTTTCTTGAATTTTTTTGTTTTTCTTTGTACTAATTCTTTAATTTTTTTTGACATTTATAATGTCAATTATACTTCAATAAGTTTTAAATTATGTCTCAAAACTTAATTCCGAGGGTTCCCTGCGGTCCTGGGGTCAGCTATTGCCTGCGTCGTAACTTCCCCGTGTGGTAATCCATCGCTGCGGTGCTGGCTCGTTTAACTTAGTTTCATTTCATTGCTATTATTTTTCATTTATTTTTCTTGTATTTTCCTTTCTTGTATTTCATTATTTTATGTCTCCTCACTAACATTTAAATGTAGTTCAAGGCATCCTAGCTGTCTGGACAAACACTGGTCACCGGAACAGTAGAACGCATTACCGAACATAGGGGTGTTACAAGCAGTGAATATAAGAAGTATTATGCACAGACCTCGGATGAGTCACCTCTTGGCCTTGACTCAATGTTCTTTATGCTCTTCAATATCCTTTTCAACTGCAACACACAATTTAAAGTGTTTCAGTGCTCAGTTAAATTGTTTCTAATCATAAGATTTCATAATTAAATTTTTTAAATTCTATTATTTTCCTTAGTCAACCTATAATATTGACCTTTGATGCACTCTAGGTGAATTAGGTTTAATGTTACCAATATTTCACATTTTGCATTGCAATATACTACCAATATAGTGCAATTTACCATTTTTATAAGTTGGCATTCATTGCCAAATTATTTCAAGCATCATTGTATGTTAGATTAGTCTAGCTTAAAGTCCTATTTCTCTTGGTTTTTAGCTTCTGGTCAAAGAAGTAAAATTGTAGCTCTATGTCTTATTGCCTCGGAGCAAAATTTTAGGTCATTATGAGTTGTATAGACCAAGATATGGTCAATTTACTAAAGCTGGACAAATTACACCTTTAGTGCAAAATTTGGTAAATTTTAGGTCACTTTTAGTTCTAGCAGTTTTAGTACCCGAACTTGTGTAAGCTATTTGACCTACTTATGGTCATTTCTGGGTTTTGGTGTCTTCATAAGAGTTGTAGCTCTATGTCTAATATATTCATGGTAAAAATTTCAGGTCAATTGGACCTGTTTTGAGTGAGTTATAGCCAAAACACTAACTGCTGCCCAAATGATCAATTTTCAGGCTTTCAAGTCACTAACCCAGATTTGGTCATTTTTCAAGTCACTTTCTGAACAGAATTTAGGTAGGCTTTCTTCAAGAAAGTTGGAACATTTTGTGCCTAGTTTTACCTCCAATTGGAGCCACACACTTAGGGTTATAGGCCTATTTGCACACTGCCCTTTACATGCCTTCCAAACACCAAACCAAACACATGTTTACCAATTACATCTTCACTTCCCCACAACATTCTGCATTTGGCACTAACTAAAACCATTCACTTCTTTACATTATAGGTAAGCTTGGATAGAATATAACCACTTCAAAATGCACCAAATGAAATCACAATTCACAAAGTCCAAATCCAACAATGTACACACATAAACATTCCTAATTATTACATATAATTTCACTAATAAATTACATACATACTTAGCAACTCTAAAATCACATTACATCAAATAATCTTCATGAATTCAAACATTCCTCATGACTTTCTCAAGGCTACCGAAATACTCCAACTTACCAAAGTTTCCCATACTTTCTTCAATTTCAAGATCAATTGCTCAATCACCACATACACTTAAAACACATTGGCTACAACATCTTATAACATTAATCAACATATTTTCCCATCATTTACATGTAAACAACAAGTTAAACATTTTAACTTTCATGGCTGCCAAAATAGTACATCACCAATAATTCATCAAACCTCAAAACTTCTTCCATAAATCAAACAACCACAACCTTAGTTACACTTTTAATGAAACAAGAATTGAAAACACCCACTTACCTCCTTTGAAGCTTCTTTAAAACTTACCAAAACTTATCTTTCTTCCTCCCTTATTGCTGCACAAGGTGCGTAGGCAAAGATTAATGAAGGAACTTAAGGTTTTTATGGCTAAATCATGGTGGCCTTAGGCTTGATGGTGGACAGCAATGGAGGATTTCATGGAGCAAGGAATTCGGCCAAGTGAAGGTGATGAGGAAGAATAAGGTAAATGGTCCTACACCTGTCCCACTTCAGTCTTTAGGTGTCCCAAATACAATTTTAGGGCATCACTAAGGTTGGTTAAGGATTTAATAATCCAAAGTTTCTAAATTCCCACATTTTACCTCATTTCTTTTACTATTTAATCTATGTACCACCATTTTAATTTTCATGATATTTTCAAGGCTCGTTTAACTTAGTTTCATTTCATTGCTATTATTTTTCCTTTGTTTTTCTTATTAGTAGTACGCCCTAGAGCATATCATTTAGTATGTATCTTGTACATATTTTTATTAATAAAAGGCATTTCCACTTTTCCGTTTACATAATATATTTATGTGTAATAGAAAAAGTCCATTGATATTTTGTTGGAAATTCTATTCTTAAGTTGTTAAGAATATGAGTGACAGTATTTCTAGTACAAAGTATCATAAATAGGTTCACAATCGAGGATACTTCATAATAAGGACATGACTTATCCAAAA
The DNA here is from genome assembly GCF_030052815.1 of Hevea brasiliensis. NCBI lineage: Eukaryota > Viridiplantae > Streptophyta > Magnoliopsida > Malpighiales > Euphorbiaceae > Hevea > Hevea brasiliensis. The sequence goes on along the minus strand of NC_079499.1, from coordinate 68,072,128 downwards.
AGATTGTATTCATGTTTGTTACCAAGTTATTTATATGAGATATAAATAAGATGGAATGGTGAGTCTCATGCCATATAGCAAACATGATAGGCACTTATAAATATAAGTAGGCCGAACCAGTGACACTTATGACAAGCACATGGAGTTTACTCTTGTCAATGCTTTGTCATAAATCATATCACTGCATATAATCTTTAGACCTGAGATAGCACAGTTATCTTGTATATAGGTAGTTTGAGTTTGATACTGCTTTCATACTTGTATTGTGTATGGGTATATGGGCATGTGTTGGCTCCTACTAGTTATATATGGAGGTAGGTGTTGATCAAGATGGAATATGTTCCTCTAAGTAAATAGAGATAAAATCTTATGTTCATTTAATTATTCTTGATGTTTCAAGTTCTTGGCCAGGACAGATAGATTTATTCAGAAAAGAGTTTCCGATGAGAAAATCTTTTTAATCAAGAACTGGAATTAAAAGAGAACATAATATTCATAGCAGATGGAGTTTGACATAAACGATGACTCCAACTTGAGTTAGGATTTTGTAATAGAGAGATTCTAGTGCATGGTAACATATGATTATAGGTTCATTTAAGGTAAACCTTATTACTAATTGGGTGGCCATGGCATGCTATGCTAGGTGTTAACCATAGTCTATGAAGTGCATAAAATGATTTAGAGAAATCATTTATGGTAAGAAAGAGTTATGATGATATTAAGAGTTGATATCATATCTTATTGCCAATTAGTGATGAGCCTAGTAAGTCACACACATACACAAGTTATCACCTAATTAAATATGATTTAATTAATTAATTAAAGAGTTTAATTGATTAATTAAATAGGTTTGGTTTGCAATTAGATTGCAAAGTCCATAGCATTACTTGAAACCAAATCTAGATTATTGGATGTATAGTATAAGTTAAATTTATATTTAAAGTATTTAAATATGAATTTAATTAATGAGAAATTAATTAATAGAGATTAATTAATTAGTTTATATTTGATATAAATTGATTAGAAGAAGAGAAATAATTATTTTGGGTTAAGAACTCAAAATTAAGACACAGGGGCATTTTGGTCATTTCGTAGTGTGACAAGTGGCACCATGAGATGGTGACACGTGGCATTACACATAAGCTTGCCAAATATCTTTTAATCATGTAAGATGATTAAAATTAAGATTAAATATAGGTTTGACACTTGGCACAATGTGATTGGGTCACTTAAACCGAGAGTTAATCAAAGGTTGACATGTGACAAGGGTTTAATGTGTTAACCTAGCTATATAAGTGTTGTTATGAGAAAAATAAAATACAACCAGCAGCCACACTCCTTTGTCATGCCATTTTGAAGCTCTACCTCACTTCCTCTTCATCTCTCATCAATTCAAAGAGATTAGCCATCAATCTCTTCAATTAAAAATACTAGAAATTGTTTTTAGTGTCCTGTTTACATCTCTAATCTCTTAAAAGGTAGAACTTGAATTTATAATTAATAGAAAAAGCTTTAGAAGCTGTTCAAGGGCTGCCATAGGTGTTCTTGGTGTGAACAAGCAAGAAAGACAACATTTGGTGTCCTGAAGATGAATCTCAAAGGCGCAAATACGCTGCAACGCATTATGAGATTAGTGTAATCGTTCTTGATTTAATCTAGGGTTCTAAAATTATTTGATTAATTTTAAAATCTTAAATGGAAAATACAGATCCAAAAACATATTAAAAGAGTTTTAATATGTTGTTTATCATTGAAATCTAATAGATAAAAATCTTGCATGATGCATGTGACTCGAGGTGAAAATTTTTGAATTCAATGGTATAAACTTGTGTTTTTCACACTTTCGTTCCTTCAATTGGTATCAGAGCCACTATATTTGCCATTTAGATTGTTGATTATGTGATTTAATTATGTGTTTTGATCATGAGATGATTTATCCATTGCTGGTTGCAATGGAGGTGTGGCGGCATGGTTGAAAAACACCATCAATGGTGCGCATGGTTTGGCTTCCATGGGTGGTTCAAGGTTTAGCTTTTAATTCTGCAATTGTTGTATGATCTAAGGCCTATTATTTGACTCATTAAAGTGTTTAATTAGTAGTTTTAATCACACAATTAAATTATGATTCAAATCAGAATTTTAAAAATTGTTTGAATGAGATTCAAATCTGAATTTTAAAAGTTGTTTGAATGTGATTCAAATCTGAATTTTTAAAGTTGTTTGAATCATATTCAAATCTGAATTTTTAAAGTTGTTTGAATAATATTCAGATCTGATTTTTTAAAAAGTGTTTGAATGTGATTCAAATCTGATTTTTTAAAAAATGTTTGAATGTGATTCAAATCTGAATTTATGAGATTGTTTGAATGTGATTCAAATCTGAATTTTTAAATTTGTTTAAATGAGATTCAAATCTGAATTTTTAAGTTTATTTAAATCATATTCAAATCTAGATTTTTAAGTTGAATATGAGATATTCAATTTAATTTAAGTATGTATATTTTATTTAATTGTTAAATAGTGATATGCATGATGGATGATCATGGACTATAAAAGACCAATATAATTGGATTTATTTCTTTTATGTTTCTTTGGGATTATAAATTAATTAATTTATTTTAATTTATTTTGGGCATGTATTATTAAGTTTGTAATAATTTTTGGTTATAATTTCATTTATTTAAGTTCTTGTAAATTTGCCTTGGTATGCCAAGGATTACTATGTAATATTGGATTGCAAGAAGTTCAAAGAGGTCAAGAGCATTGATGGGATCAGTGGGAGGAATTCAAGATCAAGTGTTGATTATGTACTCCTTCAGCAACTCTTGTAAAATGAATGAATGAAATTCACCTAGGAATGCCCTGATTCAATTCTTGGTGGCTCAGAATTGAATCCCTTAGAAAGTCCATGATCATACCATATTTACTGCTTATCCATGAATGCATGAGATGTATGGGAATGTATGCAATTATATGGTATATGCATGCTAAATGGATAATGTGCAAAGTGAGACCTTAATAGTAATTAGGATGACTATAAAATCTTCCAAACTAATGATTAAGTTGCAAATGCTATAATTAAAGTAATTATAACATGGGCCCTCCATTGGGGCAATTATTTTAAGAAATTTTAAATAGTTGCATAAGATGCAATTAATTTAAGAGATTTTCTTAAGAATAATTGTTAAGCATGAGATGTTGTAAATATGTAAATGGTTTGGTAGCCAATATTGGATGTACCTGAGGACATTAAAACTATTTGCATAATTATTGGCTCAATGGGATCAACTTAACTAATGCAAGATAAGTCAATAATGGATGTACCTGAGATTTTGAGCATTAGGGGCTAGGTAAAGGATTGAACCTCACATGAGATGTGATGGGCAAGGAGTTGCTCACTTATAGTTTATTGTAATTCCAATAACGGATGTACCTGAGGATGATCAATAGAATTATAAGAATTCAATCACCCACTAGAAATCCATCCAACTAGGATTTCCGTTTTCTACTTTGGAAGTGTAGGATTCGCTAAGTTAGTGGGAGGACCAATTTGATTAAAAGACCATAATCATTTTGGTTAATTACTTGATACATTTACTAATTAATCTGGTTATTTTCTACAATTAATTTTCTGATAATAATGAGCATAGAAAAACCACCACCATCCAATATCCTTGCAAGCATACTTGATCGCAATAGGACAGGACCTAATATCTCTGATTAGCTAAGAAATTTGAAACTTGTCCTGAATCTTGAACATATAGGATATGTTCTAGATTCAAATGTTTCTGGTCGCTTACCTCCAGAGACCACTCAAGAGGAACATGAAACTTTGGACAAGTGGAAGGAGCATGAAAGGAGAGCTAAGTGTTACATGCTTGCTTCCATGAGTAATGAGTTACAGAAGCAGCATGAGAACATACAGAGTGCGAGTGAGATCCTCCTTCACCTACAAGAGTTGTATGGTGAGCACAGTAGGAATGCTAGGTATGAGATATCTAGGCAGTTGTTCTACATGAAGATGTCTGAGGGACAGAATGTTGGGGATCATGTCCATAAGATGATTCGGCTAATTGAGCAATTGGAACATCTTGACTTCAACATGGATTTCCAACTACAAATGGATTTGATCCTTCAGTCCCTTCCTGAGTCTTTTGGGAATTTTATGACAAATTTCCATATGACTAAACAGGAATGCACCTTAGCTGGTTTACTCAACATGCTGGTTATTGCCCAAAAGAATGTGCCGGGTAATAAAGGAAAAGGGGTAGCTTTGATTGTATCTTCTTCTACTGGAAAGTCCAACAAGAAGAAGGGCAATAAGAAAAAGAAACCTCAGATTCCTGGTCCTTCCAAGAAGATAGCCAAACATAAAAACAAAGATCAAAGTTGACAAAGGTAAAGGAAAGTGTTTCCAATATCAGCAGGAAAGTGTTTCCACTGCCAGCAGGAAAGTGTTTCCACTGTCCAGAGTATAACAATCTAAAAGAATGCAATGCCATGATGAAAATCAGCTCAAAATTCAAAAATATATTTGGCACTTAAGATTAGATCATGTTGCAGAAGATAGGATTGCAAAATTTGAGAAAATGGGGATTTTATCCTCATTGGGCTCTGAGCCTACTCTAACTTGTGAATCTTGCCTTCAAGGGAAAATGACTAGATCACCCTTTGTTGGACAAGGGCTAAGAGCTGAAAATATTTTGGAGCTAATATATAGTGATGTATGTGATCCATTTAAGGAAATGGTTAAAGGCGATTTTCATTACTTTATTATCTTTACTGATGATAAATCAAGGTTTGGGTATTTGTATTTGATGAAATAAAAATATGAATCCTTTGAAAAGTTCAAAGAATTTAAATCTGAAGTAGAAAATCAAACAGGAAAGTACATTAAAGCTCTTCAATCAGATCGTGGAGGAGAATATTTGAGTACTGAATTTGATGAATGCTTGGGAGAGCATGGCAATGTTTCCAACAGACTCCTCTAGGAACACCACAGTTGAATGGTGTATTTGAAAGGAGAAATCGTACCCTATTGGATATGGTACGTAGTATGATGAGCTATACTGATATGCCAATCTCCTTTTGGGGATTTGCATTAGAATCAGCTTTGTATATTCTGAATAGGATTCCATCAAAATCAGTTTCTTCCACACCTTATGAGATATGGCATGGAAGAAAACCAAGTCTTAAGCATGTTAAGATTTGGGGTTGTCCAGTTTATATCAAAAAGATGAACACTAATAAATTGGAAACCAGATCAGGAAAAGGTTGATTTGTTGGATATCCAAAAGATAATTTTGGATATTATTTTTATTTGCTTACTTCACAAAAGGTTGTGATTAGTAGAGATGTCATATTTCTTGAACAACAGTTTGTTCAAGAAAGAGGCAAAGGAAGGCAAATAGAGTTGGAATTGGAGAATTCTGACCAATCAACAGATCAGATGGATATAGATCCATCTAGTCAACCCATACGCATTGATGAAACATCTACAGCTGCTCCTCGTAGAACAACTAGGGTATCTCACCCACCAGTGAGATATGGTTTCCTTCACGAAGAAGAACAAGAGTTGTCTACTCTTGAAGAAGTAGATCATGGAGATGATCCACTCACCTATGAAGAAGCTATATCAGATATAGACTCTTCAAAATGGATTGATGCTATGAAATCCGAGATTGATTCCATGTATAAGAATCAAGTTTGGGATCTTGTTGACCCACTTGAAGGTATTGTACCTATAAGGAACAAATGGGTTTTCAAGAAGAAAATTGGTTCTGATGGAAAGGTAGAGACCTATAAGGCAAGGCTAGTAACGAAAGGGGTTCGCCAAAGGCAAGGAATCGACTATGAGGAGACTTTCTCGCCTGTTGCCATGCTTAAATCAATTAGGATTCTATTAGTAATAGCTGCATACTATGATTATAAGATTTGGTAGATGGATGTCAAAAAAGCTTTTCTCAACGGATACATTGAAGAAAACACTTTTATGGAGCAACCTAGGGGTTTTGAATCCCAAGATGGTTCCAAGGGATGCAAGCTAAAGCGATCCATTTATGGGTTGAAGTAAACTTCGAGGAGTTGGAACATCCGTTTTGATGAAGCCATTAAATCCTTTAGTTTTATCAAAAATAAGGATGAGCCATGTGTATATAAGAAGGTTAGTGACAGTGCTATCACTTTATCTATATTCTTGTTTTATATGTGGATGACATACTGTTGATGGGTAATGACACAGTTATGTTGACAACTGTAAAGATATGGTTGTCAAATACATTGTCCATGAAAGACTTAGGGGAGGCAACCTATATTCTTGGGATTTGCATTTATAGAGATAGAGAAAAAAGAATAATTAGTTTATCCCAAAGTCTATACTTGGAAAAGGTGTTAAAGGGGTTTAACATGCTTGATTCCAAGAGAGGATTGTTACCAGTGAGACATGGTATCCATCTTTCTAAAGAGATGTCTCCAAAGACATCTGAAGAAAGAGATAACATGGCCAGGATTCCACATGCTTCGGCTATTGGAAATTTAATGTATGTAATGTTGTGTACCAGGCCAGATATTGCATATGCTGTTAATTTGACTAGCAGATATCAATCCAATCCAGATTTGGAACACTGGATAGCTGTCAAGAATATCCTTAAGTACTTGAGAATAACTAAGGATTTATTCTTGATCTATGGAGGTGGAGACTTGCAATTGGATGGTTATACTGATTCTAATTTCCAATCAGATATCGATGATAGAAAGTCTACCTCTGGATATGTGTTCATTTGTAATGGAGGTGCAGTCAGTTGGAAGAGTTCCAAATAGAGCACGACTGCAGATTCCACTACTGAGGCTGAGTATATTGCTGCATCAGATGCTGCAAAGGAAGCTGTTTGGATAAAGAAGTTTGTGACAAAACTTACAATAGTTCCTTCCATTGAGTCAGTAGTTCCACTACACTGTGACAACAATGGAGTAGTCATACAGGCTAAGGAACTAAGGTCTCACCAAATGTAACACCTTCCCGGTAGCAACTCCGTACATCCTGCTGTTCCGGTGGCCGGTGTTAGTCCGGACAGCTAAAACGTCAGGAAAAATATTTAAACTACAGTGAGGGACCATAATTAACTCAAATATTAATAAGAAAAATTTGGTAAAAATTTTAGAAATAAAATACAACCGAGTTAAACGAGCCGGTGCCCAAGCGATGGGTAACCAGAGGGAAGTTGCGGTTCTCGCAACGAGGAGCCCTAGACCCAGGGGAAAAATTATAAAATAATTTTTGGAACTCCAGAGAAGGATTACTGAGGTTCCTATGGCATTAGAATGCCAAGAAAATACCTAGAAAATTTTTTCAATCGGTACAGACAATTTTGACCCGTTAAGCCAAACGGAGGGCATTTTGGTCATTTCGCCTTCAGAGGTGATTTTTGGCCGACTTGTCCAACTCAACTCAACTCAACTAAGCCTTTATCCCAAAAATTTGGGGTCGGCTATATGGATTTGCTTTTTCCACTCTGAACGATTTTGGGTTAAATCCTCAGAAATGTGTAATGCTTCTAAGTCATGCTGTACTACTCTCCTCCAAGTCAATTTAGGTCTACCCCTTTTTTTCTTTCTATCCTCTAGCCTAATGTGCTCTACTTGTCTAACTGGAGCCTCCGTATGTCTACGCTTCACATGACCAAACCACCTCAATCTCCCTTCTCTCAACTTATCTTCAATTGGCACCACTCCTACCTTTTCTCTAATACTTTCATTACGGACTTTATCTAGTCTAGTATGGCCACTCATCCACCTTAACATTCTCATCTCTGCAACTCTTATCTTAGATGCGTAGGACTCTTTCAGTGCCCAACACTCACTACCATATAGCATAGCCTGGTCGTATGGTCAGACGGTAAAATTTTCCTTTTAATTTATTGGGAATCTTACGATCACATAAAACTCCCGTGGCACGCCTCCACTTCAACCATCCCGCTTTAATCCTATGACTAACATCCTCCTCACATCCCCATCTACTTGAAGGATCGAGCCTAGATATTTAAAGTGATTACTTTGGGACAGTGCCACTCCATTCAAACTAACTCCTTCCCTATCACCGCTTGGCCTTCACCGAACTTGCAATGCATGTATTCTGTCTTCGTTCTACTTAACTTAAAACCCTTTGACTCTAGAGTACTTCTCCAAATTTCTAGCTTCTTATTGACTCCTTCTCGTGTCTCATCTATCAGAACAATATCATCCGCAAACATCATGCACCAAGCAATACTCTCTTGTATATGTTTCATCAGTTCATCTAAAATCGATGTAAAAGATAAGGGCTTATGGTCGATCCTTGGTGTAATCCAATTGAGATCGGAAAATCACTTGTGTCCTCCCACTGCATGCACAATAGTAGTTGCTCCTTCATACATATCTTTCAATACTTGTACATACCGAATAGATACCCTCTTTTGTTCTAATTCATTCCATAAGACCTCTCTTGGAACACTATCATAAGCCTTCTCCAAATCAATAAAAACCATGTGTAGATCTTTCTTCCCATCTCTATATTTCTCCATCAAGCTTCTAATGAGAAAGATCGCTCCATAGTTGAAACCACTGTGCATGAAACCAAATTGATTGGGAGTGATAGAAGTATCATGTCTTAGTCGATGTTCCACTACTCTCTCTCATAACTTCATAGTATGGCTCATGAGTTTAATTCCCTATAGTTTGAGCAACTCAGATGTCTCCCTTATTTTTAAAAATAGGTACTAAAATACTCTTCCTCCATTCATCGCATTTTCTTTGAGTTTAGAATCTTATTAAATAATTTAGTTAACCATGCCACTCCCATATCTCCCAAATACTTCCACACTTCAATTGGTATTTCATCGGGTCCACAGGCTTTACCTACTTTCATTCTCTTAAGTGCTTCCTTTACTTCTAAAGATCTAATCCTTCTAGTATAATTTACATTCTTTTCTATTGTTCTATAATCTATATTCATGCTATTTCCATTTTGACTATTATTAAAGAGATCATTAAAATAATTTCTCCATCTTTCTTTAATGTCCTCATCTTTCACCAACACTTTTCCTTCTTTATCCTTAATGCACCTAACTTGATTGAGATCTTGACATTTCCTTTCTACTCCTTGCTAATCTATAAATATCTTTCTCCCTTCTTTAGTTCCAAGTTTCTCATATAACTTTTCAAAGGCTCGTGCTCTTGCTTGGCTAATCGCCTTTTGCCTCTTTCTTTGCTATCTTGTACTGTTCATATGCCTCATTATTATCACATTTAGGTAATTTCTTATACCATTCCCTTTTTCTCTTCATCGCTTTTGTACTTCCTCATTCCACCACCATCTCTCTTTTGAGGTTGGTCCATGTCCTTTAGACTCCCAAGTACTTTTCTAGCTACTTCTCTAATCTTTGATGCCATCCTGTATCCACATATCATTGGCCTCCATATCTAGCTTCCATACTTGGACTCAAGAAGCTCATTTTTGAACTTCACTTGCTTTACTCCTTTGAACTCCCACCACTTTGTTCGAGCTACACTATTTCTTCTGACCTTACTTGAATTGTTCCTAAACTTGACATCCAAGACCACCAACCTATGTTGACTTGTTAAAGCTTCTCCTGGAATGACCTTGCAATCCTTGCATAGAGCTCTATTTGTCTTCCTAGTTAAGAGGAAGTCGATTTGGCTTCTATGTTGCCCACTTTTGAAAGTCACTAAATGTGACTCTCTTTTTATAAAGTAGGTATTTGCTAGTATTAGGTCGTATGCCATAGTAAAATCCATGATGCTTTTGCCCTCCTCATTTCGACTGCCAAAACCAAAACCTCCATGAACATTCTCATAACCTTGCCTATCACTTCCTACATGTCCATTCAAATCTCCACCAATGAAAACATTCTCTTCATTCGGTATGCTTTGCATTAAATCATCCATATCTTCCCAAAACCTTTGTTTACTCTCACTGTCTAGTCCTATTTGTGGGGCATAAGCACTAACTATATTTATTGTTTCTCCGCCTAGTACTAGCTTTACTAGTATAATTCTATCTCCTACTCTTTTCACAGCTACTACTGCGTCTTTCAATGTCCTGTCTATGATTATACCCACTCCGTTCTTGTTTCTCTCCTTTCCGGTAAACCACAATTTGTACCCTGAATTACCCACTTCCTTACTTTTCTCTCCTACCCAATTGAGTAAATAAATATTGTGACATAAAATATGAATTAATATTGATGAAAAATTTATTAAAAATGAGAAATGAAAATAAGAAAACAAAAGTAAGAAGAAAAGTAAGTAAATGGGAATTGTGACATCATAATTATGTCATTTAAAAATGGTCCACCAATCACCATATAACAAAGACACTTAAAACAAACTAAAGAGGCTGAAAATAAAAGAAAAATGTCATCTTCTTCCTTTGGACCCCAACCAGCCGAAACCTCTTCCTTTCCTCCCTCCATTGATGTTCAATCAAGCAAGCTTAATTCCTTCCTTTGTTACACCACTAAACCCTAACTCCTTTCATTAAAACTTGACCATATCTCTAGGGGAAGCTTTTGGCAGCCAAGAAGAGGAAAGAAAGTGAAGTTTGAGTTGGGAAAAATCTGCCCTATTCAAGGTTAGTGCATTAGATACTTAAAACTCTTTATTTTTATGATTTGTAACTTGAATTGAGTAAGAATTGTAACTAAAATGAACAAGAATTATGTGTATACATACTATGAATTTTCGGCAGCCCTTGTGAAGGATTTATTTTGATTGTTTTGATGGACTAAGAGTGAACTAGAGCTTATTTTTAAAGTGTATACATATACATATACAAAGAATGAAAGAGTTGAATAAGGAATTTGTGAAAACTCATGGCATTAGAGTGTATACATATACATATACAAAGAAGGGTATACATATACATATACATATACATGGCATTAGAGTTGAATAAGGAATTTTTAAAGTGTATACATATACATATACAAAGAAGGGTTATTGAGGTTCCCATGGCATTAGAATGCCAAGAAAATACCTAGAAAAATTTTTCAATCGGTACAGACAATTTTGACCCGTTAAGCCAAACGGAGGGCATTTTGGTCATTTCGCTTTCCGAGGTGATTTTTGGCCGACTTGTCCAGTTGAGTAAATAATTAATATGACATAAAATATAAAGAAACATTACTAAAAATTTAAATTGAAATTGAGTAGTGAAGGAAGAAAAAGAAAATGAGAAAAATGCTTATTAATGACATCATGAAGATGTCATTTAAAAACTATAACCAATCCTATTTAAACAACTAATTAACCAACAAATAAAAAGGACTAAATAAAGACCAAAATAAGAAAAATTCCAGCAGCCACCACTCCCACAAAAACACACCTGTAGCTCTCCATTTTCCATAACCATTCCACCATGAAAGCTCCACCAAAGCTCCCTTTCTCTCTTTGTTTCACTACTAAACCTTAAACACTCTTCACTAAAACTTGTCCCCACACCTTAAACAACCTTTTGGCAGCCTAGAAAGTGAAGGAAAGTGAAGTTTAGAGGTGGGAAAAATCTGCCCTAATCAAGGTTAGTGCATATATGTAGTTAAAATTCCTTAATTCCATGATTTAGGCTTGTAATTTAAATGAGCAAAAACTCATGTGTATGAAACATGAATTTCGGCTGCCCTAGCTATGGAATAGGAGGGAGTGTTTTTATGAGCTTGAAGTGAACTAGAGTTATGTTGGAAGGTTATAAACACAAGAATAATGGATTAAAAGTTAACTAAGATAACTTGTATAAAACATGAATTTGAATTAGGGTTTTGTGAGCAAAATGTAAACTTAGTTTAGGAAATTATTAGAGAGCATTTTAATGGTCAATAAGTGACCATTTTAGGTAAGTTGACCATTAAATGGACTGAAAAATAGGATTGCAAAGTGAGGTTGCAGGCTGCCCTAGGACAGCAGTAAATGGACTGAAATTTCAGTCCAATTACAAAGCCATAACTTTGGCTGTGTTAGTCCAATTGGTGTTTGGCTAATTGGACATGAAACTAGGCTTATAATGGCACATTTTTGCTGAAGAAACCATGCCCAAAAGACCAAAGAAAGAGGACCAAAACTTGGCCCCAATCCGGATACCCTGCAACTGATTCTGCAGAATTGACCAAATGAACAGTAACTGTTCATTTGGCCATAACTCACTGTAGATATGGTCAATTGACCTGAAATTTTTACAGAAACAAGTTAAGACATATAAAAACAACTTTCATGAAGGAACCTACCCAAAATTATGGCCAGCACCTAACCCAAATGGCAGTGGAAGTCAATGTTCATGTTACTGTAGATATGGTAATTTCTGCAGAATGCAAATCCGGCCAGCTGTGGTTTTTGGACCATATATGGAGCTACAAAACTCCAAATGGAGTGATTCAAAAAAATAAATTCATCTAGAAAAAATAAGGAACAACTTTCATGTTTTACATTTCTTCAAATTCCCACAGAAACAGTGTCCAATGGAACAGTGAAGTTGACTCACCAAAACTGAAAATTCTGCTTGTGTTGGTTTAAACTTTGGAATGGCATAAATGCTTAATGCCAACAAGTTTGGAATGCCAAATGTGGTATGTTGGGAGTGCCAAAGTCAATGTACATATTTTTATTCTAAAAGTCAACATTTTTGTTGACCAATAAGATGAATAGTGACACTAAAAATTTGAAATTCACAAATTGAAGAATTTAAAAGTTTCAAATGCCCTAGTATACCTAACAAGATTGGTTTGGATAGTTTGGCATGCCAATAGGGTTCGATTAGCGATCGCACATGGCAATATGCCATTCTGTGATTTTATGGCTTTTAGCCATTCTGACTTTGTATTGAGCTTTGGCCTTGTGCCTGATATATTTACAGCTTGTTAGCTGTTCTGTTGCACACCGGGAGATGCATATGTGACCGATGGTGTGACGGCCCGAGGTACTTGATACCCAAAGGCGCTTACCCGTTATCCATCCGATGCCTAGTGTAGGTTACTTGGGCAACCAAATGAATGAAAGTGAACAAAGTTACTGAATTAATGTATATATAACCATACTAAACAAATGAATCATACACATTCACTATATATTCGTTTTCTTGCTATTTTCTTTTATTATATTATTGCACCACTAAGCATTATTGCTTAGCGCGTTGCTTTTGCCACGCGTAGGTACTGGAGATCCCGATCGTGAGCCCAGTAGACCGCAGACTTGGTGAGTTCATCCTGTAGATCTGCACAGTGTCCGTGTCACCTCACTACTTGCAGTGCATTGGTAGGGCACTAGGTGTCATTTTGTCATTTTGTAATTAAATTTTTATTTTCTCATATGTATTTGGGATTATGTAATGTATTTTGAGGTTCATGTAAATAATAAAGATTTATGGTTATGTATGGAAGTAATTTGAGCTTTTAATTGTTATTTATATATATGAGAACCCTGAGAAATGGATGTTTGACCAAATGAAAAGGTTGTTGAGACCTGAAATTGAAAAATTGTTGAGATCTTGATATTGAGTTTTATGATGATATTGGAGTTGAGAATGAATGAATTTGTTTATTGGAAGTGTTTTTAGCAGTTCAAGAACTGCTTTCTCCATTTTTAGCCAGACTCATGGATTTTCTATAAAATTTTCGGAACCTCAAATAAATAATATTCTCGATAAATGGCTTAAATAAAGTATGTTTCATAAATTATGTTCAAAGACCTGATATAAATTAATTAAGGTATATTAGAGTGTGCCGGTACACCGTGTGGCATTACTTACTCGGGTATACTGTACACGGGTAAGGGGTGTCACATTTAGTGGTATCAGAGCACGGTTTAGGCGTTTCTGGGCCTAGATTGAGTCCATACCATGCATTGCATTTGTAAGAGTCGAGGTGACACTAACGCAGATCTGTTTATCTTTCTTATTTTGAATAGGATATGGACCCTTCATCTCAGAGAGCCGTTGAGGAGGAAGTGGAGAGTCATGCTCCACCTGCAGCAGCTGAGACTGGGGGCATGAGAGAATCTGCTCCGCCAGCTCAAGCAGAGCCTGCTCAGCCTCCACAGGCCATGTTTCAGCAAATGGCCGACTTCTTTAGACAAATGGCCGGGGTAATGCCAGCACCACCACCACCACCACCAGCTCCACAGCAGAAATCACACCTGGAAAGGCTAAGGAAGTTTGGAGCTGTGGACTTCTATGGCAAGAGAGAAGATGACTCTGTTGCAGCCGAGAATTGGTTGAACAGAACAGGCAGAGTCCTAAAACAACTCCACTGCACCCCAGAGCAGAACTTAGAAGCTGCTGTATCCTTGTTGCAAGATGATGCTTATGAGTGGTGGGACACGGTGTCCAGTGAAGTGCAGCCAGAAGCTGTAACTTGGGACTTCTTTCTCTCCGAGTTCAAGAAGAAATATGTGAGTACTGTATACCTAAAAGAAAGAAGAAGAGAGTTCATTAACTTGAGGCAGAGACAGCTATCAGTGGCCGAGTATGAGAAGGAATTTGTCCGATTAAGCCGCTATGGAAGGGAGATAGTCCCTAATGAAGCTGAAAGGTGTAAGAGATTTGAAGAGGGACTAAATGATAACATCAAGATCCAGATCACTGCCTTGGGAATCACAGAATTTAGCAAGTTAGTGGAAGATGCAATAAAGGTGGAAAAAGTAAGAATCAGTGAGCAGACCAGAAGGGATAGACAGCAGAAGAGGGGCTCGGGTCAGTCTAGTTCAGCCTCCGTGATTCGTGAAGAAGTTCAAGGGTCCTCCCGCACAGAGTTCAGCTCACCACGTGGTCGTGGTCACCTCGGGGCCTGACCACGCTCACCCCTAGGAGAGGTCAGTCCACACCATCAGTGGGCAGCTCTCCAGGGATGGGGTTCAGGGGACCAGCCCCAGCATCTTCTGCGTGTCCACACTATCAGAAATGGCATAAGGGGGAGTGTTGGAGAGTGACTGGTGCCTGCTTGAGGTGTGGGTCAACAGAGCATCAGCTGAGGAACTGTCCACGCAGAACTACTACAGCTGCTCCAACACAAGCAGAAAGACCTGCTCCTGCACCACAGAGAGGTAGAAAATCTGGCAAATCTGACGCAGTGGGACCATCACAGAGGCCTGTATCTGAGCCAGCAGAGAGGCCAGATAACAGACCACCTGCCAGAAATTATGCCCTGAGAGCTCAGGAGGAGCAAGATGCCTCGGACATCATCAGGGGTACATTCTCCATCTATAATACTCCTGTGCATGCATTGGTGGATTAAGGATCCACTCATTCCTACATTTGCATCAACCTACCCGTAGAAAGGGGGATATTGGTAGGGGAGAGTGACCAAGACATTCTGGTCACTAATCCATTGGGCCACAGTGTGGTAGTGAACAAAGTATACAAGGGTTGCCCGTTAAGGATTCAGGGGTATGAATTCTTGGCAGACCTGATTGAGTTGCCTTTCCATGAGTTTGACATGATATTGGGAATGGACTGGTTGTCACGTCATCAGGCAATAGTTGATTGCAAATTGAAGATAATTACTCTAAAAACTTCAGAGGGTAATGAGATCACAGTTGTGGGGGAAAGGACAGATTTCTTGTCCAATGTCATCTCAGCCATAGTCGCAAGAAGAATGATGAGAAAAGGCTGTGAAGCCTACCTAGCACATGTGGTGGATACTAGGCAGGCTAAGCCAAACCTGAGTGACATACCCACAGTGAGAGACTTCCCAGAGGTATTTCCTGAAGAGTTGCCTGGTTTGCCACCAGAAAGGGAAGTTGAATTTGCTATTGAGACACTGCCGGGTACAGCACCCATTTCCATTGCTCCTTATAGGATGGCACCCACTGAATTGAGGGAGTTGAAAACTCAATTGCAAGAGTTGCTGGATAAGGGGTTCATACGCCCCAGTGTGTCACCATGGGGAGCTCCAGTGCTGTTTGTGAAAAAGAAGGATGGGACTTTGAGGCTTTGCATTGATTACCGGTAGTTGAATAAAGTGACTGTGAAGAACAAATATCCGTTGCCTAGAATTGATGATCTGTTTGATCAGTTGAAGGGAGCAGGAGTATTTTCTAAGATTGATCTCAGATCAGGGTATCATCAGCTGAGGGTAAAGGATGTAGATGTGCCCAAGACTGCATTCAGGACCCGATATTGGCATTATGAGTTCCTAGTGATGCCCTTTGGCTTAACAAATGCACCAGCGACATTTATGGACCTTATGAACCGTATCTTCCATCCATACCTAGATCGGTTCGTAGTGGTCTTTATTGATGATATTTTGGTGTATTCCAAGACCAATGAAGAACATGATGAGCATTTGAGGATTGTTTTGCAAACCCTGAAGGAAAAGAAGCTGTATGCTAAGTTGTCCAAGTGTGACTTTTGGATGAATGAGATTGCATTCCTTGGACACATAGTGTCAGCTGATGGGATTAGGGTGGATCCCAAGAAAATAGAAGCAGTGATGGAATGGAAGCCTCCCAGGAATACAACTGAGGTCAGAAGTTTCTTGGGGCTAGCTGGGTATTACAGGAGATTCGTGAAGGGATTTTCCCTAATAGCTGCTCCAATGACCAAGTTGTTACACAAGAATGTCATATTTGACTGGAATGACAAGTGTCAGACCAGTTTTGAGAAGTTGAAGGCTATGTTGACAGAGGCACCGCAGTTAACACACCAAGGTCGTGAAAGGACTTCGTGGTCTACAGTGATGCCTCACATAATAGGTTAGGGTGTGTATTGATGCAAGAGGGGAAAGCGATCGCCTATGCTTCCAGGCAGCTAAGGCCACATGAACAGACTTACCCTACCCATGATCTAGAGCTCATGCAATTATCTTCGTGATCAAGATATGGAGGCATTACCTGTATGGTGAAAAATGCTACATTTACACAGACCACAAAAGCCTAAAATACTTGCCAACCCAGAAGGGGCTCAACCTTAGATAGAGGCGATGGATTGAGTTCCTGAAGGATTATGATTGTGTAATTGACTACCATCCTGGGAAGGCAAATGTAGTTGCTGATGCTTTGAGCAGAAAATCCATGACAGCTTTGAGATCATTGAATGCCCGTCTATCTTTGGTTCGAGATGGAGCTATTTTGGCCAGTTGCAAGTGAGGCCAAACTCGCTACAGCAGATACTAGATGGGCAAAAGGCGGATGAGAAGTTAATGGCTATTATGAGCAAGATCTCGAGGGAAAAGCAACCGACTATGAGGTGAAAGTGATGGGTGTCTCAGACTACAAAGGAAGACTGTGTACCAGATGATGGGGAATTGAAGATCGAGATTCTAAAAGAGGCACACACCAAAGGTGTATGCTATGCACCTGTGAAGTACAAAGATGTATCATGATCCAAGCTTCGTATTGGTGGCCTAGTATGAAGAAAGACATAGCTGACTATGTGACTAAATGCTTGACATGTCAGCAAGTCAAGGCAGAACATCAAGTTCCATCGGGTTTGCTACAGCCTATACGCATACCTGAATGGAAATGGGATCGGGTCACCATGGATTTTGTAAGTGGTCTACCTCTCACCCGGAAGAAACATGATGCAGCATGGGTGATAGTTGATAGATTGACAAAGTCAGCACACTTTCTGCCAGTTAGGACTGACTACTCACTGGAGAAGTTAGCAGAATTGTATATCAGTGAGATAGTTAGACTGCATGGAATTCCACTTTCCATCATATCTGATCGAGACCCAAGGTTTACATCGAGATTCTGGAAGAAGTTGCATGAATCCTTGGGTACACAACTCCATTTCAGCACAGCTTTCCATCCTCAGACGGATGGGCAATCTGAAAGAGTAATCCAGGTAAATAATTGAAACCAATGAAATTGATACAAATATTGAACTGAAATGATAACAATAACATGAAATATATGTCAGGTCCTTGAGGATATGCTGAGGAGTTGTGTCATTGAATTTGAGGGAAGTTGGGATAGATACCTCCCACTGGCAGAATTTGCATACAACAATAGCTACCAAGCTAGCATCCAAATGGCCCCATATGAAGCACTGTATGGGAGAAAATGTAGAACTCCAGTGTGCTGGACTGAATTGGGCGAAGACAAACTGGTAGGGCCAGACCTGGTGAAACAGGCTGAGGAGAAGGTAAAATCAATCAAAGCCAACTTAAAGGTTGCCTTAGACAGACAGAAATTTTAGGCCGACCTGAAGAGGAAAGAAATAAAATATGTGGTTGGCGACAAAGTGTTCCTCAAGGTGTCACCATGGAAGAAGGTATTGAGGTTTGGAAGGAAAGGTAAGTTGAGCCCTAGGTTTATTGGCCCATATGAAATCATCGAACGTGTGGGTCCAGTGGCCTATAGGCTAGCTTTACCACCAGAGCTGGACAAGATCCACAATGTGTTCCACGTGTCTATGCTCAGAAGATACCACTCAGATCCTTCACATGTCATCTCCAGAGAAGAAATTGAAATACAGCCGGATTTGACATACGAAGAAGAACCTCTACGGATCTTGGCTCGGGAAGTGAAAGAGTTGAGAAACAAGCAAATTCCATTGGTGAAAGTGCTTTGGAGGCACCACAACACCGAGGAGGCAACTTGGGAAAGTGAAGAGACGATGAGGCAACAGTTCCCTCAACTGTTTGCATCAGGTAAATTTCGAGGACGAAATTTAAATTAGAGGGGAAGAGTTGTAACACCCTCCTCAGACCAACTCCGCATTCTACTGCTCGGTGACCTGTCGGTCCGCATACCTAGAACGTCCGAAAAAATATTTAAACTAAAGTCAGGAACCATAATTAACTCGAATATTAATAAGAAAAATTTGGTAAAAATTTTAGAAATAAAATACAACCGAGTTAAACGAGCCGGTGCCCAAGCGATGGGTAACCAGAGGGAAGTTGCGGTTCTCGCAACGAGGAGCCCTAGACCTGGGAGAAAAATTATAAAATAATTTTTGGGACTCCAGAGAAGGGTTATTGAGGTTCCCATGGCATTAGAATGCCAAGAAAATACCTAGAAAAATTTTTCAATTGGTACAAACAATTTTGACCCGTTAAGCCAAACGGAGGGCATTTTGGTCATTTCGCTTTCCGAGGTGATTTTTGGCCGACTTGTCCAGTTGAGTAAATAATTAATATGACATAAAATATGAAGAAACATTACTAAAAATTTAAATTGAAATTGAGTAGTGAAGGAAGAAAAAGAAAATGAGAAAAATGCTTTTTAATGACATCATGAAGATGTCATTTAAAAACTATAACCAATCCTATTTAAACAACTAATTAACCAACAAATAAAAAGGACTAAATAAAGGCCAAAATAAGAAAAATTCCAGCAGCCACCACTCCCGCAAAAACACACCCGTAGCTCTCCATTTTCCATAACCATTCCACCATGAAAGCTCCACCAAAGCTCCCTTTCTCTCTTTGTTTCACTACTAAACCTTAAACACTCTTCACTAAAACTTGTCCCCACACCTTAAACAACCTTTTGGCAGCCTAGAAAGTGAAGGAAAGTGAAGTTTAGAGGTGGGAAAAATCTGCCCTAATCAAGGTTAGTGCATATATGTAGTTAAAATTCCTTAATTCCATGATTTAGGCTTGTAATGGATGAGAAATTGTAATTTAAATGAGCAAAAACTCATGTGTATGAAACATGAATTTCAGCTGCCCTAGCTATGGAATAGGAGGGAGTGTTTTTATGAGCTTGAAGTGAACTAGAGTTATGTTGGAAGGTTATAAACACAAGAATAATGGATTAAAAGTTAACTAAGATAACTTGTATAAAACATGAATTTGAATTAGGGTTTTGTGAGCAAAATGTAAATTTAGTTTAGGAAATTATTAGAGAGCATTTTAATGGTCAATTAGTGACCATTTTAGGTAAGTTGACCATTAAATGGACTGAAAAATATGATTGCAAAGTGAGGTTGCAGGCTGCCCTAGGACAACAGTAAATGGACTGAAATTTCAGTCCAATTACAAAGCCATAACTTTGGCTGTGTTTGTCCAATTGGTGTTTGGCCAATTGAACATGAAACTAGACTTATAATGGCACATTTTTGCTGAAGAAACCATGCCCAAAAGACCAAAGCAAGAGGACCAAAACTTGGCCCCAATCCGGATACCCTGCAACTGATTCTGCAGAATTGACCAAATGAACAGTAACTGTTCATTTGGCCATAACTCACTGTAGATATGGTCAATTGACCTGAAATTTTTACAACAACAAGTTACGACATATACAAACAACTTTTATGAAGGAACCTACCCTAAATTATGGCCAGAACCTAACCCAAATGGCATTGGAAGTCACTGTTCATGTTACTGTAGATATGGTAATTTCTGCAGAATGCAAATCCGGCCAGCTATGGTTTTTGGATCATATCTGGAGCTACAAAACTCCAAATGGAGTGATTCAAAAAAATAAATTCAACTAGACAAAATAAGGAACAACTTTCATGTTTTACATTTCTTCAAATTCCCACAGCAACAGTGTCCAATGGAACAGTGAATTTGACTCACCAAAACTGAAAATTCTGCTTGTGTTGGTTTAAACTTTGAAATGGCATAAATGCTTAATGCCAACAAGTTTGGAATGCCAAATGTGGTATGTTGGGAGTGCCAAAGTCAATGTACATATTTTTATTCTAAAAGTCAACATTTTTGTTGACCAATAAGATGAATAGTGACACTAAAAATTTGAAATTCACAATTTGAAGAATTTAAAAGTTTCAAATGCCCCAGTATACCTAACAAGATTGGTTTGGATAGTTTGGCATGCCAATAGGGTTCAGTTAGCGATCGCACATGGCAATATGCCATTCTGTGATTTTATGGCTTTTAGCCATTCGACTTTGTATTGAGCTTTGGCCTTGTGCTCGATATATTTACACTTGTTAGCCGCTCAAGGCACAACCTGGAGATGCATATGTGACCGATGGTGTGACGCCCGAGGTACTTGATACCCAGCGCGCTACTCGTTATCCATCCAATGCCTAGTGTAGGTTACTTGGGCAACTAAATGAATGAAAGTGAACAAAGTTACTGAATTAATGTATATATAACCATACTAAACAAATGAATCATACACATTCACTATATATTCGTTTTCTTGCTATTTTCTTTTATTATATTATTGCACCACTAAGCATTATTGCTTAGCGCGTTGCTTTTGCCACGCGTAGGTACTGGAGATCCCGATCGTGAGCCCGTGAGACCGCAACCGGTGAATTCATCCTGCAGACCGCATGCACGTTGTCCGTGTCACCTCACTACCTGCAGTGCATTGGTAGGGCACTAGGTGTCATTTTGTCATTTTGTAATTAAATTTTTATTTTCTCATATGTATTTGGGATTATGTAATGTATTTTGAGGTTCATGTAAATAATAAAGATTTATGGTTATGTATGGAAGTAATTTGAGCTTTTAATTGTTACTTATATATATGAGAACCCTGAGAAATGGATGTTTGACCAAATGAAAAGGTTGTTGAGACCTGAAATTGAAAAATTGTTGAGATCATGATATTGAATTTTATGATGATATTGGAGTTGAGAATGAATGAATTTGTTTATTGGAAGTGTTTTTAGCAGGTTCCGAAGAACTGTTTTCTCCATTTTTAGCCGGTACTGCGCCGGATTTTCTATAAAATTTTCGGAACCTCAAATAAATAATATTCTCGATAAATGGCTTAAATAAAGTATGTTTCATAAATTATGTTTAAAGACCTGATATAAATTAATTAAGGTATATTAAAGTGTGCCGGTACACCGTGTGGCATTACTTACTCGGGTATCAGACACGTAAGGGTGTCACACCCAAAGCGCCAATCTGCTATCCACCGATCGTCTAGTGTAGGTTACTTGGGGCAACCAAATGAATAAAAGTGGACAAAGTAAATGATATACAATACCAAACAAATATAACATATACATTCATTACTTATTTATTTCTTGCTATTTCCTTTATTTTATTATTGCACCACTAAGCATTATTGCTTAGCGCGTTGCTTTTGCCACGCATAGGTTCTGGAGATACCGATCGTGAGCCCAGTAGACCGCTGACTGGGTGAGTCCATCCTGCAGTTCTGCACAGTGTCCGTGTCACCTCAACTTCTGCAGTGCATTGGTAGGACACTAGGCGTCATTTTGATATTTTGTAGCTAATTTTTACTTCCTCATATGTATTTAAACTTATGTAATGTATTTTGATGTTCATGTAAATAATGAAAGTTATGGTTATGAATGCAAAATTTGAGCATTTATTTATTGTTATATATGAGCATTATGAGAAATGGATGTTTGAGAAATGAAAAGGTTGTTGAGAACCGAAATTGAAAATTGTTGAGATTTTGGATATTGGAGTTTGAGATGATTGAATACAAATATTGGAAGTGTTTTTAATAGGTTCCGAAGAACTGTTTTCTCCATTTTTAGCCGGTACTCTGCCGGATTTTCTTTAAAATTTTCGGAACCTCAAATAAATGAAAATTTCGATAAATGGCTTAAATAAATTATATTTCACAAATTATATTCAAAAGCATGATAAAAATTAAATAAGGCATATTAGAGTGTGCCGGTACACCATGTGACATTGCTTACTCGGGTATACTGTACACGGGTAAGGGGTGTCACACCAAAAATCCAGACACATAGAAAGGCGCTACCACATTATTAGAGAAATAGTTGGGCAAGGCAATGTAGCCATACAGAAAATAGCATCAGCTGAAAATCCAGCTGATCCATTCACTAAGCCTATGTCACAGACTCAGCTAGACTGTCATCTTGAGAAGATGGGTCTAAGATATTGTAGTGAATGGCTCTAGTGCTAGTGGGAGATTGTTAGTAGTATGCCCTAGAGCATATCATTTAGTATGTATCTTGTACATATTTTTATTAATAAATGGCATTTTCACTTTTCCGTTTACATAATATATTTATGTGTAATAGAAAAGGTCCATTGATATTTTATTAGAAATTCTATTCTTAAGTTGTTTAGAATATGAGTGACAGTATTTCTAGTACAAAGTATCATAAATTGGTTCACAATCGAGGATACTTCATAATAAGGACATGACTTATCCAGAAAGATTGTATTCATGTTTGTTACCAAGTTATTTATATGAGATATAAATAAGATGGAATGGTAAGTCTCAAGCATATAGCAAACATGATAGGCACTTATAAATGATAAGTAGGCCGAACCAGTGACACTTATGACAAGCACATGGAGTTTTCTCTTGTCAATGTTTTGTCATAAATCATATCAGTGCATATAATCTTTAGACCTGAAATAGCACAATTATCTTGTATATAGGTAGTTTGAGTTTGATACTGCTTTTATACTTGTACTGTGTATTGGTATATGGGCATGTGTTGGCTCCTACTAGTTATATATGGAGGTAGGTGTTGATCAAGATAAAATTTATTCCTTTAAGTAAATAGAGATAAAATCCTATGTTCATTTAATTGTTCTTAATGTTTCAAGTTCCTGGCCAAGACAGATAGATTTATTCAGAAAAGAGTTTCTGATGAGAAAATCTTTTTAATCAAGAACTGGAATTAAAAGAGAACATAATATTCATAGCAGATGGAGTTTGACATAAACCATGACTCCAGCTTGAGTTGGGATTTTGTACCAGAGAGATTCTAGTGCATGGTAACATATGATTATAGGTTCATTTAAGGTAAAACTTCATACTAATTGGGTGGCCATGGCATGCTATGCTAGGTGTTAACCATGGTCTATGAGGTGCATAAAATGATTTAGAGAAATCATTTATGGTAAGAAAGAGTTCTGATGATATTAAGAGTTGATATCATATCTCATTGCCAATTAGTGATGAGCCTAGTAAGTCACACACATACACAAGTTATCACCTAATTAAATATGATTTAATTAATTAATTAAAGAGTTTAATTGATTAATTAAATAGGTTTGGTTTGCAATTAGATTGCAAAGTCCCTAGCATGACTTGAAACCAAATCTAGATTATTGGATGTATAGTATAAGTTAAATTTATATTTAAAGTGTTTAAATTTGAATTTAATTAATGAGAAATTAATTAATAGAGATTAATTAATTAATTTATATTTGATATAAATTGATTAGAAGAAGAGAAATAATTATTTTGGGTTAAGAATTCAAAATTAAGACACAGGGACATTTTGGTCATTTCGTAGTGTGACACGTGGCACCATGAGATGGTGACACATGGCATTACACATAAGCTTGCTAAATATCTTTTAATCATGTAAGATGATTAAAATTAAGATTAAATATAGGTTTGACACTTGGCACAATGTGATTGGGTCACTTAAACCTAGAGTTAATCAAAGATTGAGAAGTGGCAAGTGTTTAATGTGTTAACCAAGCTATATAAGTGTTGTTATGAGAAAAATAAAATACAACCAGCAACCACACTCCTTTGTCATGCCATTTTGAAGCTCTCCCTCTCTTCCTCTTCATCTCTCATCAATTCAAAGAGATTAGCCATCAATCTCTTGAATTAAAAATACTAGAAATTGTTTCTAGTATCCTGTTTACATCTCTAATCTCTTAAAAGGCAGAACATGAATTTCTAATTAATAGAAAAAGCTTTAAAAGCTATAGGGCTGCCATAGGTGTTCTTGGTGTGGACAAGCTAGAGGGACAATATTTGGTGTCCTAAAGTTGAATCTCAAAGGCGCAAATACGCTGCAGCGTATTAAGAGGTTAGTGTAATCGTTCTTGATTTAATCTAGGGTTCTAAAATTAATCTGATTAATTTTAAAATCTTAAATGGCAAATACAGATCCAAAAACATATTAAAAGAGTTTTAATATGTTGTTTATCATTGAAATCAAATAGATAAAGATAAATCTTGCTTGATGCATGTGACCCTAGGTGAAAATTTTTGAATTCAATGGTATAAACTTGTGTTTTTCACGCTTTCGTTCCTCCATTTCTTGTATTTTACTTTCTTGTATTTCATTATTTTATGTCTCCTCACTAACATTTAAATTTAGTTCTAGGCATCCTACCTGTCCGAATAGACACTGGTCACCGGAACAGTAGAACGCATTACCAAACATAGGGGTGTTACAGACTAAGTGCTCCAGCACGCTGTGTAGCATGCCTTGCTCGGCTATACTGTAGATGGGCGATGGGTGTTACATATAGTGCCTAGGAAGGGTGGGACAACTGTCGTTCAAAATGTAAATAAAGAACTAATCCCTACTAGGGTAGTCACTGGTTGGCGCATGTGCATAGATTATAGGATATTGAATAGTGCCACTTGAAAAGACCATTTTCCTCTCCCTTTCATAGACCAAATGCTAGAAAGGCTAGTAAAATATTCCTACTTTTGTTATCTAGATGGGTATTTAGGATTTTTTCAAATTCTTATTCACCCATAAGACCAAGAGAAGACCACATTCACATGTCCTTATGAAACCTTTGCAGATAGAAAAATGTCTTTTGGTCTTTGTAATGCCGCTGTTACTTTTTAAAGATGCATGATGGCCATTTTTTCTGATTATATTGAAAATATCATGGAAGTTTTTATGGATGATTTTTCTGTTTATGGAACTACTTTTGATGATTACCTAGCTAACTTATCCAAGGTGTTACAAAGATATGAAGAATCAAACCTAGTTCTGAATTGAGAAAAATGTCACTTCATGGTAAGGGAGGGCATAGTTCTTGGCTATCTGATATCAGAAAGAGGGATTGTAGTTGACAAGGCGAAAGTTGATATCATTGAAAAAATGCCACCACCAACATCAATCAAAGAAGTGTGAAGCTTTTTGGGAAATGTAGGCTTTTACAGAAGATTCATCAAAGATTTTTCCAAAATAGCTAACCCATTGACTAATTTATTAAGTCAAGATGCTTCCTTTGATTTTGATGAAAATTGCCTTGTTTCTTTCAACAGGATAAAAGAGGCCTTAATCTTAGCACCTATTATGCAACCACCTGATTGGGAGCTACCATTTCAAATCATGTGCGACGCAAGTGACTATGCTGTTGGAGCAATACTCGGACAAGGAAGGATAAGAAGCTCCATGCCATTTACTACGCCAGCAGAACACTTGATGATGAGCAAATCAACTACACTACCACAGAAAAGGAATTCCTAGCAATAGTGTCTGCAATTAACAAATTTAGATCCTATCTTCTCGAATCAAAAGCAATTGTATACACAAACCATGCTACTATCAGGTACCTTTTGAACAAGAAGGAAGTAAAGCTAATGTTAATTCGATGGATTTTACTCCTATAGGAGTTTGACCTTAAAATCAAGGACAAGAGCGGGACTGAGAATGTGGTAGCTAATCACCTTTCAAGATTGAGATAAGAGGACTTAGAAGAACATAAAGAGTTGCCAATAGATGACTCATTCCCAGATGAACACCTATTAGCCTTATCCCAAGCCCCATGGTATGCTGATTTTGTGAATTTTCTTGAATGCAGGGTATTGCCACTCAACATGTCTTACTAGTAAAGGAAGAAATTCCTACATTATGTGTGATACTACACATGGGAGGAAACTCTGTTGTACAAGAGATGTAATGACAGGCTGATAAGAAGATGCATACCGAAGAAGGATATAGAGAGCATTCTTCAGCATTGCCATTCATTGCCATATGGAGGACACTTTGGCACCACAAAAACAGCAACCAAGATTTTTTACAAGTGGGATTCTACTGGCCTAATATGTTTAAGGATGTGAGATCCATTGTGCTAGCTTGTGATCAATGCCAAAGAACAGGTAACATTTCCAAAAGGAATGAAATGCCACTGTACAGTATACTTGAAGTAGTGCTATTTGATGTGTGGAGGATAGACTTTATGGGTCCATTCTCCTCTTATTTTGGAAACAAGTATATTCAGGTTGGTGTTGATTATGTGTCAAAATGGGTAGAAGCAATAGCCACACCAACCAACGATGCCAGAGTGGTCACAAAATTCCTTAAGAAGAACATCTTCATGAGATTTGGCACACCACAAGCAATAATCAGCGATGGCAGAAGTCACTTCTACTACCAACAATTTGAAACACTATTGAAGAAGTATGGAGTGACTCACATGGTGGCCACACCTTATCATCCTCAAACCAGTGGTTAAGTAGAAATTTCAAACAGGGAGGTAAAATGTATACTAGAGAAAATAGCAAACCGCTCAAGAAAGGATTGGTTTATGAAGTTAGATGATGCACTGTGGGCATACCACACTTCATATAAAACTCTAATTGGAACAACACCCTTTCAGCTGATCTATGGGAAATCATGCCAACTCCCTATCGAACTTGAGTATAAGGCCTATTGGGTAATTTAGGCCCTGAACTTTGACCTCAAAGCCACGGGTTAAAAAAGACTCTTACAGCTCAATGAGTTGGATGAAATCAAGCAAGATGCCTATGAGAATGCCAAAATCTTCAAGGACAAAACCAAAAGATGGCATGATAAGCACATAACAAGAAAAGAAATAAAGGAAAGAGACCTTGTCCTGCTCTTTAACTCTAGGTTAAAACTTTTTCTAGGGAAGTTGAGATCACGATGGTCCGAGCCCTTTAAGGTTATGCAAGTCTTCCCACATGGAGCTATAGAGATTTGGAATGAAACCTCAGGTGCATTCAAAGTGAATGGGAAAAGGCTGAAGCCATACTTTTAGGGAAAACCCATAGAGAAGGGAGCTAACAGCGCCTTTGACAACCCTCCAGACATACTATGAACAACAAGGGAACAGTCCAGCTAAACACTATAAACAAGCACTCTTTGGGAGGTAACCCAAAATTTCTAAATTTCATTTATTTTAACTCTTATTTTATTTTTGTTTTATGTTTATTCATATTTTATTTCGTAGGTACCCCAAGTCCCAATTCTTCAAAAGTAGGGAACCGAAGGCAAGGGACGAAAGGAGACATCAAGTCAAAACCACGCAAGAGGAGATTATATAAAACCGGGGAAGTAGCTCTATTGCTAATTTTTACATTCATTTCATTCATAGTGGTAGCATAAAATTTTAATACAGGGAGAATTGGAGAGCTAAAAAATTACACGGGTCATGTAAAAATTTTGCAGGCCCCATGTAACCTTGTAGAACCTCGGAATCACACCTACATAACCCCTAGAAACTTACACAGGTTAACCCCGTGTAATGTTACACGATGCATGCTTTGACAATGGAGAGAGAAATTTTACGTTTGAGGGAGACAAGAAGTTACACAAGTCCCAAATCCAATTTACACAGGCCGTGTAACTTAGCTAGCAATGTAACTTGGCAGCAGGAAGTTACATGGGTCTCATAACAGATTTACACGGGCTATGTAACTTAGTAGAAAAGGAAAAATTTAGGACAGAAAGTTACACAAGTTCGATGGTTGGAACCCGTGTAACTTTCCGTGTAGTCATACACACTCTGTGTATCATGTCACAGATGCGATACCTAGGGAGCAAAATGGGCAAAACAAAGGGTCACAACGATCCTTTAAATTTGCCTAACTCCTATTAAACTCCCTCCCACTCAAAAAATCTTCCTCTCCAAGCTTCCTTCCCTTTAAAAACCCCTTAAATCTCCTCTAGCCTCACAAAACCCTAGCCTTTCTTTCTCCAAAATCACTAATGGCACCTGCAAAGAGACCAGCCAGAAGAATGGACTATTTCTTAAGGCAAGGAGGAGACTCCTCACCCTCACCTCCTCAGCCATCACCCCAGCACCCAAGAACAAAGATAGCCCCACCACCACAACCACAACCCCAACCACAACTAGCACCTCAACCATAACCTCCACAGCTAGCACAACCCGAGTTCTCCATTGCCTAGACATTCTGTGATTTCACCCACTGAGACTTATGTGCGCAGCTTAACAACAGGAGGATTATCTCCACCAAGCATATGGATTTTGGGTTATTGAAGCAACTTAGGCTATATGAGGAGATTGATGGGCTACTCGATGGCATTGGATGGACCAGGTTTGCCCAACTCTAATTTCCTACCTACCAGGACACTGCCCTAGTGTTCCTTGGGAGTTTTAAGGCCACCCTATGGCCCATAGATCACGAAGATAGGGGGAGGATCAAATTTTAGCTACTTGGCATTGATCGAGTAATGAACATGTATGAGTTCAACGCAGTATTCAGCTTTAACAGTGCTGGATTCTAAGAGATCCTGCAAAATAGGATGATTTACAACAGTGTGGACTTTTGGACTGATGTTTATAACTCCAACAAATCCAAATCCTCTGGCATCACCAGCCCTATTTTGAGGTACATGCACTAGCTCAGCGCCCACACCATCATAGGCTATGATGACAACTTAGGCGTGGTAAATGCCAATGAGCTCTTCTTTCTTTGGTTTATGGTTATCGGGCAGTGTTGCAGCACGGGTTTCTTCTTATGCAACCACCTTCGCCGCATCTCTCACTAGTCGACAAACCACATAGTGCTTAGTGGACTTATCACTGCCATAGCACTCCACTTCGGATTTGTCTTGGGGTATCATAAGCTGCGCTCCATCCCTGGCATTATCAGAATTGACCAAACCATCTGCATATCCATAGGGATGTGCAAGAAGGTTGGGAACACCTGCCTCCTGCTCAATGTCGATGGGAATATCATCCCCAGGAGAGACGAAGCACAAGCAGAGCCTGGTAAACCATCACAGCCATAGGAGGAAGCCCAAAAGCCACTCCACCACGAGTCCCTAGGCCGAGTGCCTCCCTACACTCCACCACTGACAGACCCTATCCTCGCATGCCTTCAGCGAATGGAGATCACCATAAATAATACGATTCAAGATAGTCTCCAGGAGGCCCATAACAAGCTGGACATGACCATGGAGAGGGTCGATGAAGAGAGACCATCATCCCCATCAGAGGCTTTTTAGAGTTATGACTATAAGACATGCTCCTTCATGTAAAAACTTATATGCCTTAGTCCTACTCAGTGCTTATGAGTCTCTATTACTAGCTTTTTGTCCAAACTTTCAATTTTTAATAAATAATATACTTTTTGATAATTTTGTGTGATATACCTTAATATTGCATATTGTGTTGCCATTGAGGACAATGTCATCTTTGAGTTTGGGGGTATAGATGCATTTCATGCACTGCATATCATTGCATTTCTGTGATGCCCCTCAACCATCTATAGTGTAGCTGAGCGAGGAGTGCCACATTCGGTGCCGGAGCACCCTATCTTATGCTATCCTATTCATGTTAATTTTAAACTTATAGAAAACATGTGGTGAAATTTTTTTTGTCACAATTTAAGTTTTGTTGATACCCAAGCAGAACCTCCTCTGTTTAATTAACATCTGGCAGGTTCCACTAGTTACCTGTTAAAAAAAATTTCATATCTCTACATGTCATATCATGTCATTTTTGCTCATACAATTTCAAGTTCATTCATTCATTCATATAGAAATTCATATACAAAAATTCATAACTTTATTTACAATCCAAAATATATATTTACACTTTTTATTTACATCACAAACTAGTAATTACATCATGATTATACACAATGAACCAAAATACTAGTCTATACATGGGCCCTACCAAAATATAAAAGATTGGTGAGGTGACTCTGGACGGTGGCAGATCTGGTCATAGCTCTATCCGAATACTATTATGGGGGCTACTGCTGTGGCGGCTACTGATCTCCAGTACCTACGCGATGGAAAAACCAACGAGCTAAGAAAATTGCTTAGTGGTTCATAATTTAAAAGAAATGAAATTAAATAATTAAAATAATTATTGTATGCTAAATTCCACATATTCTAAGTTATTTATGAATTTTCTACACTTTAGGAACAATTGGATTTAACAGTATCTTTTCTGGTCCTTGCTTATGTTTTCAGTCTTAATTAAAATATAACAGTGCCCAAGTAACCTATAACAGACTGTAAATGCTGGATACGTAGGAGTATACTGGTTAGACAGCCATATGTCTAGCTTGTATACAACTGTCATGTCAGGCACTAGGCCAGCGAGCAGGCATTTAAAACCAGATATATCATTAGGCATAACGGCCAACGGGTAGGCAAATAGCCTGTAGAATAATCCTGTCAGACATACTTTGTCGATCAATGATTATTCCTATAGGCAGTACTGCAATCTGTAGTCCCTAATTGGTATACCAATCGATCCATATAATATACATAAGCCTAGGTTTACTTTGGGCAATTAAGCATTATTAATATCTTATTAGACTTTTCATGTCATTTTGTAGTGGGAAAGTGTATCCCACATATCTATTTCATGTAATTTAGCAAGTAATGACTTATTATGAATAAGTTAATAATTTATTTCTAGAACTTTTCTTCAGGTTCAATTCCAATATCTTAACTTTGCATATCAATTTAAGTAATTTATTACTACTTTTTGGACACACTTCCTCAATGGAAGTTGTTCCTCCATGTCTTGTCTTTATTTTCCTTTTTGAATCATGTCATTTGAATTTGTATAACTCAAGTTATGGTCAAATAACCATAACTAGGTCAATTCTGAATTTTTGGTGCCTTTACTAGGCAGTTTTGATATTATACTTTGCCAATTTTATTTGAGTAGTTTGCTGCCATATTTAGGTCTACTATTCTTCATAGGATATGTTTCTCTATGTATTATTGTCACTCAGAATTTTTCATTGTAATTTTTCAAGTCTTGTAGAGTTACTTATAGTCAAGTTATTGGACTAGACTCAAATGTCTTGTAGTAATAGGATTTCAATTAGGGTAGTAGCTTTGATCCAATATTTGAGCTTCTTACATTTATAAGGTGAGGAAGATGTCTAAAACAAAATTAAAGGTCTATTTCTTAGCTTTCCATAATGGTATGGCTCATTTTAATTGAAGACTTCTAGTGGGAGATATGCTTAACTACTTTACCTTCTTGCATCAGAACACACCCAAGCCAATTATGAGAGGCATCATTGAAGATCACATAGTCTTTCTCAGACTCTAGCTGTGTCAGCACTGGAGCTTCTGTGGGCATAGCCCTTAGCTTTTCAAAAGTGGCTTGACATTTGTCATTCCAGTCAAACTTGACATTCTTGTGTAGCAACTTAATCAATGGGGCTGCTATAAGAAAGAATCTCTTCACAAATCTCCTGTAGTATCCTGCTAACCTAAAAAGCTTTTAACTTCTGTTACATTTCTAGGAGGCTTCCATTCAACTATTGCTTCAATCTTCTTTGGATCTACCCTAATCCCATCTGCTGATACAATGTGTCCAAGGAAGGATATCTCATCCAACTAGAAATCACACTTAGACAGCTTGGCATATAACTGCTTTTCCTGTAGTATCTGTAGTACTACTCTCAGGTGTTCATCACGCTCCTCCTAGTTCCTAGAATACACCAGAATATCATCTATAAAGACCACTATGAACCGATCCAAGTAGGAGTGAAAGACATGATTCATTAGGTCCATAAAAGCCGCTAGTACATTCGTTAGCCCAAATAGCATCACTAGAAACTCATAGTGTCCATATCGGGTCCTGAAAGCAGTTTTAGGCACATTTGTCTCTTTTATTCTCAAATGGTGATAGCCTGATCTAATATCTATCTTGGAAAACACATCGGCCTACTTATCATTTATAAGTGCCTATCATGTTTGTTATATGGCATGAAACTCACCATTCCATCTTATTTATATCTCATATAAATAACTTGGGAACAAACATGAATACAATCTTTCTGGATAGGTCATGTCCTTATTATGAAGTATCCTTGATTGTGAACCTATTTATGATACTTTGCACTAGAAATACTATCACTCATATTCTCAACAACTTAAGAATAGAATTTTTAACAAAATATCAATGGACCTTTTCTATTACACATAATTATATTATGTAAACGAAAAAGTGAAAATGCCTTTTATTAATAAAAATATGTACAATATACATACTAAATAATATGCTCTAGGGCATACTACTAACAGCTGCCGGGGTAGGTCTCTCTGTCTTGGGTGGAACAGTGGGAACACTAGCATTCCTCTGTGGATAATCCTTCAAGAAGTGATTCGTAGACCCACATCTGAAACACCCACCAGTCAACAATTTGCACTCTTCTCTGTGGGGCCTCCCATAATGTGTACAAGCTGGTAGTGGGGCTGATCCCCGTGTAGCTGCACCTGGTGAACTACCCACTGATGCACTAGACTATCCTCCTCTCCTTGGAGCAAACTGAGATTTTTGCCTCTTACCTCAACCTTAAGTCTGACCCTAAGACTCCTTAGGTTTCTTATTACCAATGGTTACTGAACTAGACAGACCAGATCCAGAACCCCTCTTACATTGCCTGTCTTTTCTGGACTGCTCTTCATTTCTGACTCTTAGTCTGTGATGGGATGAGATGTGACTATTAGTCTGACATTGTCATTCAGTCCATCCTCAAACCTTTTACACTTATCAACCTCTGTAGGCATGATCTCTAATGCATATCCACTAAGTCTCATGAATTCCTACTCATATTCGAAAACTGTAAGTTGCCTCTGCCTCAATGCCAGGAATTCTCTCCTTCTGGCCTCCAAGTGCACATGGCTGATGTATTTCTTTCTGAATTCAGCCAGAAAGAACTCCCAAATGATCTGTGTAGGTTGTACCACTCTCGATATGGTCACCCACCATCTATATATCCTCTTGTAGCAGTGATAGAGCACACTCCAACTGTAGCTCTAGGGTCCAGTGCAGCTCCTGTAATACCCTCTCTGTCCTCTCCAGCAAATACTATGCTACAACTGGATCATTCTCTTTCTTACCCTTGAAGTCAATTGCCCCATACTTTTGCAGTCTCTCTAGTGGGGATCTGTGTACAGGTTACGACTGTGGGGGCGGTGGTGGTTGTGGTTGTGGAGGTGGAGGTGGCTGTGGCTGAGGGATGGCTCCGATGACCTAATAGAGCAGTTGAGTCATCTATTCAAGGAAGGCCTGCTGTGCTCTCCCCATAGTACCACGGGATGACTCGGCTCTACTGCTTCGCTTCCTATTAAAAGCAAGTGTGGGTGCATGACTCTCTACCTCATCCTCCATCGGTCCAGGAGGTCCGTGCTCTGAAGGATTAGATGCCATCGATACTATAAAATAGACAAAGAACAGATCTACATTAGTGCCACCTTGACTGAATTTAAAGGCCCATGCATGTGATAAAAACTATTTCTTTCTATCTATCTAGGTCTAGGACTGCCTAAACCTATGCTTTGATACCACTAAAATGTAACGCCCCTCGCTCGTCTATAATGTAGCTAAGCGAGGAGTGCCACATTCAGTGCCGAAGAACCCTATCTTATGTTATCCTATTCATTGTTAATTTTAAACTTACAGAAAATATGTGGTGAATTTTTTTTTTGTCACAATTTAAGTTCTGTGGATACCCGGGCAGAACCTCCTCTGTTTAATTAACATATGGCGAGTTCCACTAGTTACCTGTTAAAAACAATTTCATATCTCCACATGTCATATCATGTTTTGCTCATACAATTTCAAGTTCATTCATTCATATAGAAATTCATATACAGAAATTCATAACTTTATTTACAACCTAAAATATATGTTTACAATTTTTATTTACATCACAAACTAGTAATTACATCATGATTATACATAATAAACCAAAATACTAGTCTATACTTGAGCCCTACAAAAATATAACAGACTGGTCAGGTGACTCTAGACAGTGGCAGATCTAGTCAGAGCTCTGTCCGAACAATACTGTGGCGGCTACTGCTGTGGCGGCTGCTGATCTCTAATACCTACGCGATGGAAAAACCAACACGCTAAGCAAATTGCTTAGTGGTGCATAATTTAAAAGAATTAAAATAATTATTGTGTGCTAAATTCCACGTATTCTAAGTTGTTTATAAATTTTCTACACTTTGGGAACAATTGGATTTAACAGTATATTTTCTGATCATTGCTTATGTTTTCAGTCTTAATTAATGTATAACAGTGCCCAAGTAACCTATAACAGACTATAAGTGTAACACCCTCCCGGTAGCAACTCCGTACATTCTACTGTTCCGGTGACCGGTGTCGGTCCGGACAGCTAGAACGTCCGGAAAAATATTTAAACTAAAGTCAGGGACCATAATTAACTCAAATATTAATGAGAAAAATTTAGTAAAAATTTTAGAAATAAAATACAGTTAAGTCAAAAGAGCCGGTGCCCAAGCGATGGGTAACCAGAGGTAAGTTGCGGTTCTCGCAACGAGGAGCCCTAGACCCGGGGGAAAAATTATAAAATAATTTTTGGGACTCCAGAGAAGGGTCATTGAGGTTCCTATGGCATTAGAATGCCAAGAAAATATTTAGAAAATTTTTTCAATCGGTACAGACAATTTTGACCCGTTAAGCCAAACGGAGGGCATTTTGGTCATTTCGCCTTCAGAGGTGATTTTTGGCCGACTTGCCCAGTTGAGTAAATAATTAATATGACATAAAATATGAAGAAATATTACTAGAAATGAAATTTGAAATGAGTAGTGAAAGAAAAGAAAAGAAAATGCAAAATAATGTAAAAAAATGACATCATTTAAAAATTTTGACCAATCATAATTAAGCACCCATTTGACTAACAAATTAAAGAGATAAATGAAGACTAAAGAGGACCAAAAACCAGCAGGCATTCTTCTTCTTCTTCTTCCCCAAAACGTGACTCTTCCCATCTCCCTCCATTGATGAGCTTGGCAAGCTCATGAAACCCTAAACTCCCACCATATTTCCTTGAGTTCCCAACACTAAATTTTACCCTAGAACCTTGCTTAATATTTTGGGAGCTAAAAGAGAAGAAGAAATTGAAGTTTTGGGTTGGCTTGGATTTAAGCTACAAGAGGTTAGTGCACTATATATCAAAAACTCTTTAATTTCATCCATAGGAACTTGAATTTAGCAAGAATTTGTAAATTAAGTGGATGAAATTTATGTATATGTACTCCATAAATTTCGGCTGCCCTAGGGAGAAATAGGATTGAGTGTTTTTGAATGGACTTGGAATGAATTAGAAATCATGAATAAAGTATATAAACATAAGGAAATGAGTTAGTTAGTCAACTAGGGTAACTTGTACAAAATCTTGAATTTGAGCTAGGGTTTTGGGAGTAAAGTGTGGACTTGGATTATGAATTGATTAGAGAACATTTTAATGGTCAATTAGTGACCATTTTAGGTAGATTGACCAATAAATGGACTGAAAAATGAGATTGCAAAGTGAGGTTGCAAACTGCCCTAGGACAGCAGCATAGGGACTGAAAATTCAGTCCCTTTGCACTGCCATAACTTGGGCTGTGCAAGTCCAATTGGTGTTTGGCCAATTGGACATGAAACTAGGTTTATAATGGCACATTTTTGCTGAAGAAACCATGCCCAAAAGACCAAAGCAAGAGGACCAAAACTTGGCCCCAATCCAGATACCCTGAAACTGCCTCTGCAGAATTGACCAAATGAACAGTAACTGTTCATTTGGCCATAACTCACTGTAGATTTGGTCAATTGGCCTGAAATTTTTACAGCAACAAGTTAAGACATATACAAACAACTTTCATGAAGGAACCTACCCCAAATTATGGCCAGAACCCATTCAACCAAGTGACTCAAGTTACTGTTCATGCACTGTAGATATGGTAAATTTCTGCAGAATGCATATCCGGACAGCTTGGGTTTTTGAGCCATATCTGGAGCTACAAAACTCCAAATGGAGTGATTCAAAAAAGGAAATTCAACTAGACAAAATAAGGAACAACTTTCATGTTTTACATTTCTTCAAATTCCAACAGTAACAGTGTCCAATGGAACAGTGAAGTTGACTCACCAAAACTGAAAAATCTGCTCCTTTGGTTTAATGCTTGGAAATGGTATTAACACTTAATGCCAACAAGTTTTAAACACAAAATGTGGTATGTTGGGAGTGCCAAAGTCAATGTACACATTTTTATTCTAAAAGTCAATATTTTTGTTGACCAATGAGGTGAATAGTGACACCAAAACCAAAAAATTGGAAATTTTGCCAAAATGACCTAAGCTTTGAGAAAGTGACCAAAACTAACAAGTTTTGAATACAAAATGTGGTATGTTGGGAGTATTAAAACCAATGTACCTATTGTTTATGCAAAAGTCAACATTTTAGTTGACTAATGAAATGAATAGTGACATGAAAACTTGAAATTCAAAAATTGTGAAACTTAAAAATGCAAAATGCCCTAGTAGGCCTAATGTGATTGGCTTGGATAGTTTGGCATGCCAATAGGGTATTGTTTAGCAGTACTGCGAAACGAAAGGCTTTATGCCTGTATTCATGGCTTTTATGCCCGTATTCATGGCTTTATGCCCGTATTCATGGCTTTTATGCCCGTATGCATGGCTTTTATGCCCGTTTATGTGATATCATGGCTCTTTAGCCATACTGACTGCATACATGGTTGACGTTCTGCGTCCCATGGTATGACGGCCCGAGGCACCGCGGTGTCCAGTGCCAACAACTCGTTATCCAGTCCAGTCGTTCAGTATAGGTTACTTGGGCATGGAAAAGTATAACTGTAAATGAACTGATTGTTAAAGAAAATACGAAAATTAAATATCAGGAATGATTACGATAGAATACAAAGAAACTCAAGATCATGAAGAAAATAATTAACAAAATGCATGAAGAAGTTAATATCATAAAACGTAATTAGCCCTCGACTAAACACTAAGTTGGTAATTATTCAGTTCTTATGAACACAATTGCTAAGAAATTATGATTTTTATATTGCATATTATTTCTTTATATTTTATTATTTGCACCACTAAGCTTTATGCTTAGCGCGTCGCTTTTGCAATGCGTAGGTACCAAGATTGACAGAGCGCCCTTGAGACCATAGATTCGGTAAGGCAGTTCACAGTTCTGCATAGTGTCTGTGTCACCTCACTGTCTGCAGTGCATGGGTAGGACGCTAGATGTCATTTTGGTATTTTGTAATTGATTTTATTTTCTCATATGTATTTGAAACTTATGTAATGTATTTTGATATTCATGTAAATAATGAAAAGTGTGGTTGTAAATGGAAAAGTGAATGTATATATATGAATTATGCATGGTATCATATGAGATGGATGAATGAGAACTGAGATTGAACATTATTGAGAATTTGATAAATGGAGTTGAGATGATGGAAAATCAATATAGGAAGTGTTTTTCACAGGTTCCGAAGAACTGTTTTCTCCATTTTTAGCTGGTACTCCGCCGGATTTTCTTAAAAATTTTTTGGAACCTCAAATAAATAGTAATTTCGATAAATGGCTTAAAATGAATTATATTTCAAAAGTTATATTCAAAAGGAAGAATAAAAATGAATTAAGATTAAATAGAGTGCTTGGCACACTGAGTGGCATAACTTGCTCGGCTACACTGTAGTCGGGTAAGGGGTGTCACATTTAGTGGTATCAGAGCGCGGTTTAGGCGTTTCTGGACCTAGATAGATTGCATATCATGCATTGCATTCATAAGAGTCGAGGTGACACAATTGCAGATCTGTATTTCTTGTTTATTTTAGGTTAAGGTATGGAATAAGAGAGTGAAGAGACAATGAGATAGCGAATGGAAATAAGAAGGAGACTATATTTAAGATGAAAAAGGATGAGTACATAACTGTTTGAGGATAGGATTGAGACTAAGGAGAAAGTGAAGTAGGATAACACGGAAAGGTGAAGAAATAAAGAGGTATTAGCTCCTTGGCTATTTACATTGGGTAAATTTCAAGGACGAAATTTAAATAAGAGGGGAAGAGTTGTAACACCCTCCCGGTAGCAACTCCGTACATTCTACTGTTCCGGTGACCGGTGTCGGTCCGGACAGCTAGAACGTCCGGAAAAATATTTAAACTAAAGTCAGGGACCATAATTAACTCAAATATTAATGAGAAAAATTTAGTAAAAATTTTAGAAATAAAATACAGTTAAGTCAAAAGAGCCGGTGCCCAAG
The DNA here is from genome assembly GCF_030052815.1 of Hevea brasiliensis. Lineage (NCBI taxonomy): Eukaryota > Viridiplantae > Streptophyta > Magnoliopsida > Malpighiales > Euphorbiaceae > Hevea > Hevea brasiliensis. The sequence goes on along the minus strand of NC_079499.1, from coordinate 68,033,209 downwards.
CGATGGGTAACCAGAGGTAAGTTGCGGTTCTCGCAACGAGGAGCCCTAGACCCGGGGGAAAAATTATAAAATAATTTTTGGGACTCCAGAGAAGGGTCATTGAGGTTCCTATGGTATTAGAATGCCAAGAAAATATTTAGAAAAATTTTTCAATCGGTACAGACAATTTTGACCCGTTTAGCCAAACGGAGGGCATTTTGGTCATTTTGCCTTCAGAGGTGATTTTTGGCCGACTTGCCCAGTTGAGTAAATAATTAATATGACATAAAATATGAAGAAATATTACTAGAAATGAAATTTGAAATGAGTAGTGAAAGAAAAGAAAAGAAAATGCAAAATAATGCAAAAAAATGACATCATTTAAAAATTTTGACCAATCATAATTAAGCACCCATTTGACTAACAAATTAAAGAGATAAATGAAGACTAAAGAGGACCAAAAACCACCAGCCATTCTTCTTCTTCTTCTTCCCCAAAACGTGACTCTTCCCATCTCCCTCCATTGATGAGCTTGGCAAGCTCATGAAACCCTAAACTCCCACCATATTTCCTTGAGTTCCCAACACTAAATTTTACCCTAGAACCTTGCTTAATATTTTGGGAGCTAAAAGAGGAGAAGAAATTGAAGTTTTGGGTTGGCTTGGATTTAAGCTACAAGAGGTTAGTGCACTATATATCAAAAACTCTTTAATTTCATGCATAGGAACTTGAATTTAGCAAGAATTTGTAAATTAAGTGGATGAAATTTATGTATATGTACTCCATAAATTTCGGCTGCCCTAGGGAGAAATAGGATTGAGTGTTTTTGAATGGACTTGGAATGAATTAGAAATCATGAATAAAGTATATAAACATAAGGAAATGAGTTAGTTAGTCAACTAGGGTAACTTGTACAAAATCTTGAATTTGAGCTAGGGTTTTGGGAGTAAAGTGTGGACTTGGATTATGAATTGATTAGAGAACATTTTAATGGTCAATTAGTGACCATTTTAGGTAGATTGACCATAGGGACTGAAAATTCAATCCTTTTGCACTGCCATAACTTGGGCTGTGCAAGTCCAATTGGTGTTTGGCCAATTGGACATGAAACTAGGTTTATAATGGCACATTTTTGCTGAAGAAATCATGCCCAAAAGACCAAAGCAAGAGGACCAAAACTTGGCCCCAATCCGGATACCCTGAAACTGCCTCTGCAGAATTGACCAAATGAACAGTAACTGTTCATTTGGCCATAACTCACTGTAGATTTGGTCAATTGGCCTGAAATTTTTACAGTAACAAGTTAAGACATAGACAAACAACTTTCATGAAGGAACCTACCCCAAATTATGGCCAGAACCCATTCAACCAAGTGACTCAAGTTACTGTTCATGCACTGTAGATATAGTAAATTTCTGCAGAATGCATATCCGGACAGCTTGGGTTTTTGAGCCATATCTGGAGCTAAAAAACTCCAAATGGAGTGATTCAAAAAAGGAAATTCAACTAGACAAAATAAGGAACAACTTTCATGTTTTACATTTCTTCAAATTCCAACAGTAACAGTGTCCAATGGAACAGTGAATTTGACTCACCAAAACTGAAAAATCTGCTCCTTTGGTTTAATGCTTGGAAATGGTATTAACACTTAATGCCAACAAGTTTTAAACACAAAATGTGGTATGTTGGGAGTGCCAAAGTCAATGTACACATTTTTATTCTAAAAGTCAACATTTTTGTTGACCAATGAGGTGAATAGTGACACCAAAACCAAAAAATTGGAAATTTTGCCAAAATGACCTAAGCTTTGAGAAAGTGACCAAAACTAACAAGTTTTGAATACAAAATGTGGTATGTTGGGAGTATTAAAACCAATGTACCTATTGTTTATGCAAAAGTCAACATTTTAGTTGACTAATGAAATGAATAGTGACATGAAAACTTGAAATTCAAAAATTGTGAAACTTAAAAATGCAAAATGCCCTAGTAGGCCTAATGTGATTGGTTGGGATAGTTTGGCATGCCAATAGGGTATTGTTTAGCAGTACTGCGAAACGAAAGGCTTTATGCCTGTATTCATGGCTTTTATGCCCGTATTCATGGCTTTATGCCCGTATTCATGGCTTTTATGGCCGTATTCATGGCTTTTATGCCCGTATGCATGGCTTTTATGCCTGATTATGTGATATCATGGCTCTTTAGCCATACTGACTGCATACATGGTTGACGTTCTGCGTCCCATGGTATGACGGCCCGAGGCACCGCGGTGTCCAGTGCCAACGACCCGTTATCCAGTGCAGTCGTTCAGTATAGATTACTTGGGCATGGAAAAGTATAACTGTAAATGAACTGATTGTTAAAGAAAATACGAAAATTAAATATCAGGAATGATTACGATAGAATACAAAGAAACTCAAGATCATGAAGAAAATAATTAACGAAATGCATGAAGAAGTTAATATCATAAAACGTAATTAGCCCTCGACTAAACACTAAGTTGGTAATTATTCAGTTCTTATGAACACAATGGCTAAGAAATTATGATTTTTATATTGCATATTATTTCTTTCTATTTTATTATTTGTACCACTAAGCTTTATGCTTAGCGCGTCGCTTTTGCAACGCGTAGGTACTGAAGATTGGACAGAGCGCCAGTAGACCACAGATTCGGTAAGGCAGTTCACAGTTCTGCATAGTGTCTGTGTCACCTCACTGTCTGCAGTGCATGGGTAGGACGCTAGATGTCATTTTGGTATTTTGTAATTGATTTTATTTTCTCATATGTATTTGAAACTTATGTAATGTATTTTGATATTCATGTAAATAATGAAAAGTGTGGTTGTAAATGGAAAAGTGAATGTATATATATGAATTATGCATGGTATCATATGAGATGGATGAATGAGAACTGAGATTGAACATTGTTGAGAATTTGATAAATGGAGTTGAGATGATGGAAAATCAATATAGGAAGTGTTTTTCACAGGTTCCGAAGAACTTTTTTCTCCATTTTTAGCCGGTACTCCGCCGGATTTTCTTAAAAATTTTTCAGAACCTCAAATAAATAGTAATTTCGATAAATGGCTTAAAATGAATTATATTTCACAAGTTATATTCAAAAGGAAGAATAAAAATGAATTAAGATTAAATAGAGTGCTTGGCACACTGAGTGGCATAACTTGCTCGGCTACACTGTAGTCGGGTAAGGGGTGTCACAATAAGTGCTGGATATGTGGGAGTATACTGGTTAGACAGCCATATGTCTAGCCTGTATATAACTGTCATGTCAGACACTAAGCCAGCGGGCAGGCTTTCACAGCCAGATATATCATTAGGCACAATGGCCAATGGGCAGGCATATAACCTGTAGAACAATCCTGTCAGACATAATTATTTCGATCAGTGATTATTCTTGTAGGCAGTACTGCTATCTGTAGTCCCTAATTGGTATACCAATCGATCCTTACAATATACATAAGCCTAGGTTTACTTTGGGCAATTAAGCATTATTAATATCTTATTAGACTTTTCATGTCATTTTGTAGTGGGAGAGTGTGTCTCACATATCTATTTCATGTAATTTAGCAAGTAATGACTTATTAGGAATAAGTCAATAATTTATTTCTAGAACCTTTCTTTAGGTTCAATTCCAATATCTTAACTTTAAATATTAATTTAAGTAATTTATGGCTACTGTTTGGACACACTTAATGGAAGTTGTTCCTCCATGTCTTATCTTTATTTTTCTTTTTGAATAATCTAATTTGGTATCATACCTTACCCCTTCGTAAGGTATAACATGATCCTGTAGTATGCCTAATGAATTACCAACTTCGTCTACTAATAACCTATTAAATACACTATAAGGGATTTTAAATCTTATCTTACTTCTTTATACAGTGGTGAGCACTATTGACAGGTGTTAAATTTTTTTTTTTTAACTGAAGTGAAACCAAATAATACATTTGAAGTATTAATAATTTCTGTAAAAATTTTGGCAGTGTGCCATCTGTATTTTGAATAAAACAATTCTTCAAAAACTTGTAAAAAGCACTTCAATTATATAATTCCTCAATCCCAAACTCCAATAATTTATTCAACACAATAAATTTCTCAAAATTATCAACTCAGTTCAACAATCAATTTTCCAAAAGATGAAATAAAAGAAATATGTCACAATATTTTTACAAGCCAAAATAATTTACAATTTTAGCTTACAACTGCTCAAGACCAAGTACAATATATACATACAGTGCACATACATTACAACAAAAACTACACGATATGGTATACTCAATATACCAGACGATATCTCAAAATGTAGCATAACCAGCCTGCTCTGCTGCTCTGTCTGTCTGTCAGACGAAATCTCAAAATGTAGCATAAGCAGCCTGCTCTGCTGCTCTGTCCATCTGTCTACCTGCGACAGCAATGAAAAAGCTATCGCTGAGTAAAATTTACTCAGTGGTTCACAATAACAATTTAAAATGCGGTATGTAAAACTTTTATTGACAATTTACAATCCAAACAATTCACAATTTTTCAAAACTCATATAACACAAATTTGATCAAACAATTGAATAACAAAGTGTTGCTAATCAATAACACAATTTAGGTCATGACACAAACTTTTTCGAACATGCCGTGTGTACATCATGACAAGGTACACTCACCCCACTAATCGAAATCAATGAGGGAGGAAGCTAGCTAGATAATGAGTACTCATCCACACTCACCTCAGACTGGCAAGTCAAAGAGGGAGGAATATAATCATACTCACCCCATAAATGGAGGAGGAACATAGTAATATTGTCATGCCAAGTGTGAATCAAAACAATTCCAAATCACAATATTTAAATACTTCATACAAACCACAAATCATATTTTATCTCAAAATTTCTATTTGCAAAGTAGGCAACACAATAATTTTCAAATAAAATTCCCAAAGCCAAAACAATCAAATATTATTCATAACTCATTTCTCCAAATAAAATTTCTAGTAAAAACAGTGAATATAAAAAGTATTGTGCATAGACCTCTGATAAATGGCTCTTGGCCCTGACTCAGTGTTCCTTATGCTTCTCAATATCCTTTTCAACTAAAACACATGATTTAAAGTGTTTCAGTACTCAATGAATTTATTTCTAACAATAAAATCCAATATTTAAATTTTCTTTGTGTAACACCCTCCCGGTAACTACTCCGTACATTCTACTGTTCCGGTGACCGGTGTCGGTTCGGACAGCTAGAACGTCCAGAAAAATATTTAAACTAAAGTCAGGAACCATAATTAACTCAAATATTAGTAAGAAAAATTTAGTAAAAATCTTAGAAATAAAATACAAACAAGTTAAACGAGCCGGTGCCCTAGCGATGGGTAACCCGGAGGGAAGTTGCGGTTCTCGCAACTAGGAGCCCTAGACCTGGGGGAAAAATTATAAAATAATTTTTGGGACTCCAGAAAAGGGTTGTTGAGATTCCCATGGCATTAGAATGCCAAGAAAATACTTAGAAAAATTTTTCAATCGGTACAGACAATTTTGACCCATTAAGCCAAACGGAGGGCATTTTGGTCATTTTGCCTTTAGAGGTGATTTTTGGCCGACTTGTCCAGTTGAGTAAATAATTAATATGACATAAAATATGAATAAATATTACTAAAAATGAAATTGAAAATGAGTAGTGATGAAAAGAAAAGAAAAATCAATAAAAAGCCAAATATGACATCATTATGATGTCATTTAAAAGCTTCCACCAATCATAATTAGAAAACCCTTTAATTAACCAATAAAAGAGACAAGCAAGACCAAAGAATTAAATATACAATCCGCCATTCTTCCTCCCCAACCAGCCGAACCCATGCCCTTGCCCTAAACTACCATTAACACTCCATCAAGCTCCATTTCCCCTCCTCATTCCACCATAAAATCCCTTCTTCTCTTCATTAAAATTTGACCACTCATCTTGGGAGAGTGTTTGGCAGCCTAGAAAGTGAAGGAAAGTGAAGATTTAACTTGGGAAAAATCTGCCACTTAAAGGTTAGTGCACTATATACCTAAAACTCTTTAATTTCATGAATAGGGACTTGAACTTAGTAAGAAAATGTAATCTAAATGAACAAAACTCATGTGTTTGTGTACATGAATTTCGGCTGCCCTATTGAAGGAATAGGAATGAGTGTTTTGTTGGACTTAGAGTGAATTAGAAATGATGTTTAAGATATATATCTACATGGATAATAAATTGGTATGCTAACTAAGGCATTTTGTAGAAAACATAATGTGAAGCTAGGGTTTTGAGAAGTGAAAATTTGGCTTGGCTTAGGAAATTGTTAGAGAACATTTTAAGGGTCAATTAGTGACCATTTTAGGTAAGTTGACCATAATATGGACTGAAAAATAGCATGGCAAAGAGAATGACTATGCTGCCTAGGGACAGCAGCAATGGTGACTGAGATTCCAATCCAATTAGACAGCCATAACTTTGGCTGTGTTGTACCAATTGGTGTTTGGCCAATTGGACATGAAACTAGGCTTATAATGGCACATTTTTGCTGAAGAAACCATGCCCAAAGACCAAAGCAAGAGGACCAAAAGTTGGCCCCAATCCGGATACCCTGCAACAGCACCTGCATAAATGATCAAATGAACAGTAACTGTTCATTTGGCCATAATTCACTGTAGATTTGGTCAATTGACCTGAAATTTTTACAGAAACAAGTTAAGATATAGAAAAACAACTTTCATGAAGGAAACTACCCCAAATTATGACCAGAACCAATTCAAAAATGCAATCATAGTCACTGTTCATGTTACTGTAGATTTGGTAATTCTGTAGTTTTGCCAATCCGGCCAGCTGTGGTTTTTGGGCCATATCTAGAGCTACAAAACTCCAAATGGAGTGATTCAAAAAAAGAAATTCAGCTAGACAAAATAAGTAACAACTTTCATGTTTGTCATTTCTTCAAATTCCCACTGCAACAGTGCTTAATGGAACAGTAAACTTATGCTTCAAAAACTGAAATTTTCTGCCCTCTTGGTTTTAAGTTAGAAATGGTAATGGTGACCAATTCTAACAAGTTTTAAATGTAAAATGTGGTATATTGGGAGTCCCAAAGTCAATGTACATATTGTCTAACCAAAAGTCAACATTTTGTTGACCAATGAGGTGAATAGTGACACCAAAAACTTGAAATTCACAAATTGAAGAATTTAAAAGTTTCAAATGCCCTAGTATACCTAACAAGATTGGTTTGGATAGTTGGCATGCCAATAGGGTTCAGTTAGCAGTACCGCACATGGTAATATGCCATTCTGTGATTTCATGGCTTTTAGCCATTCTGACCTTGCATTGAGATTTGGCCTTGTGCCTGAGATTATTCTGACTTGGTAGTCGCTCATTGCCTGCCGGAGATGCATATGTGACCGATGGTGTGACGGCCCGAGGTACTAGATACCCAGTGCTAGTTTACCCGTTATCCAGTCCAGTCATCTAGTGTAGGTTACTTGGGCAACCAAATGAATGAAAGTGGACAAAGATGATGAAATAATGGATACACCAATACCAAACAAAGAAATCATACACATTCTATACATACTTATTTTTTTGCTATTTTCTTTTATTATACTATTGTACCACTAAGCATTATTGCTTAGCGCGTTGCTTTTGCTATGCGTAGGTACTGCAGATACAGATCGTGAGCCCAGTAGACTGCAGACTGAGTGAGTCTGTCCGGCAGTTCTGCACAGTGTCCGTGTCACCTCAACTTCTGCAGTGCATTGGTAGGACACTAGGTGTCATTTTGATATTTTGTAGCTAATTTTTACTTTCTCATATGTATTTGAACTTATGTAATGTATTCTAATGTTCATGTAAATAATGAAAGTTATGACTATGAATGCAAAATTTGAGCATTTATTTATTGTTTGTATATGAGTATTATAAGAAATGGATGTTTGAGAAATGAAAAGGTTATTGAGAACTGAAATTGAGAAATGTTGTGGATATCTTGATATTGAGATTTTGTTGATGAATTGAAGTTGGGATTGTTTGGAAATTATTTGGAAGTGTTTTTAACAGGTTCCGAAGAACTGTTTTCTCCATTTTTAGCCTCTGATTTTTTGATTTTTCTTAAAAATTTTCGGAACCTCAAATAAATTATAATTTCAATAAATGAACCATTTTTCACAAAATATATTCAAAACTTTGATAAAAAAAAATTAATTAAGGTAAAATAGAGTGTGCCGGTACACCGTGCGACATAGCTTACTCGGATACAATGTAGCCGGGTAAGGGGTGTCACACTTTGTATATTCCCTTCAACTCATTTCATTACTCAACCTATAATGTTGATCCTTAATGCACTCTAAGTGATTCAATTCTAATGTTACCAATATGTCATATTTTATAGCCCTTTAGTGTTGGTATATGTTACCAATTTCATTTCCAAGTATATTGCATTTTATTGTAATTTACTGGATTTCAGTATACTATTTTGACCTAGCCGGATGACCTAATTCCCTCGGTTTTCGGGTTTTGGTCCAAACTACAAACTTGTAGGTCTATGTCTTATTGCACGCGGGGCAAAATGTCAGGTCATTCTGAGTTGTGTAGACCAAAGTATGGTTAATTTACCAATGCTGGACAGAATGCACTAAAATGGTAGGCTTAGGTCATTTTTAGGTCACTTTTGGTTTGGCCAGTTTTGGTACCTGAACTTTTGCAAGCTATTTGGCTTGGTTCTAGCTATTTCTGGGCTTTGGTGTCTTCATAAGAATTTTGGATCTATGTCTAAAATATTCATGGTAAAAATTTCAGGTCATTTGGACCTGTTTTGAGTAAGTTATGATCAAAACACTAACTGCCGCTCAAATGGTCAATTTTCAGGCTTTCAAGTCACTAATCCGGATTTGGTCAATTCTTATGTCACTTTGTGGACAGATTTTGTAACACCCCCGTTTGCATAGCCTGGTATATTTCATTGTTCCGGTGACCGGTGTCGGTCCGGACAATTAAGGAGATTAAAGTCACACTTAAGACAACTTGAGAAGCCATAAACACAAATAATTAGTAATGTTTAATTAGTTAACTATAAATAAGAAAAACAGAACATAAGAAGTTAAACGAGCCGAGAGCCACAGCGATGAGTGACCTCCTCGGGAACGAATGCGAAGTCGTTTTAAACTCAAATTTCGAACCGTAAAAAGTGACGCTGTGGTCCTTAGGACCCTTATGAACACAGTGGAAAAGAGAAAATCCTAAAAAAGAACTGTTAAGTCAGTCAAATAATTAGGTCAGGGAGCCGAAAGAAATATGGAATTAATTGCAAACCGGGATGAACCGGCGAGGGGCAATTTGGTCAATTGACCCCGAGAGTTGACTCCTGACCTAACTGTCCAATAAAATCGGAGAAATAAAAATTTTTGAATCAAGGATTAGATTAAAGAACTAATAAGAAATTTAAGAAAATTTAAAAAGAAAAGAAAAAGGTTTATTGCATCATGTGGATGACATCATTGTGATGTCAAAAATCAATTTTAATTTCCCAACTTTTTTGACCAAGTCAAATACATAAAATTTCACTTAAAATACTTAAAAATTTAGAAGGAAAATTCATTTCTTCTTCTTTAAAAAAATTCAGCCGGCTCCCCTTTCTTTTCTCTTTCTTTTTCTTTTCAATTTCCTCCATTAATGGTCATTTAAGCTTCTTAAACCCTATTATTCCTTCACAAATTTCATACTCACCAAAGTAAGGTCTTGCTCTTTGGCTTTGATAGAGAGATTTGAAATAAGAAGGATCAAAAAGAAGTGAAGATTTGGAATTACAAATTCTGCTCAACAAGTAAGTCCCTCTCTCTAACTTAATTTGAGTAAAATGCATAGAAATGAGCTTGAATAAGTAGCAAATTACATAGAAACTCAAGAAATCACTCATGTATGAAGCTTTATGAAAGTTGGTCTACATGAAATTAATTAGGGTTTGATAGAAATTGTTAGAATTAAAGAGGTACTCATGCTTGATTGAGTAAGTAAGTGAGACTTGTACACTTAGAATTCATGAATTGAGGAAATTGAGGAATTAGGGTTCTTGACCCTTAGGGTTTTGGGAGAAAATTTAAGAAATTGGTAAATGATGACTTTGGTTTATTGTGAGATGAAAAATGGTCAATAATGACCAAAAGAGATGTGTGGGAATTGTTGGAATGAAAACAAAATTCGTAGGTCCAATGGTCATGCTGCTGGCAGCATAACCAAACCCACTTTGAAGGACCAAAACTCAAATTTTACAAGTCCAATTGATATGCCACAAATTGAGGTTGAAAATAGACATAAAAGAGCACAATTTTTATTAAGGAACCATGCCCAAAAGCTGACCAAAACTTAGTGAACCAATTGACCAAAGTGAAATGAGAGCAGGCTGCCACTGCACAAACTGACCAAATGAACAGTAACTGTTCATTTGGTCATAACTCGAGCTAGGAAGGTCAAATTGACCTGAAATTTTACCAGCAAGTAGATAAGGTATAGATCTAAAACTGTTATGAAGAACACCACCCCAAATTATGCCATTAACCTATTCAAATTATTGAGCAAAGTTGAGTTACCAAACCTGCAACTCTGCAGAATTTATATTGAGCAGTAATGTTTGAAGGGTTATAACTCTCTCTACAAAACTCGGATTTAGGCGATTCTTGAATCGATGGAAACCTAAGACATAGTAGAACATTTCATGTGAAGAATGTTAGGCCAAATTATGAACTTAACTTGATCAAATTACTGAACAAAGTTGGACAAAAAATCTGCCAGAACCAAAATCTCAGTATGAACAGTGCATGTGAACAATAATCTTATTTTGGCTATAACTTGAGCTACAAAACTCCAAAAATGAGAATACACTTAAGACAATAAGGAACATTTTCTATGCAGGAAGTTTTGCCAAATTCCAACAGTAAAAGGGCCAATGAAACAGTGCAACTTAGGACTCCAAAACCGAAAATTTGCAATTTTGCCTAAAAGACCTAAGTTTTGAGAAAATGACCAAAACCAACAAGTTTAGTGACCAAAATGTGGTATGTGGGTGAATTTGGAATTCCCATACCTATTAAGCCTTAGAAAGTCAACAATTTGACTTGAATAGTGTAATGAATAGTAACCCAAAACACAAAAATTTCGAGAACGTCGAATTTAACACGTTAGAGCTAGGTATAAGTGAAGCTAAATTTATTTTGGATTTATGTTAAGTTCTAGTACTGAAACATTGTAAAATTGTGTGTTTCAGTTGAAAAGAATATCGGGAAGGAACCCGAGGAACCGAGTCAAGGCTAAAGGCGACTCATTTGAGGTTTGTGCACAACATCTCCATGCTTTAAAAATTCATTGATAAAGTGAACGAAATATGTATTCTACTTGTGCTTTGAAATTGTTGAAAGTTTATTTGTGACATTATTTATGATGTTTTGATTAAACTGTGAAAGTTATTGTGTATATTTGAAATAGCAATGTTTAGCAAATTGTTAAGATAAGTTTTGAAACCACAGTGTCATGACCATATATTTGAACACCTCACTAGCACGACTAGTGGGGGTAATTAGTTTCGAATTTTGATTCCTTCTCTGGAGAAGTGTTGATGTGTGCCAGTAGAAGAGGATGTGAATGGATATCCATATATTTGAGCTAGCTAGCCTTGTGATATGATTTCTCTTTAGCCTCTGGCTATTGAGATTCTATTTGTTTCGAATGGCATGATCTAACTGTGGGTTTTATGAAATGTGTTTTGATATTTCGAAATGAACGTGGTTTGTATTAAAATCTCATAATTCATGTTTTGTATTTAATGCTCATGTTTAGTCAAATTTTTGAATAAATGTGATTTTATTTTTGCATAAAGATTATTTTAGTAAGTTGTGCACCACTGAGTCCTAGTACTCAGTGATGGCTTCTATTGCTGTCGCAGATACAGAGACTAGAGGAGCAGCAGACTGAGCTGCTGAAGTGTGAAGAGCTATCAGCCTAAAGTCATCGGGTATAATTTATACCCTAATTGTAAATATTTCTTTTAATGTATATATTACACATAAATGTATGGACATGTAAAAATAGGTCTTGAGCAACTTGTACAAAATCTGTATAAAATTTGTAATAAACTTTAGTTTGGATTTTCTTAATGTAAATTTTTGTATGATGTATACGTAAATTGTTTATCTTTAAAGAAATATGAATGTATGAAATTGATTGACTGTACCTTGAGGACTATTGAATTTTGAACTTGAGAAATTGTTTGAGATTGAGTTTGAAATTGAAGCAGTTATTATGAAAATTTTTAGAAGTGCTTTTTACAGGTATTTGAAGAACTGTTTTCTCAAAATACAGAGGGAACTCTGTCAAAATTTTTATAAAATTTGCGGAAAAATAAAATGGGCCAAAATTTCCAACTAGCTTTTCACTTAAGTACATGTTTTAAATACTTATTAGAAATGCTCACCACTTACCAAAAGTAAGAAATTGTTTTAAAATCCCTTGTATGGTGCTTAATGAGTTATCGGTAGGTGAAGTTCGGTAGTTCATTAAGTATTCTACAGGATCATGTTATGCCTTACAGAGGGGCAAGGTGTGACATGTTTTAGTGGTATCAGAGCAAATTTTTGAAGTATGTTTTAACATATAAATTTGTGTCTTTCTTTGTTAAGTACAACTGCTCAATGTCCATAATTGTTACATACAGTGCATTACATCATGAATATGAACTAACAGAGGGAAATCTCCATGTGTTATTTGTTCAGGAGATACCCTACTTCAGATTGAAATGGAAGAAGGGGATCGCTCAGTTGAGCAGTTTGTTGAAGCTGAGGCACAAGGGGAAGCCCCAGCTTTACCGAATGTCAGTGGATCCGTAGCACCAGCCCCGCAAATGTCACAATTTCCTGCACAGTTCGCACAGCAGATGGCGGCAATGTTTCAGCAAATGGCTGGGGGTATGCCTGCTCAAGCTCCACCACAACCACCTGTGGCACAACCATTGCCTCCAGCCAGACAGTATGACAAGTTATTGAAGTATGGGGCTGCAGAATTTAAGGGTACAGTGGACCCTTTAGAGGCAGAGCAATGGCTTGAAAGAATGGATAGAGTATTTAAGAAGCTACATTGCCAAGATGAACTGAAGTTTGAGTACTCTGTGTCGCTACTGTAAGGGGATGCGTATGATTGGTGGAAACCATCCCCCATAGCTTGGCTGAACCACCAGTGTTGACCTGGGATGACTTCATTAGAGAATTCAGAGAGAAATACATCCCAGATGCATATGTTGACCAGAAATTGCAAGAATTTTTGAGTCTGAAACAAGGGAACCGATCGGTGGCAGAGTATGAGAGGGAGTTCTCCCGCTTGAGTCACTATACGGGGAGTCTCCTTACTACCAGCAAGGCAAGGTGCAAGAGATTTGAGACGGGTTTGAAGCCCAGCATAAGGATGCAAGTTGTGGGATTTCGACACAGCAACTTCTCAGAGCTTATGTCTCAAGCACTTGAACTAGAGAGAATTGAATTAGAAGCAACCCCAGTGAAAGAAAAATCAGAAAAAGACAAGGGGGAAAAATCAGTTGAACAGAGTTCTGGTGCTACCGCTGGAAAGAGAAAGAAGTTTAGTGGACCCAGCAAGGGTCGAGGTGGAAGATTTAGTAGGGGCAGATTTTCCGGACAGAGACCCCTAGGTGTCCGGTCAAGAATCGAGGGCTCACATTCCGCCCGTGAGACTTGTGGCAAGATTCATGGGGAGTGCTCTTTGGCCACTGGAGCCTGCTTTAACTGTGGTGGCAAGGGCCATATAGCTAAAGACTGTACTAGTGCTCCGAGATATAGTCCAGCTCCTACTACTGCCGAGGGATCTATTCAGAGTCCTGCTCTCAGAGGTTCATAGTCAGTTGGCAGAGGAAGAGGTAGAGGTAGAGGCACTACTTGATGATCGAGCACGCTTGGTCGATCAGGACAAGGAAGTGCTTCAACCAGAATTTATACAATAAGACAGCGAGAAGAGGCTGAGACTTCTGATGTGGTAGCTGGTACATTCTCTATCTCTGATCAAGAAGTATTTGTGTTGTTTGATCCGGTTCAACCCATTCATATGTTAGTGCTAGCATAGTTAGTTCACTTATTGTTCCATGTGTGCAAATGGATTTTGAAGTGCTAGTAACTAGTCCGTTAGGACAAGAGGTCCGAGTCAATAGAATTTATAGAGACTATCCTTTGGTGATCCAAGGGCATGTTTTCCTATCAGACTTGATTGAAATGCCCTTCAGAGAGTATGATATCATCTTGGGCATGGATTGGTTAGCCAGGCATCATGCGATGATTGATCAGAGATCAAGACTCACTTTTGGTCTCCTTTATACGGTGATGTGGTAATACACGGGAGAGGCAAGCATCGCCATCAAACATCATTTCGACTGCACTAGCCAGAAGAATGATCAGAAAGGGGTGTGAAGCATACTTGGCACATGTAGTAGACACCCAAGTGGGGAGTCCAAAGATCAAGGACATCCCTCATCAGATGTGACTTTTCGGATGTATTTCCTGATGAATTGCCAGGATTACCTCCAGAAAGAGAGGTGCAGTTTGAAATTGATGTTATGCCTGGTGTGGACCCAATCTCCATAACACCATATAGAATGGCACCTGCAGAATTAAAAGAGTTGAAAGTATAATTGCAAGAGTTGCTTGACAAGGGCTTTATCCGCCCTAGTGTGTCACCTTGGGGAGCGCCAGTGTTGTTTGTAAAGAAGAAAGATGGCACTCTCCGATTATGCATTGACTATCGGCAGTTGAATAAGGTGACAATAAAGAACAGATATCCATTGCCCCGTATTGATGACTTGTTTGATCAGTTGAGGGGTGCAGCTGTGTTCTCCAAAATTGACCTGAGATCAGGTTATTATCAACTGAAAGTACAAGAGCAGAGTATTCCTAAAATTGCCTTCAGAACCCGATATGGCCATTATGAATTCCTAGTCATGCCATTCGGGTTAACTAATGCTCCGGCCGCTTTTATGGATCTGATGAACACCATCTTTAGACCATACCTCGACCAGTTTGTTGTGGTATTCATAGATGATATATTGGTCTATTCGAGGAATGCAAAAGAGCATGATAGACATCTGCGGATTGTACTACAGACTTTGAGAGAGAAACAGCTATATGCTAAATTGTCGAAGTGTGAATTTTGGCTGAAGGAGATATCCTTTTTGGGGCACATAGTATCAGCAGAGGGTATTAAGGTAGATCCAAGTAAGATTGAAGCTGTCTTTAATTGGAGGCCACCCAGAAATGTCACAGAAATTCGTAGTTTTCTGGGTTTAGCTGGATACTACCATAGATTTGTGAAGGGATTCTCCATGTTGGCATCTCCATTGACCAAGCTGCTTAGAAAAGATGTAAAATTTCAGTGGACGGATAAATGCCAGCAGAGTTTTGATGAATTGAAGAGATGTTTGACTGAAGCTCCAGTCCTGACTTTACCTACTCAAGGTAAAGAATATACAGTATATAGTGATGCTTCTCACAATGGGTTAGGCTGTGTATTGATGCAAGATCGAAATGTCATTGCCTATGCATCACGCCAGCTAAAACCGCATGACAGGAACTATCCAACACATGATTTGGAGCTTGCAGCTATTGTGTTTGCTCTTAAGATCTGGAGGCACTATTTGTATGGGGAAAAGTGTTACATCTACACAGATCATAAGAGTTTAAAGTATTTGGGCACCCAAAAAGAGCTGAATTTGAGACAGAGGAGATGGTTAGAGTTGATAAAAGACTATGATTGTCTGATAGAGTATCAGTCAGGGAAAGCTAATGTTGTGGCTGATGCCAGTTTGTATCCAAATGTTCTGGTTAGAGCTGAATCAGAGATGACAGTCTACTGCTACACCAGGGCAGAATATGTGTTCCTAATGATGTTGAATTGAGGAAGATCATTTTGAAGGAAGCACATGAGTCTCCTTTTGCCATGCACCCTGGTGGCACAAAAATGTATAGGGGGCTAAAGGAGCATTACTGGTGGATGGGTATAAAACGAGATGTGGTAGAGTTTGTATCCAAATGCCTAACTTGTCAACAAGTAAAGGCAGAGCATCAAGTACCCACTGGGTTGTTACATCCACTACCAATGCCTGAATGGAAATGGGAAAGAATAACGATGGATTTTGTGATGGGACTTCCGAGGACACAGAAGAGTCATGATGCAGTATGGGTCATTGTTGACAGACTAACTAAGTCTGCTCATTTTTTGCCAGTCCGGATGGATTATAGTTTGGAAAGATTGGCCAAGGTATACATCGATGAGATTGTGAGACTGCATGGAGTGCTAGTATCCATTGTGTCAGACAGAGATCCTAGGTTCACTTCTAGATTCTGGGGTAGTCTTCAAAGAGCCCTAGGAACTAGATTGAACTTTAGTACTGCATTCCACCCACAGATAGATGGCCAGTCTGAGAGGGTAATTCAGATCTTGGAGGACATGCTACGGGCTTGTGTGATTGAGTTTGAGGGTAGTTGGGATACACACTTGCCTTTGATTGAGTTTGCTTACAACAATAGCTACCAATCAAGCATTGGAATGCCTCCATATGAAGCTTTGTATGGCAGAAAATGTAAAACCCCGTTGTGTTGGGATGACGTGGGTGAAAGAAAGATGATTGGACCCGAAATCGTTCAGCAAACTGAAGAGAAAATCAAGGTGATTAGAGGTCAACTTAAGACTGCATCAGACCGTCAGAAGTCCTACATTGATTTGAAAAGAAGGTATATTCAGTATGCAGTGGGTGAGAAAGTTTTCCTCAAGGTTTTTACTTAGAAGAGAATTATGAGATTCGGCAGAAAGGGGAAACTGAGTCCTCGTTTCATTGGGCCATATGAGGTTCTAGAAAGAGTGGGTCCTTTGGCATATCGGTTGGCACTACCTCCAGAGTTGGAAAAGATACATAATGTCTTCCATGTGTCTATGTTGAGGAGGTATCGATCAGACCCATCTCATGTACTACTAGTAGAAGAAATTGAAGTGAATCCAGACCTCACATATGAAGAAGAACCCATACAAATTCTGGCTTATGAGGTGAAGCAGCTATAGAACAAGCAGATACCGTTGGTAAAAGTGCTGTGGAACCATCATTCGGGCCAAGAAGCTACTTGGGAATGAGAGGAGGACATGAGGAGACAACACCCACAGCTGTTCAGAAATTGATACTAGGTAAAATTTCGAGACGAAATTTATTTAAGGGGGAGAGAATTGTAACACCCCCATTTGCATAGCCTGGTATATTTCACTGCTCCGGTGACCGGTGTCGGTCCGGACAATTAAGGAGATGAGAGCCACACTTAAGACACTTGAGAAGCCATAAACACAAATAATTAGTAATGTTTAATTAGTTAACTATAAATAAGAAAAACAGAACATAAGAAGTTAAACGAGCCGAGAGTCACAGCGATGAGTGACCTCCTGAACGCATCAAGTCATTTTAAACTCAAATTTCGAACCGTAAAAAGTGACGCTGCGGTCTTTAGGACCCTTATGAACACAGTGGAAAAGAGAAAATCCCGAAAAAGAACTGTTAAGTCAGTCAAATAATTAGGTCAGGTAGCCGAAAGAAATATGGAATTAATTGCAAATCGGGATGAACCGGCGAGGGGCAATTTGGTCAATTGACCCCGAGAGCTGACTCCTGACCTAACTATCCGATAAAATCGGAGAAATAAAAATTTTTGAATCAAGGATTGGATTAAAGAACTAATAAGAAATTTAAGAAAATTTAAAAAGAAAAGAAAAATGTTTATTGCATCATGTGGATGACATCATTGTGATGTCAAAAATCAGTTTTAATTTCCCAACTTTTTTGACCAAGTCAAATACATAAAATTTCACTTAAAATACTTAAAAATTTAGAAGGAAAAGTCATTTCTTCTTCTTTAAAAAAATTCAGCCGGCTCCCCTTTCTTTTCTCTTTCTTTTTCTTTTCAATTTCCTCCATTAATGGTCATTTAAGCTTCTTAAACCCTATTATTCCTTCACAAATTTCATACTGACCAAAGTAAGGTCTTGCTCTTTGGCTTTGATAGAGAGATTTGAAATAAGAAGGATAAAAAAGAAGTGAAGATTTGGAATTACAAATTCTGCTCAACAAGTAAGTCCCTCTCTCAAACTTAATTTGAGTAAAATAGATAGAAATGAACTTGAATAAGTAGCAAATTACATAGAAACTCAAGAAATCTGTAACACCCTCCCGGTAGCAACTCCGTACATTCTACTGTTCCGGTGACCAGTGTGGGTCCGGACAGCTAGAACGTCCGGAAAAATATTTAAACTAAAGTGAGGGACTATAATTAACTCAAATATTAATAAGAAAAATTTAGAAAAAATTCTAGAAATAAAATACAACCAAGTTAAACGAGCTAGTGCCCTAGCGATGGGTAACCCAGAGGGAAGTTGCGGTTCTCGCAACTAGGAGCCCTAGACCGGGGGAAAATTATAAAATAATTTTTGGGACTCTAGAGAAGGGCCATTGAGGTTCCTATGGCATTAGAATGCCAAGAAAATAATTAGAAAAATTTTTCAATCGGTACAGACAATTTTGACCCGTTAAGCCAAACGGAGGGCATTTTGGTCATTTCGCCTTCAGAGGTGATTTTTGGCCGGCTTGTCCAGTTGAGTAAATAATTATTATAATATAAAATATGAATAAACATTACTAAAAATTAAATTGAAAATGAGTAGTGATGAAAAGAAAAGAAAAACCAAAATAAAGCAAATTATGACATATGATGATGTCATTTAAAAGCTATAACCAATCACATTTAAACAACCAATTAACTAACTAATAAAAGAGATAAATGAAGACCAAAACAATAAAAAAACACAGCAGCCATCTTCATCCTCCCAACCAGCCGAAACCCTTGCCTTGCCCAAACCTCCATTGTTGCTCAAATTGAGCTTGAAAACTCCCAAAATCTAACCTTAAAATCCTAATATCCCTTCACAAAAATTCATCCCCACATCACAAGGTAACTCTAGGCAGCCATAAGAAGTAAAAATTCTAAGGAGAAGACAAGTCCAAGAAGTGCCACTTAAAGGTTAGTGCCTATTTATACCTAAACCTCTCTTATCCTATGTTAAAGACTTAAAGTGAGTGAGGATTTGTGAATTAAATGAATGAAATTTATGCTTATGTATACCATGAATTTCGGCAGCCCTAAGGAAGGAATGAGTTTGATTGTTTTAATGGACTTAGAATGAATTAGAGATTATGTTTGAGGGGTATATACACATATATAATGAATGAAAGTGTTTAATTAGGTGTATGGGTGAATTGAAATGGAAATTAGGGTTTTGGGGAGTAAAAATTTGACTTGGCTTATGAAATGATTAATTGACATTCTAATGGTCAATTAGTGACCATTTGAGGCAAGTTAATCGTAATTTGAAGTGAACTAATGCATGGCAAAGTGAAATGTGTAGGCTGCCTAAAGACAGCAGAAATGAGGCTGTGAGTCCAGCCTGTTTGGACTGCCATATCTTTGGCTGTGTAGGTTCAATTGGTGTTTGGCCAATTGGACATGAAACTAGACTTATAATGGCACAATTTTACTGAAGAAACCATGTCCAAAAGACCAAGGCAAGTGGTCTAAAAGTTGGCCCCAATCCGGATACCCTGCACCCAGAATCTGCAGAATGACCAAATGAACAGTGGCCATAACTCACTGTAGATATGGTCAATTGACCTGAAATTTTTACAGCAACAAGATGAGATATAGACAAATAACTTTAATGAAGAAACCTACCCCAAATTATGGCCAGAACCTATCCAACAAGGCACTGGAAGTCACTATTTATGGTACTATAGATTTGGTAAATTCTGCAGAATTGGAAATCCGGCCAGCTGTGGTTTTTGGACCACATCTGGAGCTACAAAACTCTAAATGGAGTGATTCAAAAAACGAAATTCAACTAGACAAAATAAGGAACAACTTTCATGTTTTCCATTTCCTCAAATTCCCACTGTAACAGTGCCCAATGGAACAGTAAATTTGGGCTACAAAAACTGAAAATTTTGCTTCCCTTGCTTTAAGCTTAGAAATGGTATTAATGCTTAATGCCAACAAGTTTTGAATGCAAAATTGAACTAGACAAAATAAGGAATACCTTTCATGTTTACCATTTCCTCAAATTCCCACCGTAACAGTGCCCAATGGAACAGTAAATTTGGGCTACAAAAACTGAAAATTTTGCTTCCCTTGCTTTAAGCTTAGAAATGGTATTAATGCTTAATGCCAACAAGTTTTGAATGCAAAATGTGGTATGTTGCGAGTGCCAAAACTAATGTACCTATTTTCTATCAAAAAATCAACATTTTTGTTGACCAATGAGGTGAATAGTGACACCAAAACTTGAAATTCAAAATTTGAAGAACTCAAAAGTATCAAATGCCCTAGTATACCTAACAAGATTGGTTTGGATAGTTTGGCATGCCAATAGGGTTCAGTTAGCAGTGCTGCACATGGCATTATGCCATTCTATGATTTTTTGGCTTTTAGCCATTTTGATATTGTGTTGAGACTTGGCCTCGTGCCCAATATTATTTACAGCTTGTTAGCTGTTCTGTTGCACACCGGGAGATACATATGTGACCGATGGTGTGACGGCCCGAGGTACTTGATACCCAGTGCCAGTTTACCCGTTTATCCAGTCCAGTCATCCAGTATAGGTTACTTGGGCAACCAAATGAATGAAAGTGGACAAAGTTAACGAAATAAATGGATATACAAATACAAAACAAATAAGACATATACATTCAATGCATATTTATTTTTGTTATTTCTTTCTATTTTATTATTGCACCACTAAGCATCATTGCTTAGCGCGTTGCTTTTGCCACGCGTAGGTTCTGGAGATACTGATCGTTAGCTCAGTAGACCGCAGACTGGGTGAGTCCATCCTGCAGCTCTGCACAGTGTCCGTGTCACCTCAACTTCTACAGTGCATTGGTAGGACACTAGGTGTCATTTTGGTATTTTGTAACTAAATTTTTATTTTCTCATATGTAGTTGAACTTAGGAAATGTATTTTGATGTTCATGTAAATAATGAGAATTGTGTTTGTGAATGGAAAAGTGAATGTTTGATTGTGATTTATACATGATATTATATGAGATGAATGATTGAGAAATGAAATTGAAAAATGTTGAGATTTTGATATTGGAGTTTGAGAGTGATGAGATATGAATATTGGAAGTGTTTTTCACAGGTTCCGAAGAACTGTTTTCTCCATTTTTAGCCGGTACTCTGCCGGATTTTCTATAAAATTTTCGGAACCTCAAATAAATTGTAATTTCAATAAATGGCTTAAATGAACTATATTTCACAAGTTATATTCAAAACTATGATAAAAATTAATTAAGGTAAAATAGAGTGTGCCGGTACACCGTGTGACATTGCTTACTCGGATATACTGTACACGAGTAAGGGGTGTCACATTTAGTGGTATCAGAGCACGGTTTAGGCGTTTCTGGGCCTAGATTGAGTCCATACCATGCATTGCATTTGTAAGAGTCGAGGTGACACTAATGCAGATCTGTTTGTCTTTGTTATTTTGAATAGGATATGGACCCTACGTCTCATAGGGCAGTCGAGGAGGAAGTGGAGAGTCATGCTCCACCTGCAGCAGCTGAGACTGGGGGTATGGAAGAACCTGCTCCGCCAGCACAAGCAGAGCCTGCTCATCCTCCACAGGCCATGTTTCAACAAATGGCCGAGTTCTTCAGACAAATGGCTGGGGTAATGCCAGCAGCACCACCACCACCACCACCTCCACAACCAAAATCACACCTGGAAAAATTGAGAAAGTATGGAGCAGTGGACTTCTTTGGCAAGAGAGAAGATGATTCTATTGCAGCCGAGAATTGGTTGAACAGAACAGGCAGAGTTCTAAAACAACTCCACTGCACCCCAAAGCAAAACTTAGAAGCTGCCATATCTCTATTGCAAGATGATGCATATGAGTGGTGGGATACGGTGTCCAGCGAAGTACAGCCAGAAATAGTAACTTGGGACTTCGTCCTCTCCGAATTTAAGAAGAAATATGTGGGTACTGTATACCTAGAAGAGAGAAGAAGGGAATTCATTAACCTGAGGCAGATACAGCTATCAGTGGCCGAGTATGAGAAGGAATTTGTCCGATTAAGCCGCTACAGAAGGGAGATAGTCCCTAATGAAGCTGAAAGGTGCAAGAGATTTGAAGAGGGACTAAATGACAACATAAAGATTCAGCTCACTGCCTTGGGAATCAAAGAATTTACCAAGTTAGTGGAAGCTGCAATAAAGGTTGAAAAAGTAAGAATCAGTGAGCAGACTAGAAAGGAAATACAGCAGAAGAGGGGCCCAGGTCAGTCTAGTTCATCTCCTGCACCTGGGAAGAAGTTCAGGGGTCCACCTGCACAGAGTTCAGGTCAGCCACACGGTCAGGGTCAGTCTCAGGGGCCCAGGCCACAGTTTACCCCTACGAGAGGTCAGTCCACACCATCAGTGGGCAGCTCTCCAAGGATGGGGTTCAGGGGACCAGCCCTAGCATCTTCTGCATGTCCACACTGTTTGAAATGGCATAAGGGGGAGTGTTGGAGAGTGACGGGTGCCTGCTTAAGGTGTGGGTCGACAGAGCATTAGCTGAGGAACTGTCCACGCAGAACTACTACAGCTGCTCCAACACAAGCAGACAGACCTACTCCTGCACCACAGAGGGGTAGAAAATCTGGCAAATCTGAGACTGTGGGACCTTCACAGAGGCCTGCATCTGAGCCAGCAGAGAGGCCAGATTATAGACCACCTGCCAGAGCTTATGCCCTGAGAGCTCAGGAGGAGCAAGATGCCCCGGACTTCATCAGGGGTACGTTCTCCCTCTACAATACACCTGTGCATGCATTAGTGGATCCAGGATCCACTCATTCATACATCTGCATCAACTTACCCGTAGAAAGGGGGATACTAGTAGGGGAGAGTGACCAAGACTTTCTGGTCACTAATCCATTGGGCCACAGTGTGGTAGTGAACAAAGTGTACAAGGGTTGCCCGTTAAGGATTCAGGGGTATGAATTTTTGGCAGACCTGATTGAGTTGCCTTTCCACGAGTTTGACGTGATTTTGTGAATGGACTGGTTGTCACGTCATTAAGCAATAGTTGATTATAAACTGAAGAGGATTTCTTTGAAAACTTCTGAGGGTAATGAGATCACAGTTTTGGGGGAAAGGACAGATTTCTTGTCCAATGTCATCTCAGCCACAGTTGCAAGAAGAATAATGAGAAAAGGCTGTGAAGCCTACCTAGCACATGTGGTAGATACTAGGCAGGCTAAGCCAAACCTGAGTGACATACCCACAGTAAGAGACTTCCCAGAAGTATTTCCTGAAGAGTTGCCTGGTTTGCCACCAGAAAGGGAAGTTGAATTTGCTATTGAGACACTGCCGGGTATAACACCCATTTCCATTGCTCCTTATAGGATGGCACCCACGGAATTGAAGGAGTTGAAAACTCAATTGCAAGAGTTGCTTGATAAGGGGTTCATACGCCCCAGTGTGTCACCATGGGGAGCTCCAGTGCTGTTTGTAAAGAAAAAGGATGGGACTTTGAGGCTATGCATCGATTACCGGCAGTTGAATAAAGTGACTGTGAAGAACAAATATCCGTTGCCTAGAATTGATGATCTGTTTGATTAGTTGAAGGGAGCAGGAGTATTTTCTAAGATTGATCTCAGATCAGGATATCATCAGTTGAGGGTGAAGGATGTAGATGTGCCAAAGACTGCATTCAGGACCCGGTATGGGCATTATGAGTTTCTGGTGATGCCCTTTGGCCTAACAAATGCACCAGCAGCATTTATGGACCTTATGAACCGTATCTTCCATCTACACTTAGATCGGTTTGTAGTGGTCTTTATTGATGATATTTTGGTGTATTCCAAGACCAGGGAAGAACATGATGAGCATTTGAGGATTGTTCTGCAAACCCTGAGAGAAAAGAAGCTGTATGCTAAGTTATCCAAGTGTGACTTTTGGTTGAATGAGATTGCATTCCTTGGACACATATTGTCAGCTGATGGGATTAGGGTGGATCCCAAGAAAATAGAAGCAGTGATGGAATGGAAGCCTCCCAGAAACACAACTGAGGTCAGAAGCTTCTTGGGGCTAGCTAGGTATTACAGAAGATTTGTGAAGGGATTTTCCTTAATAGCTGCTCCAATGACCAAGTTGTTACACAAGAATGTCAGATTTGACTGGAATAACAAGTGTCAGACTAGTTTTGAGAAATTGAAGGCTATGTTGACAGAGGCACCAGTGTTAACACAGCCAGTATCAGGAAAAGATTTTGTGGTCTATAGTGATGCCTCTCATAATGGGTTAGGATGTGTATTGATGCAAGAAGGGAAGGTGGTCGCTTATGCTTCCAGGCAGCTAAGGCCACATGAACAGAACTACCCTACCCATGATCTAGAGCTTGCAGCAATTATCTTCGTACTGAAGATATGGAGGCATTACTTGTATGGTGAAAAGTGCTACATTTACACAGACCACAAGAGTCTAAAATACTTGCCAACTCAGAAGGAGCTTAACCTTAGACAGAGGCGATGGATTGAGTTCCTGAAGGACTATGATTGTGTAATTGACTACCATCCTAGGAAGGCAAATGTAGTTGCTGATGCTTTGAGCAGAAAGTCCATCACAGCTTTGAGATTATTGAATGCCCGTCTAACTTTGATTCGAGATGGAGCTATTTTGGCTGAGTTGCAAGTGAGGCCAAACCTGCTACAGCAGATTTTAAATGGGCAAAAGGCAGTTGAAAAGTTAATGGCTATTATGAGCAAAATCTCAGAGGTAAAAGCAACTGACTATGAGATGAAAGCAGATGGGTGTCTGTATTACAAAGGAAGACTGTGTGTACCAGATAATGGGGAATTGAAAGCCAATATTTTAAAAGAGGCACACACCAGTGCATATGCTATGCACCCAGGAAGTACAAAGATGTATCATGATCTGAAGCTTCAGTATTGGTGGCCTGGTATGAAGAAAGACATAGCTGACTATGTGACTAAATGCTTGACATGTCAGCAAGTCAAGGCAGAACATCAAGTTCCATCAGGTTTGCTACACCTATCGCATACCGAATGGAAATGGGATCGGTCGAGATGGATTTTGTAAGTGGTCTACCTCTCACCCAGAAGAAACATGATGCTTTATGGGTGATAGTTGATAGATTGACAAAGTCGACACGCTCGCCGATTAGGGTGACTACTCCTTTGGAGAAGTTAGCAGAATTGTATATCAGTGAGATAGTTAGACTGCATAGAATTCCACTTTCCATCATATCTAATCGAGACCCAAGGTTTACATCAAGATTTTGGAAGAAGTTGCATGAGTCCTTGGGTACACAACTCCACTTCAGCACAGCTTTCCATCCTCAGATGGATGGGCAATCAGAAAGAGTAATCCAGGTAAACAATTGAAACCAATGGAATTGATACAAATATTGAATTAAAATGATAACAATAACATGAAATATATGTCAGGTCCTTGAGGATATGCTGAGGAGTTGTGTCATTGAGTTTGAGGGAAGTTGGGATAGATACCTCCCACTGGCAGAATTTGCATACAACAATAGCTACCAAGCTAGTATCCAAATAGCCCCATATGAAGCACTGTATGGGAGGAAATGTAGAACTCCAGTGTGCTGTACTGAATTGGGCAAAGACAAACTGGTGGGGCTGACACTGTGAAACAGATCAAGAGAAAGTGAAACTAATCAAAGCCAATCAAGGTTGCCTCGCATGCATGTAAATCTTATGCCGACCAAGAGAAAAGAAATAGAATATGCGGTTGGCGACAAAGTGTTCCTCAAGGTGTCACCATGGAAAAAAAATCGAGGTTTGGAAGAAAAGGTAAGTTAAGCCCTAGGTTCATTGGCCCATATGAAGTCATTGAACGTGTGGGTCCAGTGGCCTATAGGCTAGCTTTACTACCAGAGCTGGACAAGATCCACAATGTGTTCCACGTGTCTATGCTCAGAAGATACCGCTCAGATCCTTCACATGTCGTCTCCAGGAAAGAGATTGAAATACAACCGGAATTGACATATGAAGAAGAACCTCTGCGGATCCTAGCTCGGGAAGTAAAAGAATTGAGGAACAAGCAGATTCCACTGGTGAAAGTGCTTTGGAGGCACCACAACACCGAGGAGGCAACTTGGGAAAGTGAAGAGACGATGAGGCAACAGTTCCCTCAACTGTTTGCATCAGTTAAATTTCGAGGACGAAATTTAAATTAGAGGGGAAGAGTCGTAACACCCTCCCAGTAGTAACTCCGTACATTCTACTGTTCTGGTGACCAGTGTGGGTCTGGACAGCTAGAACGTCCGGAAAAATATTTAAACTAAAGTGAGGGACTATAATTAACTCAAATATTAATAAGAAAAATTTAGAAAAAATTCTAGAAATAAAATACAACCAAGTTAAACGAGCCGGTGCCCTAGCGATGGGTAACCCAGAGGGAAGTTGCGGTTCTCGCAACTAGGAGCCCTAGACCGGAGGAAAAATTATAAAATAATTTTTGGGACTCCAGAGAAGGGCCATTGAGGTTCCTATGGCATTAGAATGCCAAGAAAATATTTAGAAAAATTTTTCAATCGGTACAGACAATTTTAACCCGTTAAGCCAAACGAAGGGCATTTTGGTCATTTCGCCTTCAGAGGTGATTTTTGGCCGACTTGTCCAGTTGAGTAAATAATTATTATAACATAAAATATGAATAAACATTACTAAAAATTAAATTAAAAATGAGTAGTGATGAAAAGAAAAGAAAAACCAAAATAAAGCAAATTATGACATATGATGATGTCATTTAAAAGCTATAACCAATCACATTTAAACAACCAATTAACTAACTAATAAAAGAGATAAATGAAGACCAAAACAATCAAAAAACACAGCAGCCATCTTCATCCTGCCAACCAGCCGAAACCCTTGCCTTGCCCAAACCTCCATTGTTGCTCAAATTGAGCTTGAAAACTCCCAAAATCTAACCTTAAAATCCTAATATCCCTTCACAAAAATTCATCCCCACATCACAAGGTAACTCTAGGCAGCCATAAGAAGTAAAAATTCTAAGGAGAAGACAAGTCCAAGAAGTGCCACTTAAAGGTTAGTGCCTATTTATACCTAAACCTCTCTTATCCTATGTTAAAGACTTAAAGTGAGTGAGGATTTGTGAATTAAATGAATGAAATTTATGTTTATGTATACCATGAATTTCGGCAGCCCTAAGGAAGGAATGAGTTTGATTATTTTAATGGACTTAGAATGAATTAAAGATTATGTTTGAGGGGTATATACACATATATAATGAATGAAAGTGTTTAATTAGGTGTATGGGTGAATTGAAATGGAAATTAGGGTTTTGGGGAGTAAAAATTTGACTTGGCTTATGAAATGATTAGTGGACATTCTAATGGTCAATTAGTGACCATTTGAGGCATGTTAATCATAATTTGAAGTGAACTAATGCATGGCAAAGTGAAATGTGTAGGCCGCCTAAAGACAGCAGAAATGAGGCTGTGAGTCCAGCCTGTTTGGACTGCCATATATTTGGCTGTGTAGGTTCAATTGGTGTTTGGCCAATTGGACATGAAACTAGACTTATAATGGCACAATTTTTCTGAAGAAACCATGTCCAAAAGACCAAGGCAAGTGGACCGAAAGTTGGCCCCAATCCGGATACCCTGCACCCAGAATCTGCAGAATGACCAAATGAACAGTAACTGTTCATTTGGCCATAACTCACTGTAAATATGGTCAATTGACCTGAAATTTTTACAGCAACAAGATGAGATATAGAAAAACAAATTTCATGAAGAAACCTACCCCAAATTATGGCCAGAACCCATCCAACAAGGCAGTGGCAGTCACTATTTATGGTACTATAGATTTGGTAAATTCTGCAGAATTGGAAATCCGGCCAGCTGTGGTTTTTGGACCATATCTGGAGCTACAAAACTCCAAATGGAGTGATTCAAAAAAAGAAATTCAACTAGACAAAATAAGGAACAACTTTTCCCACTGTAACAGTGCCCAATGGAACAGTAAATTTGGGCTACAAAAACTGAAAATTTTGCTTCTCTTGGTTTAAGCTTAGAAATGGTATTAATGCTTAATGCCAACAAGTTTTGAATGCAAAATGTGGTATGTTGGGAGTGCCAAAACCAATGTACCTATTTTCTATCAAAAAGTCAACATTTTTGTTGACCAATGAGGTGAATAGTGACACCAAAACTAGAAATTCAAAATTTGAAGAACTCAAAAGTATCAAATGCCCTAGTATACCTAACAAGATTGGTTTGGATAGTTTGGCATGCCAATAGGGTTCAGTTAGCAGTACTGCACATGGCATTATGCCATTCTGTGATTTTATGGCTTTTAGCCATTTTGATATTGTGTTGAGACTTGGCCTCGTGCCTAATATTATTCTGACTTGTTAGCTGTTACATTACCTGCCGGAGATACATATGTGACCGATAGTGTGACGGCCCGAGGTACTTGATACCCAGTGCCAGTTTACCCGTTTATCCAGTCCAGTCGTCCAGTATAGGTTACTTGGGCAACCAAATGAATGAAAGTGGACAAAGTTAACGAAATAAATGGATATACAAATACAAAACAAATAAGACATATACATTCAATGCATATTTATTTTTGTTATTTCTTTCTATTTTATTATTGCACCACTAAGTATCATTGCTTAGCGCGTTACTTTTGCCACGCGTAGGTTCTGGAGATACTGATCATGAGCCCAGTAGACCGCAGACTGGGTGAGTCCATCCTGCAGCTCTGCACAGTGTCCGTGTCACCTCAACTTCTACAGTGCATTAGTAGGACACTAGGTGTCATTTTGGTATTTTATAACTAAATTTTTATTTTCTCATATGTAGTTGAACTTATGAAATGTATTTTGATGTTCATGAAAATAATGAGAATTGTGTTTGTGAATGGAAAAGTGAATGTTTGATTGTGATTTATACATGATATTATATGAGATGAATGATTGAGAAATGAAATTGAAAAATGTTGAGATTTTGATATTGGAGTTTGAGAGTGATGAGATATGAATATTGGAAGTGTTTTTCACAAGTTCCGAAGAACTGTTTTCTCCATTTTTAGCCGGTACTCTGCCGGATTTTCTATAAAATTTTCAGAACCTCGAATAAATTGTAATTTCAATAAATGGCTTAAATGAACTATATTTCACAAGTTATATTCAAAACTATGATAAAAATTAATTAAGGTAAAATAGAGTGTTTTGGTACACCGTGTGACATTGCTTACTCGGATATACTGTACACGAGTAAGGGGTGTCACAAAATCACTCATGCATGAAGCTTTATGAAAGTTGGTCTGCATGAAATTAATTAGGGTTTGATAGAAATTGTTAGAATTAAAGAGGTACTCATGCTTGATTGAGTAAGTAAGTGAGACTTGTACACTTAGAATTCATGAATTGAGGAAATTGAGGAATTAGGGTTCTTTACCCTTAGGGTTTTGGGAGAAAATTTAAGAAATTGGTAAATGATGACTTTGGTTTATTGTGAGATGAAAAATGGTCAATAATGACCAAAAGAGATGTGTGGGAATTGTTGGAATGAAAACCAAATTCGTAGGTCCAATGGTCATGCTGCTGGCAGCATGACCAAACCCACTTTGAAGGACCAAAGCTCAAATTTTACAAGTCCAATTGATATGCCACAAATTGGGAATGAAAATAGACATAAAAGAGCACAACTTTCATTAAGGAACCATGCCCAAAAACTGACCAAAACTTAGTGAACCAATTGACCAAAGTGAAATGAGAGCAGGCTGCCACTGCACAAACTGACTAACTGTTCATTTGGTCATAACTCGAGCTAGGAAGGTCAAATTGACCTGAAATTTTACCAGCAATTAGATAAGGTATAGATATAAAACTGTTATGAAGAACACCACCCCAAATTATGCCATTAACCCATTCAAAGTATTGAGCAAAGTTGAGTTACCAAACCTGCAACTCTGCAGAATTTATATTGAGCAGTAATGTTTGAAGGGTTATAACTCTCTCTACAAAACTCGGATTTAGGCGATTCTTGAATCGATAGAAACCTAAGACATAGTAGAACATTTCATGTGAAGAAAGTTAGGCCAAATTATGAACTTAACTTGATCAAATTACTGAACAAAGTTGGACCAAAAATCTGCCAGAACCAAAATCTCAATATGAACAGTGCACGTGAACAGTAATCTTATTCTCTATGAAGGAAGTTTTGCCAAATTCCAACAGTAAAAGGGCCAATGAAACAGTGCAACTTAGGACTCCAAAACCGAAAATTTGCAATTTTACCTAAAAGACCTAAGTTTTGAGAAAATGACCAAAACCAACAAGTTTAGTGACCAAAATGTGGTATGTGGGTGAATTTGGAATTACCATACCTATTAAGCCTTAGAAAGTCAACAATTTGACTTGAATAGTGCAGTGAATAGTAACTCGAAACATAAAAATTTCGAGAACATCGAATTTAACACATTAGAGCTAGGTATAAGTGAAGCTAAATTTATTTTGGATTTATGTTAAGTTCTAGTACTAAAACATTGTAAAATTGTGTGTTTCAGTTGAAAAGAATATCGGGAAGGAACCCGAGGAACCGAGTCGAGGCTAAAGGCGACTCATTTGAGGTTTGTGCACAACATCTCCATGCTTTAAAAATTCATTGATAAAGTGAACGAAATATGTATTCTACTTGTGCTTTGAAATTGTTGAAAGTTTATTTGTGACATTATTTATGATGTTTTGATTAAACTGTGAAAGTTATTGTGTATATTTGAAATAGCAATGTTTAGCAAATTGTTAAGATAAGTTTTGAAACCACAGTGTCATGACCATATATTTGAACACCTCACTAGCACGACTAGTGGGGGTAATTAGTTTCGAATTTTGATTCCTTCTCTGGAGAAGTGTTGAGGTGTGCTAGTAGAAGAGGATGTGAATGGATATCCATATATTTGAGCTAGCTAGCCTTGTGATATGATTTCTCTTTAGCCTCTGGCTATTGGGATTCTATTTGTTTTGAATGGCATGATCTAACTGTGGGTTTTATGAAATGTGTTTTGATATTTCGAAATGAACGTGGTTTGTATTAAAATCTCATAATTCATGTTTTGTATTTAATGCTCATGTTTAGTCAAATTTTTGAATAAATGTGATTTTATTTTTGCATAAAGATTATTTTAGTAAGTTGTGCACCACTGAGTCCTAGTACTCAGCGATGGCTTCTATTGCTGTCGCAGATACAGAGACTAGAGGAGCAGCAGACTGAGCTACTGAAGTGTGAAGAGCTATCAGCCTAAAGTCATCGGGTATAATTTATATCCTAATTGTAAATATTTCTTTTGATGTATATCTTGCACATAAATGTATGGACATGTAAAAATAGGTCTTGAGCAGCTTGTACAAAATCTGTATAAAATTTGTAATAAACTTTAGTTTGGATTTTCTTAATATAAATTTTTATATGATGTATACATAAATTGTTTATCTTTAAAGAAATATGAATGTATGAAATTGATTGACTGCACCTTGAGGACTATTGAATTTTGAACTTGAGAAATTGTTTGAGATTGAGTTTGAAATTGAAGCAGTTGTTGAGAAAATTTTTAGAAGTACTTTTTACACGTATTTGAAGAACTGTTTTCTCAAAATACAGAGGGAACTCTGTCAAAATTTTTATAAAATTTGCGGAAAAATAAAATGGGCCAAAATTTCCAACTAGCTTTTCACTTAAGTACATGTTTTAAATACTTATTAGAAATGCTCACCACTTACCAAAAGTAAGAAATTGTTTTAAAATCCCTTGTAGGGTGCTTAATGAGTTATCGGTAGGTGAAGTTCGGTAGTTCATTAAGTATTCTACGGGATCATGTTATGCCTTACAGAGGGGTAAGGTGTGACAGATTTTAGGTAGGCTTCCTTCATGAAAGTTGGCACATTTTGTGCCTAGTTTCACCTCCAATTGGTCTCATACCAATTGAAGTCACACACTCAAGGTTCTAAGCTAAAACATACACTGCCCTGCTACACACTCTTCATCACATACCAATTACACATTCTATACTTACCAAGCTAATCCTTTCATGCCAATTCTGGTTTGTACCATACCATTAACATATTTAACAACACATTTTGGTCATTTTGGACAGCTTGTAACCATTCTCAATGTACACACTATAACACAGAATTTTTTCCAAAGTCCATTTACACAATTTAACCACATGAACATACCCCATTTACATATCTACTTCCAAACTATTACACAAATATACATGCTGCCAAAAAAACACCATAATTGAACAATATTTCATGAACTTAAACACTTCAATCTTCTTCATGAGGTTGCCACAAGTTTACACATACCCATCAACTTCCATTTTCACTTTTCAAGCTTACAAATCAAACTTTACACATGGAATTCAACTTCAATACAATTAAACATTTAAATCAACATCCAAACAATTATTTACATGCAAGGAAAAGCTGTTCATGGTGAGGTTCCATGGCTACTGAAATGGCTCAACTCCAATAATTCATCAAACATAAAAAAACTCTTCCATAAATTAACTCCCTATAACATCCGCTCAAAGTTTAATGAAGCAATAATGGAAAATACTCACTTACCACTTTTGAAGCTTGATCAAAACTTCATTAAACTTCTTAAAATTGCTATCTAACTCTTCTTTGTGATATGGGGAGCAAGGTTAGTGAAGCAAGCTTTGGGTTTTAAGTTGAAAAAGGTGAAGATTGTGGAGCTTCTGAAGGTTTCAGCTATGGAGGAATTTGGGACCTCAATTTGGCATGGAGAAGATGAAGCAGAAACTGAATTACTTAGCAGACATACACATGTCCCTTAATGAGTTTAAATACCCCTTAGTGCTCCATTATAGTTTAATTAAACAATATTATATGTTAAAGTTTTAATTATTCAAATTATACCCCATTTCTTGCACTATTATTATAATGTATCACAATTTTAATTTTTATGATATTTTCAAAGTGTGCTATCACTCATTTTTAATGGACATTGAGGTCAAAAAGCAACTCGGGTTGTCAATTGACCACAATGCCCCTGTTCGGGTTGCATTCCTGACTTTTCAATAACACTGAGTTTTGTCCTTTTCTCGATTTCTCGTTTTTCTTTGTACTAATTAATTAATTTTTCTTTGATATTTCTAATGAAATTTATACTTTAATAAGTCTTTAATTATGTCTCGAAACTAAATTCTGAGGGTTCCCTGCAGTCCTGGGGTCGGCTATTGCCTGCGCCGTAACTTCCCCATGCGGTCACCCATCGTTGCGGTGCTGGCTCGTTTAACTTAGTTTCAGTTCATTGCTATTATTTTTCCTTTGTTTTTCTTGTATTTTATTATTTTATGTCTCCTCACTAACATTTAAATATAGTTCTAGGCATCCTAATTGTCTGGACCGACACTGGTCACCGGAACAGTAGAACACACTATCGAACGTAGGGCTGTTACATTTGGATTTGTATAACTCAAGTTATGTTCAAATAACCATAACTAGGTCAATTCTGAATTTTTAGTGCCCTTAATAGGCAGTTTTGATATTATACATTGCCAATTTTATTTGAGTAGGTTACTGCCATATTTGGGTCTACTATTCTTCATAGGATATGTTGCCCTATGTATTATGGTCACTCAAAATTTTTTGTTGTAATTTTTCAAGTCTTGTAGAGTTACTTATAGTCAAGTTATTAGACTGGACTCAAATGTCTTATAGTAACAGGATTTTAATTAGGGCAATAGCTTTGACCCAATATTTGAGCACCTTACATTTATAAGGTGAGGAATATGTCTACAACAAAATTGAAGGTCTATTTCTTAGCTTTCCAGAATGGTATGGCTCATTTTAATTGAAGACTTCTAGTGGGAGATATGCTTAACACATAATTCTTGAGTTAGTGGTCATTTATACCATTTCAAGATTTGGTTTGCCAATTTAATGAAGTTAATTGACCTAGTTTCCTTAATTTTTGGGTTTTGGTCAAAATACCATTATTGTAGGCCTATGTCTTATTGAAATTTTGGCACTAGTTTCAGGGCATTTGGAGTTCTATAGACCAAGTTATAGCTTTTTTACCAAAACTGGTCAAGTGGTCTTTATTTAGCAATTCTGGGCAGTTTCAATTCTGGACAAATTTGGTGTCCCTATTAGGCAAGCAACTTGACTTGGTTAATGGCATTTCTGGGCTTTGGTGTCTTCACAAGAGTTGTAGCCCTATGTCTAAGCTTTCTAATGGTATAAATGTCAGGTCATTTGGACCTGTCCACAGGTAGATATGACCAAATGAGTGAACACTATTCATTTGGTCATTTATGGGTTCACTAAAAGGCAATCCGAATTATGGCTAGCATTTGGTCACTTTTTAGGCAGATTTTGGACATGACTTCTACATGAAAAATGGAGTATTTTAGGTCATTTTTCACCTCCAATTGGCATCATACAAATTGGAGTCACACAGGGTCAATTCTAACTCAATTTACACACTGTTTTCAATAATTCCACAACCTGCACAAAAGAACACTCCCAATATCCATCTCCCAAACTTCAAATATGCATTCATGGCACTTCTAATATCACCAATTCATCTCAATTCAATCAATTCAAGTAGTATACACAAGCCTATAATAGTCAATGCAAGACCCTAATTCAATTGGTCAAGTCAATGACAATATGCACATGAAAAAAATTAGCTAGCACATGAAATATCAACCATCAATGCCTAATTTACTTCCACATATCCACGGACACCATAATTCAACATTTAATTCATGAAATTACTATCTCCTAAGCTCCTCAAGGCTGCCAAATTTGAGCAGTATGTGATACCCCTCACTCGTCTACAGTGTAGCCGAGCAAGGCATGTCACACTTGGTGCTGGAGCACCCTATGTTATCTTATCTCAATTTATTACTTCTTAATTATCGCATTCAATTTTCATTAAATTTCTGTGGAGAAACTGACGGAGTTTCCCCTCATTTCTTAATAATTTGACGATTTCCCACCTGTGTGAAATAATTATAATTATCTTTATATATATTATCAAATTCGTTTTCTCATTCAGAACATCAATAAGTTTCACTCATATAAATACATAAGAAATTCAAATCATTTTCATACATACACAATTCAAATATGAAATTTGAAACTGTATTAATTTACATCATGTGCACATTTAATGTACAAAAATACATAATTTACATTACATATACAAAATTTAATTACAATGATCAAAAATAAAATATAAGCTGGTGGACACTACGAAAATATGCACTGCTGAGAAGGTGACACTCGAGACCCAAATGTAGATCAAAACTTCTAATCTCCCAGTCTATGGTCTACTGGGTTCCAAATCTTCAGTACCTATGCATTGCAAAAGCGACGCGCTAAGCATAAAGCTTAGTGGTGCCAATAATACAAGAAAATATAATATGCAAATAAAAGTAAAAATTTCCTAGTTATTGTACTTATAAGAAATAAATAATTACTAACTTATTGTTTAGTCAAAGGCTAATTACATCTTATGCTATTAACTTCTTCTAGCATTTTATTAATCGTTTTCTTGATGATTTTGAGCCTTTTTTTTATTGTAATCATTATTGTTCTTTATCTTGATATTTAATTTCCTTACTTCCTTTAATAATCAATTCAATTACATTTATTTTTTTCCATGCCCAACTAACCTATACAAATTGACCGGACTGGATAAACAAGTAAACTAGCACTAGGTACCAGGTACCTCGAGCCGTCACACCATCGATCACAATGTGTCTCCCAGTGTGTAGATAGAATGGCTAATAAGCCATAAAAGCAATAAGGCATAAAGCCAAGTATAACATCATAATCAGTATATTTATAGGCTATCATATCACAGAATGGCATGAAGCCATACGCAGTACTACTATCAGAATCCTATTGCCATACCAACCTATCCAAACCAATCACACGAAGCCTATTAGGGCATTTAGCACTTTTAATTATGCAATTTTTTTGAAATTGAAATTTAATTGTTACTATTCATTCCATTAGTCAACTAAAATATTGAATTTTTCATAGATAATAGGTATATTAGTTCTAATATCCCCAACATACCATATTTTGCATTCTAAAATTATTGGCATTGGTTGCCAATACAATTATAAAGCTTAGTGATGGTTATTTTAAAATTTCAGATTTCAAGCACTAAGTTTACTATTCCATTGGTCATTTGTACAGTAGGAATTTGACAAAATTCTCTTCATGAAAGTTGTTCCTTTATGTGTTTTCTTTAATTTTCTTTTTGAATCACTCCATTTGGAGTTTTTTAGCTCAAGTTATGGCTATTTTACCATAACTTGTCGGATGGACTTTTACCCAGAATTTCTAAGCAATTCTGGTTCTGCCAGATTTGATAGCTCAACTTTGGTTAGCAATTTCATTTGGTTAAGTTCAGAATTGGAGTTTGTGCTTTGCATGAAAGTTTTTCTAAATTGTCTAAGCTTTTCATTGATATAAATTTTAGGTCAATTCGACCTTTCTACACGGATTTATGACCAAATGAATGAACACTGTTCATTTGGTCATTTTTCCCTGGCAGAATGTGTGTTACCCAGATTTGGTCAATTTTTAGGTCAGTCTATTGTGGTTTTCTGGGCAAGATTCCTTCATCAAACTTGTGCCATTATATATCTAATTTCATGTCTAATTGGCCTTGAACCAATTGAACCTACACAACTCCAGTTATAGCTGTCCAAACTTCCTGGACTCACATCTAGCCCTGCAGGTCACTCAAGGCAGCACATCTAACCTCAATTCGCATGTCACAAATCACTTCATTTTCTAATCAAATATAACCAAATGGTCACTAATTGACCATTAGAACTTTGTTTCACCAATACATGAGCAATATCCCAAATTTGGTGTCCCAAACCCTAACTCCAACAACTTTTATTCTCCATATATATGCAATTAATGAATTAAGACATCAAATTCATGTTTAATGGCAGCCATGTATAACTATATTTCAATCTAATCAATGATACCCTAATGTACCCTAAGGCTACCAAAATTTCATGGGATATAATCATGCATTTTTCGTTCAATTTCTATCAATTTTTCAACTTAACTTAGCTTAAATTCAAGTTTAGAAGGAATTAAGAACAAGGACTATGGCACTAACCTCTTGGCTGATATTCTAGCTTGTTCAACCCTCACTTTCTTTCACTTTCTCTTCCTCTAATTGCTGCCCAAGTCTTGCTCAAGTGGTAAGGGAGATTTTTTGTGAAGAGAGGGTGAGGTTTTGAGGTGAATTGAAGTGGAATTCAAAGCTTATGGGAGCTTTAATGGTGGAGAGGGGTTTGGGGACTTGGTTCAATGGGATAGAGGAAAGGGAAGATAGAAAATTTTAGTTCATTTTCTAACCATTTGACTTCTTGAATTGGGTATAGAATGAGGTGTCACAATGTGATTGGGTGGAGGCACACTAATGACATCATGTGATGTCATAATTTCTAATTTTCTTTCTTTTTCTTTTCTTTTATTTTCTACTCATTTTCAATTAAATTTTTAGCAATATTTATTCACATTTTATGTCATATAAATTATTTATTTAACTGGACAAGTTGGCCAAAAATCATCTCTGAAGACAAAATGACCAAGGTGCCCTCCTTTTGGCTTATTGAGCCAAAATCGTCTGTACGTATCTAAAAATTTTTCTAAGCATTTTCATGGCATTCTAATTCCATCGAAACCTCAATTACTCTTCTCTGGAGTCCCAAAAATTATTTCATGAATTTTCTTCTGGGTTTAGGTTTTCTAGCTGCGAAGACCACAACTTCTCACTGGGTTACCTATCGCTAGGGCACCGGCTCATTTAACTTGGTTGTATCTTATTTCTAAAATTTTTCCTAAATTTTTCTTATTAATATTTGAGTTATTTATGACTCTTCCCTCTAGACTAAATATTTTTTCTAGACGTTTTAGCTGTTTAAACTGACATTGGTTATCGGAACAATATAATGTATGGAATTGCTACAATGAGGGTGTTACACAATATCACTAGTCACCCATAATTGGTTCAAAGCCCTAATTTAGAGTGTCAAAATCAACAATATACATGCAATAAAATTCTTATACTCTTAGTCACCTTAATCAACATTATAATTCACCAATTATATGTATAAATTCATCAATAACCATGCTTATCAAGGCTGCCAATTGAACATTTTCAAGCCTCAAAAAAAAAATCCCCAAATTCATGATTACAAACCCTAATTCATAATCAAACCTCAAACACCCACGTACAAATTTATCATACTTCATGTAATTACCTTAATTAATATTACTAATTACCATTTTCATGTAAAACAAATCAATTCCCCAAATGTCCCATGGCTGCCGAATTGGGAACCCAAAATTACCCATCAATTTCTCAAATTTCTTTAGCATTTCAACTCAATTTAACTTTAATTCAACATATCACTAAGATAGGAGGAGAAATTATGCATGTAGGGCAAGGGGGGCATGAAGCGAAATATCATCCACTAGAATTATATAAAATGCACCAGGTAATGCCCAGAAAAGATGGTGGAGTCACAATGGTCTCACTTAAGTACCACCTCTTTAGATAACATTTCCTATATATGCACTGCATACAATCCTAACATAATCAAACCACTGGTAAGTACCGTCTTCCCATAACACTACCACGGTGCTAAAAATTTATACCACGAAGGCATAGATAGACAGGAGTCGCCACCCAGGTAAAAATCAGGACATCTTCAGTTTTTCTTCCGAGGGTCATGGATGGCAATTTACTCATTGCAGAGTTTTCACAATAGTCATTACCATAGCCCAATGTCTAGGTTCGGGATAATGTGTATGTAATGGGAAGGTGTTAGGCGCCCCTTATGCCTGGTCTAACCTCATTAATTCGAGTGTCAGTCCTCTACTATTGTTTCTAGAAGTCTTGTTTATTATTCCTTTATTAAACTTTATCCTAAAAATGTAATTCTAATCCTACACACGCAAGTAATTCACAAAAGGGTTATTGTTTACAAACAATTTTCATGCACAAGTAATTCCTATCTATGGGATTGCTAATTATTTAAATGATATTTATCAGATGACTAAAATTAATTTATTACTTAGAATTTAATTTACAAAAAAATTCAATTTCAAATAACCCTAAGTTTCTATTTAACCTAATTAATTAATTTTCACCAAGTTACCCTAAGGATAATTGAACTAAATTAATTATGTACATGTGTAATTTATTCTAATATCACATAAGGCCCAAATAATCGTAACCTAATAAAGATTTCTAAGTTGCAAATTTATTTTATAATTACCAAGTATTAAACTAAATTTATTTTATATACGAATGTTAGTTTACTTTACAAACAAGATTAATTTTAATTTACAAAGTATTTATTTAAATTAATTACATGCAAATGTCAGATAAATTAAAAACAAAGTTAATTTTAATTTACAAAATAAAAATTCTATTATTACTACAATTTCATGTCAATGGTTATTCGAGGAGTTTAGGACTACTTACCTGTTAGTAATTGCAGTTGCCATTGGGGCAAGCTACCCTTAAAAAAGGGTCTTCTCTTCTAGTATGGCACTAATATTTCTGGCTTACTCTTGTTTAGCTCCACATAAGCTCCATGCAAATGCCCTCTTTGGTACTTACCTTAAGGTTACTTACCAATTTTATTTGTAATAAAAAAATAAAGAAACTAAAGAAAATAAAGAAAATAAGAAAATACTAATAACAATTCACATTGGATTCTAACTCTAGTCTCCTAAAGGGGTTAAAATTCTTAATCAGCTACAACTAACTAATGGTCTAAGTCTTCTAACGTGATACAAACAGTTCATA
The DNA here is from genome assembly GCF_030052815.1 of Hevea brasiliensis. Lineage (NCBI taxonomy): Eukaryota > Viridiplantae > Streptophyta > Magnoliopsida > Malpighiales > Euphorbiaceae > Hevea > Hevea brasiliensis. The sequence continues at coordinate 67,993,198 of NC_079499.1, read as the reverse complement.
ACACCTCTTGAATTAAAAAAACACAGAAAAATAGATCAAATATCAATTAAAACCCATGAATACACAAGAACATACATAAATATATAATTCTCAGATTCTGATAGATTGATAGTAGCAAGAAATTTGATTTTTGAAAAATAGTTAGACACACCTAAAATCATGAAAAAATTACAAAAGATAAACAAAACATCATACAAGATCATTAAATTCATAGATTAAACAAAACTCTAGCCAAATGATCTACACAAATCGTAAATTTTTCTAATGACATAATCTCCCTACTTTTTTGTAAAATTCATAACTCACCAACCATAACAGATATGAATGCGAAACTAATTGGAAAAGATTCATAAGATTCAAAAATTAATTTTAGATGCCAGAGTTACACAAAAATATTAAGAAACAAGGGAGATATGGGCTCCACTAATCGGGTATCTTGCAAATTGGATTTTACAGGAACTCTAATTTTAAGTAGCCATAACTTATAAAATATTGAAGCTTTTTTAGTGATTCTTGAGCCTAAAATTAATAGAATTTCGTTTATAATATGAATATAATTTTTACAAATTTTTTACAAATTCAAAAAATAACAAAAAATAATAAAAATATGAGAGATGGAAAACTGAATATGTGCAGAGTTTTATATTCCCTCAAATTAAGCATGATTACATGATTTATATTAACATTCTAAATAAATTCAAAACAAGGAACATAGAATTAAATATTACATGGCATAGATATTAAAAAGAAAATAAAAGAACTAACCTTCAAGAAATATCGCTAGAAAGAAAGAACTAAAAGAAATTTTGACTATTTCTCTCTTTAAATTTTTTTTCCCTTTTTTTCTTCTTTTTTTTTTTTTTTATCTTCTCCTCCTTTTTTTTTTTTGTCTTCTTCTCCTCCTTTTTCCTTTTTTTTTTTTTTTCTCCAGTAGGGTTTTTATAGAGTTTTGGGAGAGAGGTGTGATAGGGTTTGAAGTCTTATAGTAATAAAGTTTAGATAACTTAAACAACTGGGGTTCAGAATTTGGGTGAGACTAGGATATGGGTGAGGTGTTCTAGCCAATAGAAAGAGAGGGAAAGGGGGTGGCACCAATAGGGAGTGCGGTAGAGAGTGGAGACAAAGGAGGAGAGAGAGTTTGTATGGGAGAGGGATAGAAAAAAAATATTTTCTTATTTTAATTTTTAAAAAGTAAATTAAATTAGTCATATCTAAAATTTCTAACTAGGCTTTTTTAAGCTCATAGCGCTATTTTTTTTCAATATCATGCCGCGAAATTAATAATTCAGTTCCATGCCTTCAACTATATCTTACAATCATACAATTTTTCATCATCGGGTTTACCACGGCCTCAATGCACATACTCATCACAAAATAAGGGTCTACAGTTTGCCCCCCACTTTGGCGAAAGTTAAAATCAATGCGAAAGCATTGCTCAAGTTTCATCAGAGTGAAACTCAATCTTCTAATAACTATGAAACATTGGCTGTAAGGATCTAGTACATCTTGCTCAGTCAACATACTCTATGTTATGAGACTAGCTACGGTCTCATAACCATGATAGCTGTGTCATGTAAAAATTACATGCATCTTGCTCTTTCGATACACTCTGCATTATGAGACTAGCTACGGTCTCATAACAGTGATAATTGTGTCATGTGAAAATTAAATGCATCTTGCTCTATCGATACACTCTGTATCATGAGACTGGCTATGGTCTCATGATAATGGCAACTCTGTGATTTGAAATGTTATGGATTTGTATTTAAGATCTCGGTCCTAAACTGTCTACGTATCCCTTCGCTATCTTGAGGAAGAATCTGACCCACTCATAGTTCGATACTTGAAACTGTAGTGATGCATGTTCTTTTATGCCTTACACACTTATATGTGACATGTTGATGCGTGTTCTTCTACGCCTTACACAACTATGCCATATGCCCTAAACAACGTCTAAGGACTTACCAGAAAACATCTATCATGAAATGTTGTGGGTTTATATTTAGGATAACAGTCCTAAACTACCTACGTATTGCCCTTGCTATCCTGAGGAAGAATCAGACCCCCTCGTAGTTCGACACTTGAAACTGTAGTGATGCATATTCCTCTATACCTTACATACCTATAGGTGACATGTTGATGCGTGTTCTTCTACGCCTTACACAACTATGCCATATGCCCTAAACAATGTCTAAGGACTTACCAAAAAACATCTGTCATGAAATGTTGCGGGTTCGTATTTAGGACTGCAGTCCTAAACTAATTACGTACGCCCCTCGCTATCCTGAGGAAGAATTAGACCCTCTCATAGTTCAACACTTGAAATTATGGTGATGTATGTTCTTCTACTCCTTACACAACTACAAGTGACATGTTGATGCATGTTCTTCTATGCTTTACACAACTATGTCATGCACCCTAAACAACGTCTAAGGACTTACAAAAAAATATCTATTTCATGATTTGAAAAATTTGGGATGATTGGGTCTCAGAACTCTTTTTGTGATTTTTGTGCTTCTTGTATACTACTTCCTGTCATGGGCATGCTGATTTTGCTAGAGATTCTAAAAAAAATTAGTCCTCTGAGGGATCTCTTTTTGCAAAAACTTTCTTATAACCTCAAAATTTTTGAGAATAACTGTTGACAAAAAAAGACTTCCTTAAGGTCACAATACAATTTCCCTATGATTTTTCTTTTTCTTCTCTCCCCCCATGGTTTCTACCTTGACTCATTTCTCTTCCATGAACTCCATTCTCTGTGCCCTAACTTTTTCCTAAAATGCCCTTTTGGGTTTTCATCTCAGCGAGCTTGCTCTAACTTTTGCCTAAGTGGCCCTTTTGGGTTTTCCACCTAGCGAGCTCCTTTTTTTTTCTCTTTTTTTTTTTTTTTAAATTAGACAATTGCTAGGGCATTCATATCAAGCACCTATTCTATCATGCTCACAAGACATAGATTAAATCAAAACAATTCCGTTTAATTATCTAATCATTTGATGTATCCCTTAAACATAAACATTGACAATTATAATTAAATAAAACTTATTCCTAGTTAAAGCAATAAAAACTTCTTTATTTATTCAGGTACACCATTACTCCCTCTTACATTTAGTTTTGCTAAATTTTCAATCTTTCAAAGATAGAAATAAGCTTTATAACCTATTGAATGGCCTTTTCAAGTTTTCCATCCAGATCTTCTCTCATCTCTCCTTTTGCCTAGACCATCTTTTGCAGGTTTTCAATCTAGCATTCTTTTCTTTTCTTTTCTTTTTTCTTTGACCCTTACTTTTACCTAGATCGCCTTTTACAGGTTTTCAGCCTAGTGGGGCTGTCTCACACAAAGTACCATTCGAGCCTGTCTCAATTGACTAGTTCTTAAAGTTCATTCCCATCCAGGTCTGATATTCTTATAGTAGCAAGATCTTTTTGACTATGTATGGACCATCCTAGCTTGGGTTAAACTTTCCTTTTAAATCAAAAGGGATGGGCTGAGCTTGTTTCAAAACCATGTCTCCCTCTTTGATCTTTCTTAGCTTCACCTTCTTATTAAAGGCTCTAGCTATCTTCCTCTGATAAGCCTGCATATGTTATAAGGCTCACATTCTCTTTTCATCAATCAAAGATAGTTCTTCATATCTCTTTTAGGCCCATTCATTTTCTAGGATCTTAGCTTCTAGCATCACTCTTAAGGATTTAACCTCTTGCTTAACGGATAACACTACTTTAGTCCCATACACTAAAGAGAATGGGGTTGCCCTCATGGATGTCCTTGTAGTACTATGATAACCTTAAAGAATATAAAGGAGTTTTGCAAGCCAATCCTTATATGTTTCAAATATTTTTTTTTCCAACTAAAACCTTTCCATTCGTATGGAGACCACACATTTCTGCATGTACTTCTTTCATTATTTGCTCAGCCTATTTTTTTATCACACATAAGAGTTTGTAGAATTTCCCCCCAGCTAAAGTAAGTTGAGTGGCTAATCTATGAATTGTTGCTCTATCTCTTTTGTATGCTTATTGCGAGTATTCTCTCACTTCCAGAGACCTCCTCATGTCTTCATATCATTTTCCTTCTCCCTCTAGGTCCACATGTGCTATTATCAATCCTTCATAGCATGAAATTTTACTATTCATTAGGATAACTAGCTAAGTCAACTTTTGATCATTCTTTTCCTATTGGGACACTATCTTGCCTTGGGAATCAGCTATCTAATTTTAAGCTCGAGGCATGTGCTTCTTGGTACTTTGTTAACAATGTTAGTAGTATGCCTTAGAGCATATCATTTAGTATGTATCTTGTACATATTTTTAATAATAAAAGGCATTTTCACTTTTCCGTTTACATAATATATTTATGTGTAATAGAAAAGGTCCATTGATATTTTGTTAGAAATATTATTCTTAAGTTGTTAAGAATATGAGTGACAATATTTCTAGCACAAAGTATCATAAATAGGTTCACAATCGAGGATACTTCATAATAAGGACATGACTTATCCAGAAAGATTGTATTCATGTTTGTTCCCAAGTTATTTATATGAGATATAAATAAGATGGAATGGTGAGTCTCATGCCATATAACAAACATGATAGGCACTTATAAATGATAAGTAGGCCGAACCAGTGACACTTATGACAAGCACATGGAGTTTACTCTTATCAATATTTTGTCATAAATCATATCAGTGCATATAATCTTTAGACCTGAGATAGCACAGTTATCTTGTATATAGGTAGTTTGAGTTTGATACTGCTTTCATACTTGTACTGTGTATGGGTATATGGGCATGTGTTGGCTCCTACTAGTTATATATGGAGGTAGGTGTTGATCAAGATGGAATCTGTTCCTCTAAGTAAATAGAGATAAAATCCTATGTTCATTTAATTGTTCTTGATGTTTCAAGTTCCTGGCCAGGACAGATAGATTTATTCAGAAAAGAGTTTCTGATGAGAAAAATCTTTTAATCAAGAACTGGAATTAAAAGAGAACATAATATTCATAGCAAATGGAGTTTGACATAAACCATGACTCCAGCTTGAGTTGGGATTTTGTAACAAAGAGATTCAAGTGCATGGTAACATATGATTATAGGTTCATTTAAGGTAAATCTTATTACTAATTGGGTGGCCATGGCATGCTATGCTAGGTGTTAACCATGGTCTATGAGGTTCATAAAATGATTTAGAGAAATCATTTATGGTAAGAAAGAGTTCTGATAATATTAAGAGTTGATATCATGTCTCATTGCCAATTAGTGATGAGCCTAGTAAGTCACACACATACAAAAGTTATCACCTATTTAAATATGATTTAATTAATTAATTAAAGAGTTTAATTGATTAATTAAATAGATTTGGTTTGCAATTAAATTGCAATGTCCCTAGCATGACTTGAAACCAAATCTAGATTATTGGATGTGTAGTATAAATTAAATTAATATTTAAAGTGTTTAAATATGAATTTAATTGATGAGAAATTAATTAATAGAGATTAATTAATTAATTTATATTTGATATAAATTAATTAGAAGAAGAAAATAATTATTTTGGGTTGAGAACTCAAAATTAAGACACAGGGGCATTTTGGTCATTTCACAGTGTGACACGTGGCACCATGAGATGGTGACACACGGCATAACACATAAGCTTGCCAAATGTTTTTTTTAATCATGTAAGATGATTAAAATCAAGATTAAATATAGGTTTGACACTTGGCACAATGTGATTGGGTCACTTAAACCTAGAGTTAATCAAAAGGTGACATGTGGCTAGGGTTTAATGTGTTAACCTAGCTATTTAAGTGTGGTTATGAAAAGAAAACACAACCAGCAGCCTCTCCTCTCAATTGTCACGCCACTTTGAGCCTCTCCAGTTATTTCTCTTCATCTCTCATCAATTCAAAGAGATTAGCCATCAATCTCTTGAATTAAGAACACTAGAAATTGTTTCTAGTGTCCTGTTTACATCTCTAATCTCTTAAAAGGCAGAACTTGAATTTCTAATTAATAGAAAAGGCTTTAGAAGCTGTTCAAGGGCTGCCATAGGTGTTCTTGGTGTGGACAAGCTAGAGGGACAACATCTGGTGTCCTGAAGAAGAATCTCAAAGGCGCAGACTCGCTGCAGCACATCAAGAGGTTAGTGTAATCGTTCTTGATTTAATCTAGGGTTCTAAAATTAATTTGATTAATTTTAAAATCTTAATGGCAAATACAGATCCAAAAACATATTAAAAGAGTTTTAATATGTTGTTTATCATTGAAATCAAATAGATAAAAATAAATCTTGCATGGGGCATGTGACCCTAGGTGAAAATTTTTGAATTCAATGGTATAATCTTGTGTTTTTCACGCTTCCGTTCTTTCAATTGGTATCAGAGCCACTATATTTGCCATTTAGATTGTTGATTATATGATTTAATTGTGTGATTTGATCATGAGATGATTGATTCATTGCTGGTTAGATTAAGAGGTGTGGCGGCACACATGGTAAAGCCACCATTGGTGGCGGCAACAATGGTTCCATGGGTGGTTCAAGGTTTGGCTTTTAATTCTGCAATTGTTGTATGATCTAAGGCCTATTCTTTGACTAATTAAAGTGTTTAATTAGTTGTTTTAATCACACAATTAAATTATGATTCAAATCAGAATTTTAAAAAATGTTTGAATGTGATTCAAATCAGAATTTTAAAAGTTGTTTGAATGTGATTCAAATCTGAATTTTTAAAGTTGTTTGAATCATATTTAAATCTGATTTTTTAAAATTGATTCAATAAAATTCAGATCTGATTTTTTTAAAAATATTTGAATGTGATTCAAATCTGATTTTTTAAAAAATATTTGAATGTGATTCAAATCTGAATTTTTGAAGTTGTTTGAATGTGATTCAAATCTGAATTTTTAAATTTGTTTGAATGAGATTCAAATCTGAATTTTTAAATTTATTTGAATCATATTCAAATCTGGATTTTTAAGTTGAATATGAGATATTCAATTTAATATAAGTATGTATGTTTTATTTAATTGTTAAATAGTGATATGCATGATGGATGATCATGGACTATAAAAGACCAATGTGATTGGATTTATTTCTTTTATGTTTCTTTGGGATTGTAAATTAATTAATTTATTTTAATTTATTTTGGGCATGTATTATTAAGTTTGTAATATTTTTGGGTTGTAATTTCATTTATTTAAGTTCTTGTAAATTCGCCTTGGTATGCCAAGGATTACTATGTAATATTGGATTGCAAGAAGTTCAAGGAGGTCAAGAGCATTGGTGGGACCAGTGGGAGGAATTCAATATCAAATGTTGATTATGTACTCCTTCAGCAACTCTTGTAAAATGAATAAATGAAATGCACCTAGGAATGCCCAGATTCAATTCTTGGTGGCTCAGAATTGAATCCCTTAGAAAGTCCATGATCATACCATATTTACTGCCTATCCATGAATGCATGAGATGTATGGGAATGTATGCAATTATATGATATATGCATGCTAAATGGATAATGTGCAAAGTGAGACCTTAATAGTAATTAGGATGGCTATAAAATCTTCCAAACAAATGATTAAGTTGGAAATGCTATAATTAAAGTAATTATAACATAAGCCCTCCATTAGGGCGATTATTTTAAGAAATTTTAAATAGTTGCATGAGATGCAATTAATTTAAGAGATTTTCTTAAGAACAATTGTTAAGCATGAGATGTTATAAATATGTAAATGGTTTGGTGGCCAATATTGGATGTACCTGAGGACATTAAAATTATTTGCATAATTACTGGCTCAATGGATCAACTTAACTAATGCAAGATAAGTCAATAATGGATGTACCTGAGATTTTGAGCATTAGGGGCTAAGTAAAGGATTGAACCTCACGTGAGATGTGATGGGTAAGAAGTTGCTCACTTATAGTTTATTGTAATTCTAATAATGGATGTACCTGAGGATGATCAATAGGATTATAAGAATTCAATCACCCACTAGAAATCCATCCAACTAGGATTTCCGTTTTCTACTTTGGAAGTGTAGGATTCGCTAAGTTAGTGGGAGGACCAATTTGATTAAAAGACCATAATCATTTTGGTTAATTACATGATACATTTACTAATTAATCTGATTATTTTCTGCGATTAATTTCTGATAAAAATGAGCACAAAACAACCACCACCATCCAATATCCTTGTAAGCATACTTGATCACAATAGGTTGACAGGACCTAATCATGCGATTGGCTAAGAAATTTGAAACTTATCCTGAACCTTGAACATATAGGATATGTTCTAGATTCAAATGTTCCTGGTCCCTTACCTCCAGAGGCCACACAAGAGGAACATGAAACTTTGGACAAGTGGAAGGAGCATGATATGAGAGCTAAGTGTTACATGCTTGCTTCCATGAGTAATGAGTTACAGAAGCAACATGAGAACATGCAGAGTGCGAGTGAAATCCTCCTTCACCTACAAGAGTTGTATGGTGAGCACAAAGAGAATGCTAGGTATGAGATATCTAGACAGCTATTCCGTATGAGGATGTCTGAGGGACAGAATGTTGGGGATCATGTCCACAAGATGATTCGGCTGATTGAGCAGTTGGAACATCTTGACTTCAACATGGATTTCCAACTACAGACGAATTTGATCCTTCAGTCCCTTCCTGAGTCTTTTGGGAATTTTGTGACAAATTTCCATATGACTAAACAGGAATGCACCTTAGCTGAATTACTCAACATGCTGGTTATTGCCCAAAAGAATATGCCAGGCAATAAAAGAAAAGAGGTAGCTTTGGTTGCATCTTCTTCTGCTGGAAAGTCCAACAAGAAGAAGGGCAATAAGAAAAAGAAACCTCAGATTCCTAGTCCTTCCAAGAAAATAGCTAAATAGAAAAGGAAGACTAAAGCTGATGGAGGCACAGGAAAGTGTTTCCATTACCAACAGGAAAGTGTTTCCATTGCCAGTAAGAAAGTGTTTCCACTACCTAGAGTATAGCAATCTAAAAGAATGCAATGCCATGGTGAAAACCAACTCAAGTTCAAAATATATTTGGCACTTAAGGTTATGTCATGTTGCAGAAGATAGGATTGCAAAACTGGAGAAAATGGGGATTTTATCCTCATTGGGCTCTGAGCCTACTCCAACTTGTGATTCTTGCCTTCAGGGCAAAATGACTAGATCACCCTTTGTTGGACAAGGGCTAAGAGCTAAAAATATTTTGGAGCTAATACATAGTGATGTATGTGGTCCGTTTAAAGAAATGGCTAGAGGGGGCTTTCATTATTTTATTACCTTTACTGATGATAAATCAAGGTTTGGGTATTTGTATTTGATGAAATACAAACATGAATCCTTTGAAAAGTTCAAAGAATTTAAATCTGAAGTAGAAAATCAAACAGGAAAAAGTATTAAAGCTCTTCGATCAGATCGTGGAGGTGAATATTTGAGTACTGAAATTGATGAATACTTGAGAGAACATGGCATTGTTTCTCAGCTGACTCCTCTAGGAACGCCACAGCTGAATGGTGTATCTGAAAGGAGAAATCGTACCCTATTGGATATGGTACGTAGTATGATGAGCTATACTGATATGCCAATCTCCTTTTGGGGATTTGCATTAGAATCAGCTTTGTATATTCTGAATAGGATTCCATCAAAATCAGTTTCTTCCATACCTTATGAGATATGGCATGGAAGAAAACCAAGTCTTAAGCATGTTAAGATTTGGGGTTGTCCAGCTTATATCAAAAAGCTGAACACTGATAAATTGGAGACCATATCAGAAAGAGGTCGATTTGTTGGATATCCAAAAGATAGTTTTGGATATTATTTTTATTTGCCTACTTCACAAAAGGTTGTGATAAGTAGAGATGACACATTTCTTGAACAACAGTTTGTTCAAGAAGGAGGCAAAGGAAGGCAAATAGAGTTAGAATTGGAGAATTCTGACCAACCAACAGATCAGATGGATATAGATCCATCTAGTCAACCTATACCCATTGATGAAACATCTACAGCTGTTCCTCGTAGAACAACCAGGGTATCTCACCCACCAGTGAGATATGGTTTTCTTCATGAAGAAGAACAAGAGTTGTCTACTCATGAAGAAGTAGATCATGGAGATGATCCACTTACCTATGAAGAAGCTATATCAGATATAGACTCTTCAAAATGGATTGATGCTATGAAATCCGAGATTGATTCCATGTATAAGAATCAAGTTTGGGATCTTGTTGACCCACCTGAAGGTATTGTACCTATAGGGAACAAATGGGTTTTCAAGAAAAAAATTGGTTCTGATGGAAAGGTAGAGACCTATAAGGCAAGGCTAGTAGCGAAAGGGTTTCGCCAAAGGCAAGGAATAGACTATGAGGAGACTTTCTACTTTGTTGCCATGCTTAAATCAATTAGGATTTTACTAGCAATAGTGCATACTATGATTATGAGATTTGGCGGATGGATGTCAAAGCACCTTTTCTCAATGGATACATTGAAGAAAACATTTTCATGGAACAACCTAGGGGATTTGAATCCCAAGATGGTTCCAAGGTATGCAAGCTAAAGCGATCCATTTATGGGTTGAAACAAGCTTCGAGGAGTTGGAACATACGTTTTGATGAAGCCATTAAATCTTTTGGTTTTATCAAAAATGAGGATGAGCCATGTGTATATAAGAAGGTTAGTGACAGTGCTATCACTTTCCTTGTCTTATATGTGGATGACATACTGTTGATGGGTAATGACACAGGTATGTTGACGACTATAAAGGTATGGTTGTCAAATACATTCTCCATGAAAGACTTAGGGGAGGCAACCTATATTCTTGGGATTCGCATCTATAGAGATAGAGCGAAAAGAATAATTGGTTTATCCCAAAGTCTATACTTGGAAAAGGTGTTAAAGAGGTTTAACATGCTTGATTCCAAGAGAGGATTGTTACCAGTGAGACATGGTATCCACCTTTCTAAAGAGATGTCTCCAAAGACACCTGAAGAAAGAGATAAGATGGCCAGGATTCCATGTGCTTCGGCTATTGGAAGTTTAATGTATGCAATGTTGTGTACTAGGCCGGATATCGCATATGCTGTTAGTTTGACTAGCAAGTATCAATCCAATCAAGGTTTGGAACACTGGATAGCTGTCAAGAATATTCTTAAGTACTTAAGAAGAACTAAGGATTTATTCTTGATTTATGGAGGTGGAGACTTGCAATTGGATGGTTATACTGATTCTGATTTCCAATCAGATATCGATGATAGAAAGTCTACCTCTGGATATGTGTTCATTTGTAATGGAGGTGCGATCGGTTAGAAGAGTTCCAAACAGAGCACGATTGCAGATTCCACTCATCGAGGTGAGTATATTGTGCATCGATGTCGCAAAAGAAGTCGCTTGGATAAAGAAGTTCATGACAGAACTTACAGTAGTTCCTTCCATTGAGTCAGCAGTTCCACTACACAGTGACAATAATGGAGCAGTCATACAGGCTAAGGAACTAAGGTCTCAACCAAAATCCAAACACATAGAAAGGCACTACCACATTATCAGAGATATAGTTGGGCAAGGCGATGTAGCCATGCAGAAAATAACATCAGCTGAAAATCCAGCTGATCCATTCACTAAGCCTATGTCACGCACTCGATTAGACCGACATCTTGAGAAGATAGGTCTAAGATATTGTAATGAATGGCTTTAGTGCTAGTGGGAGATTGTTAGTAGTATGCCCTAGAGCATATCATTTAGTATGTATCTTGTACATATTTTTAATAATAAAAGGCATTTTCACTTTTCCGTTTACATAATATATTTATGTGTAATAGAAAAGGTCCATTGATATTTTGTTAGAAATATTATTCTTAAGTTGTTAAGAATATGAGTGACAATATTTCTAGCACAAAGTATCATAAATAGGTTCACAATCGAGGATACTTCATAATAAGGACATGACTTATCCAGAAAGATTGTATTCATGTTTGTTCCCAAGTTATTTATATGAGATATAAATAAGATGGAATGGTGAGTCTCATGCCATATAACAAACATGATAGGCACTTATAAATGATAAGTAGGTCGAACCAGTGACACTTATGACAAGCACATGGAGTTTACTCTTGTCAATGTTTTGTCATAAATCATATCATGCATATAATCTTTAGACCTGAGATAGCACAGTTATCTTGTATATAGGTAGTTTGAGTTTGATACTGCTTTCATACTTGTACTGTGTATGGGTATATGGGCATGTGTTGGCTCCTACTAGTTATATATGGAGGTAGGTGTTGATCAAGATGGAATCTGTTCCTCTAAGTAAATAGAGATAAAATCCTATATTCATTTAATTGTTCTTGATGTTTCAAGTTCTGGCCAGACAGATAGATTTATTCGTAAAAGAGTTTCGATGAGAAAAATCTTTTAATCAAGAACTGGAATTAAAAGAGAACATAATATTCATAGCAAATGGAGTTTGACATAAACCATGACTCAAATTGAGTTGGGATTTTGTAAATGTAGAGATTCTAGTGCATGGTAACATATGATTATAGGTTCATTTAAGGTAAATCTTATTACTAATTGGGTGGCCATGGCATGCTATGCTAGGTGTTAACCATGGTCTATGAGGTTCATAAAATGATTTAGAGAAATCATTTATGGTAAGAAAGAGTTCTGATGATATTAAGAGTTGATATCATGTCTCATTGCCAATTAGTGATGAGCCTAGTAAGTCACACACATACACAAATTATCACCTATTTAAATATGATTTAATTAATTAATTAAAGAGTTTAATTGATTAATTAAATAGATTTGGTTTGCAATTAAATTGCAAAGTCCCTAGCATGACTTGAAACCAAATCTAGATTATTGGATGTGTAGTATAAATTAAATTTATATTTAAAGTGTTTAAATATGAATTTAATTGATGAGAAATTAATTAATAGAGACTAATTAATTAATTTATATTTGATATAAATTAATTAGAAGAAGAAAATAATTATTTTGGGTTGAGAACTCAAAATTAAGACACAGGGGCATTTTGGTCATTTCACAGTGTGACACGTTGCACCATGAGATGGTGACACATGGCATAACACATAAGCTTGCCAAATGTTTTTTTTAATCATGTAAGATGATTAAAATCAAGATTAAATATAGGTTTGACACTTGGCACAATGTGATTGGGTCACTTAAACCTAGAGCTAATCAAAAGGTGACATGTGGCTAGGGTTTAATGTGTTAACCTAGCTATTTAAGTGTGGTTATGAAAAGAAAACACAACCAGCAGCCTCTCCTCTCAATTGTCACGCCACTTTGAGCCTCTCCAGCTATTTCTCTTCATCTTTCATCAATTCAAAGAGATTAGCCATCAATCTCTTGAATTAAGAACACTAGAAATTGTTTCTAGTGTCCTGTTTACATCTCTAATCTCTTAAAAGGCAGAACTTGAATTTCTAATTAATAGAAAAGGCTTTAGAAGCTGTTCAAGGGCTGCCATAGGTGTTCTTGGTGTGGACAAGCTAGAGGGACAACATCTGGTGTCCTGAAGACGAATCTCAAAGGCGCAAACTCGCTGCAGCACATCAAGAGGTTAGTGTAATCGTTCTTGATTTAATCTAGGGTTCTAAAATTAATCTGATTAATTTTAAAATCTTAAATGGCAAATACAGATCCAAAAACATATTAAAAGAGTTTTAATATGTTGTTTATCATTGAAATCAAATAGATAAAAATAAATCTTGCATGGGGCATGTGACCCTAGGTGAAAATTTTTGAATTCAATGGTATAATCTTGTGTTTTTCACGCTTCCGTTCTTTCAAACAAGGCTATAAATTTATCTCTTCCTTCATGGGTTAAATCTTCAGCTAACTTAATGTCTTTAGGATTATTTGGTGTGCCCAAATTAATAGAGATCGATTTTGATACATTAATAAAAACTTATTCAAAATGATTATGAATGCCATGCATATGCCTATTAGAATAAACATCAAATAAGTGAGCAAAAAGGACTAGTCATATTAGTAATTTTTGTGTAACACCCTCACTGTAGCAATTACGTACATTCTACTATTTAGGTGACTGATGTCGGTCCGGACAGCTAGAACGTCTGGAAAAATATTTAGATTAAAGTGAGGAGCCATAATTAATTCAAATACTAATAAGAAAAATTAAGGAAAAATTTTAGAAAGAAAATATAATCAAGTTAAATGAGCCGGTGCCCTAGCGATGGGTAACCTAGTGGGAAGTTGCGGTCCTCGCAACTTGGAACCCTAAACCCGGGATAAAATTCATAAAATAATTTTTGGGACTCCAGAGAAGAGTCATTGAGGTTTCAATGGCATTAGAATGCCAAGAAAAGGCTTAGAAAAATTTTTCGATCAGTACAGACGATTTTGGCTCAATAAGCCAAACAAAGGGCATTTTGGTCATTTTGTCTTTGAAGATGATTTTTGACCAACTTGCCCAGTTAAGTAAATAATTATTATGAAATCAAATATAAATAAATATTGCTAAAAATTAAATTGAAAATGAGTAGAAAAGAAAAGAAAAGAAAATAGAATTTAATTAGATTTATGACATAGGATGACATCATTAAAAAGCTTCCCACCAATTACAATTTGATAAGCCAATTTATAAGAGATAAAAAGGGATAGAAAAAGAACTCCAAATGAGACAAGAAACAAAAGAAACCAGCAGCTTCTTCATATGATCCGAACCAAGAAAGAGAGAGAGAGAGAGAGAGAGAGAGAGAGAGAGAGAGAGAGAGAGAGAGAGAGAACAAAAGACCTCCATGAAAGCTCTTGCTCAAGCTTGATTTTTCCTAAGCTTTCCACCCTAAAACCCTAAACTTCTTTCACAAAAAATTATCCTAAACCTTGAGGAAGCATAAGGCAGCAGAAATTTGAGGATATTTTGAAGTTGGGCAAGTCTAAGTTAGGTCACAAGAGAGGTTAGTGCTTATTTTTACATCTCTCTCATTCTTTTCATGTTAGGGACTTAAATTGAGTAAGAAAATTGTGAGAAATTGAATAAAACATTTGTGTAGAGGTATGGATGGAATTCGGCAGCCCTATGGGTGTAGTAGTTTTGATGGTTTTCATGGATTCAAAATGGGATGGATTAGAAATGGTGTTTAAGGTGTTGATATAAATTGGATAGTGAATTAGTATGTTTAATGGATGTATGTGTATGAATTAAAATTTGAGAATTAAGGCTCTTGAACTAAATTGAGAGATTTGTGATTTGAGGGTGAATTAGTGTTTTAATGGTCAATTAGTGACTATTTATGGTGAATTGAATTTAAATTGGAGTGAGTTGTGATATTAAGAAGTGTATTGGTATGCTGCCTCTCAAGGTACCAGAATACAGGACTTGAGTCTAGTGTGCTCTTAGGGTTATAACTCAAGCTAGGTAACTCCAATTGGTGCCCGGCCAATTGGAGGTTAGAATAGACACAAAATACAACAACTTTGATGGAGGAAACTGTCCCAGAAAACTAACCTAAGTGGTCTAAAAATTGACCTAATTCGGGTGACCAACAAGCTATCCCTGGAAAATGACAAAATAAACAGTATTCATTTATTTGGTCATAACTCAGTGTAGAAAAGGTCCAATTGACCTAATTGTTTACCATAAGAAAGCTGAGACATAGCCCTACAACTTTTATGAATAAAACAAACCCAAATTTTGACCATAATATGTCAAAAAACTGACCTGCAATCAGTGTACAAAAAATTACAGAATTGATTCTGCCCAGAAATTCTGGAAAAATTATAATCCAGCCAGTTATGGTGTTTAGGCCATAACTTGAGCTACAAAACTTCAAATGGAGTGATTCAAAAAAAGAAATGCAACTAGACACAATAAGGAACAACTTTGATAGGGAACATTTGGCCAAATTCTCACTGTACAAATGACTAATGGAACAGTAAACTTAGTGCTTGAAATCTGAATATTGTAAATAACCAACACTAAGCTTTGCAATGGTATTGGCAACCAATGCCAATAATTTTAGAATGCAAAATGTGGTATGTTGGTGATATTAGAACCAATATACCTATTGTTTATGAAAAAGTTAATATTTTAGTTGACTGATGAAATGAATAGTAACACATGAACTTCAATTGCAAAGAACTGCATAATTAAAAGTGTAATATGCCCTAGTAGACCTAGTGTGATTAGTTTGGATAGGTTAGCATGCCAATAGGGTTCTGATAGCAGTACTGCGTATGGCTTAATGCCATTCTGTGATATGATAGCCTATGGCTATACTGATTATGATGTTATACTTGGCTTTATGCCTTATTACTTTTATGGCTTATTAGCTATTTTGTCTGCACACCGAGAGACACATTGTGATTGATGGTGTGACGGCCTGAGGTACCTGATACCCAATGCTAGTTTACCCGTTTATCCAGTTTGGTCAATTTGCATAGGTTACTTGGGCATGGAAAAGTATAAATGTAATTGAATTGATTATTAAAGGAAGTAAAGAAATTAAATATCAAGATCAAGATCAAGAATGATTACAATAAAAAGAGGCTCAAAATCATAAAAAAAAAAAATGCTAGAAAGAGTAAATATCATAAAATGTAATTAGCCTTCGACTAAACAATAAGTTAGTAATAATTTATTTCTTATAAGCACAATAACTAGAAAATTTTTATTTTTATTTGCATATTATATTTTCTTGTATTATTGGCACCACTAAGCTTTATGCTTAGCGCATCGCTTTTGCAATGTGTAAGTACTAAAGATTTGGACAGAGAGCCCAATAGACCACAAACTGGGTGAGGCCATTCACAGTTCTGCATAGAGTCTATAATGATCGGGATCTAACCACTAGAGGAATTGTCCGCTTTGGCCATAAGCCTCATGGTTTTGTCCCATATGTGGAATGGAGAACTTCCTAGGAGGTCACCCATCCTAGGATTTCTCTCAAGCGAGCAGGCTTAACCTTGGAGTTCTTCCAACTCTCCAGGCCATTTCACCGAAAGGCACCTCTAGTGATTAGTTCCCTCATTTTATATATCATTACTTTTTGAGCCCAAGACCATCTCCATGCTTTGCCGATGTGGGATTTGCCTGAGATACCTTTCTCCCCCCTTTTTAGGACTCAGCGTCCTCGCTGAGGTTTGCCCCACCATCGCCCAAGAGGACACGCAAGCGACTCTGATACCAATTGTAACGATCAAGATCCAACCATTAGAGGAATTGTCCACTTTGGCCATAAGCCTCACGATTTTGTCCCATAGGTGGAATGGAGAACTTCCCAGGAGGTCACCCATCCTAGGATTTCTCTCAAGCGAGCACACTTAACCCTGGAGTTCTTCCAACTCTCCAGGCCATTTCACCAAAAGGCGCCTCTAGTGATTAGTTCCCCTATTTTATATATCATTACTTTTTGAGCCCAAGACCATCTCCGTGCTTTGTCGATGTGGGATTTGCCTAAGGGACCTTATAGTAATATTTTTGAGATTTTACATCTGTAAATTAACTTATGAATGTAAATTAAATATTTAAAATGCAATGTGCCTGAGTTTATAAAATGTTTTGAGATATCAATTCTTGATTTGAAATTTAGATTTTGAATTGAAGTGTTGCTATTGCTGTTGATCTGAAGTTTGGTGGTTGCAAATGGGGTTGAAATTAATTATTTGGAAGTGTTTTTCACAGGTTTTGAAGAACTGTTTTTCCCAAATACAGAGGGCACTCTGCCAAAATTTTTACAAAATTTGCAAAAAAATAAAATGGGACAAAAATCTTAACTAGTTTTCAAACTTCAATTAAATGTTTTTATTTCCTACCAAAATGCTCACCACTTCTAAAATGTAAGAAAATGGTTTTAAAATCCCTTGTAGTATATTTAATGGGTTACCGGTAGGCGAAGTATGGTAAATCATTAGATGTACTACGGGATCATGTTACATCTTACTAAGGGGTAGGGTATGACAATGTCCGTGTCACCTCATAGGCTACAGTGCATTGGTAGGACACTAGGTCCCATTTTGGTATTTTACACTATTTGTATTTTGTAATTAAACTTTTATTTTCTCATGTATAATTTGAAAATCATGTAATATATTTTAGTATTAATGCAAATATTTGTAATTTGTGTTTATAAATGAAATGTATATGATTATGATGTTAAATGAATGAATGAAAAATGGAAGAATTATTGAGAAATTGTTGAAAATTGATGTGATAATTAGGAGTTGTGGAATAGCATGACTATTGTAAGTGTTTTTCATAGGTTCCAAAGAACTGTTTTCTCCATTTTTAGCCCGTACTCTGCTGGATTTTCTATAAAATTTTTGAGACCTCAAATGAATTTATAATTTCAATAAATGACTTAAGTGAGTTAAATTTCACAAATTGAACTTCATATCCATGAAGAAATAAATTAAGAAAGGATAAAAATGATTGAGATAAAATATGGTGTTCTGGTACACTGTGTGGCATATCTTGCTCGGTTACACTGTAGACGGGTAAGGGGTGTCACATTTTGCCTCGAAATCTTCATCAAGTACATCAGAAATGGAAACATCAGTATCACTAATCTGAGCATTACAAAAGACAAACTCAAACTTAGGAGTGTAACTTTAGGTTCTTGGCTTCCATGTAGTATTTAGATCAATGGTGCTGATTTTCTGCTCTAATTCTTTCACATGTGGTTACCCCTAATCATATGTCAAGGTAATTGCCCCCTCTTTTAAGAACTTAGGAGGCTTTGGCTCTTCTTCCTATTCTATTGGCTCATAGCCCAAACCATGACTCGTGATCTACCCCTTCATCTTAAGAAAAGTCACCAGACCATCAATACTTTCTCCTAGGCCTATGCTAAGAAAACACTTCATCCCTTTCTTCATAATAGCCACTTTTAGATCTATCTAGTTTTTATAGATCCCAATAACTTGAAAATCAGGCATTGGTGGAACTGAACCATCTAGTTGTAATGCAACTATCTCCTCATCAGAATCAGTCCAGACATCCAAAAGACCCTCATCATAGCTTGAATTATCAAAAATGTCAACAACCATTAAATACTGAGGTTCATTAGGCTTTTGGATGGGTTGGATAGGTTCATTGGGCTTTTGGATGGGTTGGATAAAGTCAATAATTATATTAGGGTTATTTGGGGTCATGGAGATCATGTAGAGACCTAGTGTAGGTGAAAATTTTGGTTAGGCATAGGGCTAGTGTGGATTTTTTTGGTAATTTTTTGGGTCAATTATCCTTTTGGCATCAATTAGGTCTTAGATATCATGCTTAAGATAAAAGCATCAGTCAGTGTCATAAATGTGGGCATTGGTAGAACTGGTAACATTGGTTGATATCATAGCTAAGTGGGAGTGGATTTGGTAATGGTCTGGGTGCTAAGAGCTGTAGGAGTTATTGAGCTTTGAGACACTCCAAAACTTTAGATAAGGGTTGGTTGAATTGGAAAAATCTCCTTGGGGTGTGAGACAAAATTTAAACCTCAATAACTTTAATGCCACTTAATTAGCTTGCCTCGGGGCCTCTTTCTAAAGTTGACCACAATTTTCTCTTCTAGCTCAAGCATCTTAATATTCAATATTTCATTAAGCACGACCATAGTTTCTGTCATCATAGTGCAGGTGAAATCCTTATTAGTCTCTTCCCTTCCCTAACCCAAGTGACTTGATTGGAAGTCTCTTTGGTGTGTTTTGAGGCTATGTTTGCTCAAAAAAATAAGATTTAATAGTTAACCTAAGCATGCTATGTACATGAATGTAATGCATGAATGGACCATTTTTTTTCTTTTTTTTTTTTCTTTTTTTTGCCTTTACTTTTACAAAACCAAAACCAAATGATACCAATAAAACCAAAACTAAACCAAAACCAGACCATATAAACTGAACTAAAATCGGACTAAAGACCAAATCAAAATAGAAAAAAATAAAAAAAAATCTTTAGAACTAAATCTTCGCCTCCTTATACCTTCAACTCTCACGTGCAGGGTAAGAAAAAAAATTATATCCTAGGCTATGGTACACTGGACACACCAACAAGGGGTGGTCCAGGATGATCCTTCCCTCACAAACAAATGATTTATATCCTTAAAGTTTAACCATAAATAAGCATCCTCTTGCTTAACACAGGTTTTGAAATGGACTTGGGCCTATACACACATTGGGTTTATGCATAGGCCTAGTTTCATCTCAACTACTACTAAAAGTTATGGTTTAAACAGTAAGGTTATAAATCCAGCACAACAAAAATCTACAGGGTACCTAGGGTTGAAATCTATGGCTCATGGGCTTCATTGGGTAGAAAAACGGTCACCCATGCGAGAGCTTGTCCATTAAGCACAATGGCTGGAGCTGTGGCTCTTTAATATACTCGAAGGTACAAGCATAGGGTGCTAGCATTCACCAATTCATCATAGCTCGAGTGAAACTATGGTCTCCTTGGCAAGTACTAGAGGGGCTAAAAAGGGTAAGAGTGATCGTGTGATAGTGTAGTGTAATGCAAAAAGTTTAACAGAGGAATAATATTAGACTAATAGAAACATATTAGAGTAACTATCCATTTAATCCCCAGTGGAGTCGCCAAACTGTAGGGCAGGGGAGGCATGAGGTGAAATATCATCCACTAGAATTATATAAAATGCACCTGGTAGTGCCTAGGAAAGATGGTGGAGTCACAACGGTCTCACTTAAGTACCACTTCCTTAGACAACATTTCCTAGACATGCACTTTATACAATCCTAATAGAATCAAACCACTAGTAAGTACCGTCTTCCCATAACACTATCACGGTACTAATAATTTATACCACGAAGGCATAGATAGACAGAAGTCGCCACCCAGGTAAAAACTAGGACATCTTCAGTGTTTCTTCCGAGGGTCATGGATGACAACTTACTCCTTGCAGAGTTTGCACAACCATCATTACCATAGCACAATGTCCAGGTTCCGGATAGTGGGTACGTAAGGAGAAGGTGTTAGGCACCCCTTACCCCTAGTTTAACCTCATTAATTCGAGTGCCAATCCTCTACTAATGTTTCTAGAACTCTTGTTTATTATTCCTTTATTAAACTTTATCTTAAAAATGTAATTCTAATCCTACACACGCAAGTAATTCACAAAAGGATTGTTGTTTACAAACAATTTTCATTCACAAGTAAAACCTGGTGAGAGGCGAAGCAAATCCGTGAGTGATAAGGGTTCGAATCCTAGCTCTGCAGGGCGAAGGGATTTAATTCCACAAAGCGGACAGTACCTTGTGAGTCGCAGGTCCGGCCTCTAGAAGGGTACGCTGGCAAGAAGGCCACCCATAGAGGGGCTTGAGCTGGGGCCCCCTAAGCCGGGGTGTGACAATAAAAAGGCGCCTTTTTATTGTCATTTTTAGACTTAGGTTCCTTCACAAGATATGTTCCTCTATGTCTTAGGGACTCCCAGGTACAATTTCATAATTTTTCAAGCTTGGTATAGTGAGTTATGGTCAATGTATTAACCTGGACTCTCAGTCCTATAAGGGCAAAAATCAACTTCAGTATATGTTTGACCCTCTTTTTAGGGTCTTTACACTTAGAATTTGGCAAAGGTGTCTAAATCAATATTGTATCCCTAAGGATCATGTTTCTAGATCATATTGGCAAATCTCAAATGGAATTTCCTAATGGGAGTTATGGCCAAATGAACACACAGGTATCAAATGGCATTCTGGGTTCAACTTAACATTTTCTAGATTTCAATTCCTAACTTTAGCTAATATTTTCCCTAGGATGCAGTGGTTTCTAGAGCTTGGTCAAAACATAAAAATTGTTGTGCTATGTCTTATAAAACTTTTGGCACTAGTTTCACTCAATTTGTAGATTTGGAGACCAAGTTATGGCATTTTTGCCAAAACTGGTCAAGCATACCAAAGGAACAGTATTTTGGGACATTTTCTGGGTTGGCAGTTTCAGTGACCCAACTTGTGTTAACAATTTGAATTTGTTAAAGGCAAAACTGGGTTAAGTGGTCCTCATGAAAAGTGGAGACCTATGTCTAAACTTTCCATGGGTAAAATTTTAGGTCATTTGGACCAGTATAGAGAGAGTTATGACTAAATGAACACGTACTGTTCATTTGGTCATTTTCTGGGTTGGGTGCAGGGAAATCCGAATTTGGGCAGTATTTAGCTCAAGTTTTGGATAGAATTTGGGCATGGTTTCTTCATGGAAAATGGGCTATTTTGGGTCTAGTTTCACCTCCAATTGGCCTCATACCAATTGGGGTCACACAATTTTATTTATGGCCTAAAATGGACACTGCCCTCAACAACACAACCTGCAGAAAATTAACACTTCCAAAACTCAATCTCCTCCAACTTCCTTACTTCAATTTGCATGCAATATACTTCTATAAGAAACAATCTCATCCCAATAGGTCAATTTCAACATTTTACACAAAGTCCTCAACATTTACACAAACCCTAGTTTTCAAAGTTTCAAATTTACACAATCAAACACCCAAACATTTCAACTAATTACACATTCTCATGGAACCATTTTTCATCACCTAAAAGCAATAAACTTCAAGTTCCATGGCTGCCAAAAATTCAAGGATTCTTTCCTCTAGATTTTCTTTTTGTTTTAATGGTATTTATGCTTAGCTAAACATGCTTTTCATGTTTAATAAAGAGAAGAAGAGGGATTAGTGCACTAACCTCTTGTGACCCACTTCAAACTTTAATCTTTCTTCTTCTAATGGGTATCTAAAGCTTCCTTATGGTGTGGGCTAAATTTTTTGTGAAGGGGTCTATGGGTTTTGTGTTAGTAGTATGCCCTAGAGCATATCATTTAGTATGTATCTTGTACATATTTTTAATAATAAAAGGCATTTCCACTTTTCCGTTTACATAATATATTTATGTGTAATAGAAAAGGTCCATTGATATTTTGTTAGAAATATTATTCTTAAGTTGTTAAGAATATGAGTGACAATATTTCTAGCACAAAGTATCATAAATAGGTTCACAATCGAGGATACTTCATAATAAGGACATGACTTATCCAGAAAGATTGTATTCATGTTTGTTCCCAAGTTATTTATATGAGATATAAATAAGATGGAATGGTGAGTCTCATGCCATATAACAAACATGATAGGCACTTATAAATGATAAGTAGGTCAACGGTGACACTTATGACAAGCACATGGAGTTTACTCTTGTCAATGTTTTGTCATAAATCATATCAGTGCATATAATCTTTAGACTGAGATAGCACAGTTATCTTGTATATAGGTAGTTTGAGTTTGAAAATGCTTTCATACTTGTACTATGTATGGGTATATGGGCATGTGTTGGCTCCTGCTAGTTATATATGGAGGTAGGTGTTGATCAAGAAGGAATCTGTTCCTCTAAGTAAATAGAGATAAAATCCTATGTTCATTTAATTGTTCTTGATGTTTCAAGTTCCTGCCAGACAGATAGATTTATTCGTAAAAGAGTTTCGATGAGAAAAATCTTTTAATCAAGAACTGGAATTAAAAGAGAACATAATATTCATAGCAAATGGAGTTTGACATAAACCATGACTCCTTGAGTTGGGATTTTGTAACAGAGAGATTCTAGTGCATGGTAACATATGATTATAGGTTCATTTAAGGTAAATCTTATTACTAATTGGGTGGCCATGGCATGCTATGCTAGGTGTTAACCATGGTCTATGAGGTTCATAAAATGATTTAGAGAAATCATTTATGGTAAGAAAGAGTTCGATGATATTAAGAGTTGATATCATGTCTCATTGCCAATTAGTGATGAGCCTAGTAAGTCACACACATACACAAGTTATCACCTATTTAAATATGATTTAATTAATTAATTAAAGAGTTTAATTGATTAATTAAATAGATTTGGTTTGCAATAAAATTGCAAAGTCCCTAGCATGACTTGAAACCAAATCTAGATTATTGGATGTGTAGTATAAATTAAATTTGTATTTAAAGTGTTTAAATATGAATTTAATTGATGAGAAATTAATTAATAGAGATTAATTAATTAATTTATATTTGATATAAATTAATTAGAAGAAGAAAATAATTATTTTGGGTTAAGAACTCAAAATTAAGACACAGGGGCATTTTGGTCATTTTGCAGTGTGACACGTTGCACCATGAGATGGTGACACATGGCATAACACATTAGATTTACAAATATTTTTAATCATGTAAGATGATTAAAATCAAGATTAAATATAGGTTTGACACTTGGCACAATGTGATTGGGTCACTTAAACCTAGAGCTAATCAAAAGGTGACATGTGGCTAGGGTTTAATTTGTTAACCTAGCTATTTAAGTGGGGTTATGAAAAGAAAACACAACCAGCAGCCTCTCCTCTCATATGTCACGCCACTTTGAGCCTCTCCAGCTATTTCTCTTCATCTCTCATCAATTCAAAGAGATTAGCCATCAATATCTTGAATTAAGAACACTAGAAATTGTTTATAGTGTCCTGTTTACATCTCTAATCTCTTAAAAGGCAGAACTTGAATTTCTAATTAATAGAAAAGGCTTTAGAAGCTGTTCAAGGGCTGCCATAGGTGTTCTTGGTATGGACAAGCTAGAGGGACAACATCCGTGTCCTCAAGACGATCTCAAAGGCGCAGACACGCTGCAGCACATCAAGAGGTTAGTGTAATCGTTCTTGATTTAATCTAGGGTTCTAAAATTAATCTGATTAATTTTAAAATCTTAAATGGCAAATACAGATCCAAAAACATATTAAAAGAGTTTTAATATGTTGTTTATCATTGAAATTAAATAGATAAAAATAAATCTTGCATGGTGCATGTGACCCTAGGTGAAAATTTTTGAATTCAATGGTATAATCTTGTGTTTTTCACGCTTCCGTTCCTTCATTTTGGGGAGGAGAAAGCTTGGAAAATCAAGCTTTAAGAAGAACAAAAATGGAGGGAGGGAGACACTAAGGGAGACGGCAAGGAGGGAGAGAGAAGAGGAAGAAGAAGAGGGTTGGTGGGTTTTGTCTCTTATGGGTATTTATATATATATTTATGTGTACTTTATTGTTTTTAAATTTCATAAATCTATTTCCTTTCTTTTCTTTTCTTTCCTTTCTTTTCTTTTCTTTCCTTTTCTTTTCTTTTCTTTTCTTCTTCTTTCTCTTCTCATTTTTCAATTTCAAATTCATAAAATTAATTTATGTTAATTATTCTATTTCCAAATTTTAATTTGACATTTAAGTCAAAATTCACATCTAGGGGTGAAATGACCAAAATGCCTTTCATGGTGCATATCGGATTATTTTTATTATTTTTGTACCAAATAAATAAATTCTCTAAATTTTATTTTATTTCTCAAAATTTTTCCTATATTTTTTAATATTTATTTCATTAATTTATGCCTCCTCACTATAGTCTAAGTGTAGTTCCAGACATCCTGACTGTCCGAACATACATTAGTCGTCGGAACAGTAAAATGTACGGACTACCTACGGTGAGGGCGTTACAATTCTTCCCCTCTAAATAAAATTTTCGTCCTCGAAATTTACACAGTATAATTAATCGAGCGACCGCTATTTCCTTGTCTTTTCACCATTTTGTGTTATAATACTTTACTTTTTTTTTTTAGTCTGTCTTATTAATCTTTATTCTACAATCTTATCCTTATCTCGATTTACTATTGAAAATACGTAGCTCTACACAATAGTCCCATGTCGGTACTGTAATCTGCAGCTTACAGCATAAACATCAAGAGCATTGCATAGTTACTACGTTATATCCCAATAAACTAACTCTCTTTTTTTTTTTTTCAACTAGTTCTGTACTCATCTTCTTTCATCTCATATACAGCCTCCTTCTCATTTCCATCTATTATCTTTAACACGATCCTTTTCGGTTGATAATCTGCAATCACCTGGTGACCTAAAAGGTTGGTGACAAGTATGTCATCTTCTGACCCATCTATCGGTATCCTCTTTTAACAGGAGGTACAATGCATATATAGGGGTGAACATAGTTAGGGTCTATCAATACATACTTAAAGGTATTATAATTAGGAAATGTACCTCTGATAACATCTACCGGATTTGGCTCTTCTCGAGCCATAGCGTACACGCGGGATGCTACTTCAGCCTCGGGGTGTTCTATAGTCTTAGAAGCTCTTTGTGATGTACCAGCTACCTCTGGTCTCATCGGTCTTCTACCCCTCTCAGATCGTCAGGCGGACTGAGTCTGTGGTGGAGCTGTGGGAGCACTCCTCCATGGGCAATCTCTAAAAAAAAATGCTCTATGGACCCACATCTGAAACATCCACCCATTAGTAATCTACACTTTTCTCTGTGGTTCTTCCTACAATGTGTACAAACTGGCATCGGGATTGATCTCCGTGCTATAGGACCCACAGAATTGTCAATTGATACACTCATCTGACCTCCTCTCCTCGGGTAAATCGGAACCTCTGCCTCTGTTCTCTACTGATCTAACTCGAGACCCCAGGTCTCTTGCTCTCTATGCATTTGCTACTGGATCGCCAGTCCAGACCCTCTCTTGCACTGCCTGTCTCTCCTAAACTGCTCATCATTTCTAACTCTCTCTACTGGGGTCCTATATACTAGCTGGGGAGGTGGTGGCATAGCTCCAGTGACCTGACGGAGCAATTGAGTCATTTGCTCTAGGAAGGCCTGTTGTGTCCTTACTAAAGTACCCAATGATGGTTCTGCTCTATTGCTACTGCGCCCCTGATTAAACGCAGGTGCAGGTGCGTGACTCTCTACTTCCTCCTCTATCGGTCTTGGAGGTCCGTGCTCTGAAGGATCAGATGTCATCGATCCTATAAAACAGACAAAGAACAGATCTGCATTAGTGTCACCTCGACTCTATCTAAAGGCCCATGCATGTGATGCAACTATTTCTTTCTATCTATCTAGGTCTAGGATCGCCTAAACCTCTGCTCTGATACCACTAAATGATCAAATGGGATTGCTAATTATTTAAATGATATTTACCAGATGGCTAACATTAATTCATTACTGAGAATTTAATTTACAAAAAAATTCAATTTCAAATAACCCTAATTTTCTATTTAACCTAGTTAATTAATTTTCACTAAGTTACCCTAAGGATAATTGAACTAAGTTAATTATGTACATGTGTAATTTATTCTAATATCACATAAAGCCCAAATAATCACAATCTAATAAAGATTTCTAACATGCAAATTTATTTTACAATTACCAAGTATTAAACTAAATTTATTTTACATGCCAATGTTAATTTAATTTGCAAATAAGATTAATTTTAATTTACAAAGTATTTATTTAAATTAATTACATGCAAAAGTCAGATAAATTAAAAACAAAGTTAATTTTAATTTATAAAATAAAAATTATATTATTACTATAATTTCATGTTAATGGTTATTCGAGGAGTCTAGGGCTACTTACCTGTTAGTAATTACAGTTGCCATTGGGGCAAGCTACCCTTAAAAAAGGGTCTTCTCTTCTAGTATGGCAATGATATTCCTGGCTTACTCCCTTTTAGCTCCACATAAGCTCCATGCAAATGCCCTCTTTTGTACTTACCTTAGGGCTACTTACCAATTTTATTTGTAATAAAAAAAATAAAGAAACTAAAGAAAATAAAGAAAATAAGAAAATACTAATAACAATTCACATTGGATTCTAACTCTAGTCTCCTATAGGAGTTAAAATTCCTAATCAACTACAACTAACTAATGGTATAAGTCTTCTAACATGATATAAATAGTTCATAACACCTCTTGAATTAAAAAAAAATACAGAAAAATAGATCAAATATCAATTAAAACCCAAGAACATATATAAATATACAATTCTCAGATTGTGACAGATTGACAGTAGCAAGAAATTTGATTTTTGAAAAATAGTTAAACATACCTAAAAATCATGAAACAATTACAGAAGACAACCAAAACATCATACAACATCATAAAAGTCATAGATTAAATGAAACCCTAGCCAAATGATCTACACAAATCGTAAATTTTTCTAATGATAGAATCACGCTACTTTTTTTGTAAAATTCATAACTCACCAACCATAATAGATATGAATGCAAAACTAATTGGAAAAGATTTACCAAATTGCAAACTTAATTTTAGATACCAGATTTATACAAAAATATTAAGAAACAAGGGAGATTTGTGCTCCACAAGTCGGGTATCCTGCAAATCAGATTTTACAGGAACCCTAGCTTGAAATAGCCATAACTTATAAAATATTAAAGCTTTTTTAGCGATTCTTGAGCCTAAAATTAATAGAATTTCGTTTATAATATGAATATAATTTTTAAAAACTTTTTACAGATTCAGAAAATAACGAATGTCACACCCTACCCCTCTGTAAGACATAACATGATCCTGTAATATACCTAATGAATTACCAACTTCGTCTACTGATAACCCATTAAATACACTATAAGGGATTTTAAAACTTTTCTTACTTCTTTTTATAGTGGTGAGCACTATTTACAGTGTTAAAAACCTTTTTGAATCAAGTAAAACAAACTAACACACTTGGACTATTAATAATTTCAGAAAATTTTGGGAGAGTGCCATATGTATTTTGGACAAAACAATTCTTCAAAAACCTGTAAAAAGCACTTCAATATTTTTCTCAATCTCAAACTCCAACATAATTCAACACAATATGTTTTTGAACTCAAATCCACAATAATTTTTCAAAGACTAAGATAAAAGAAATACAGTAAAAATTTTACAAGCTAAAATAACCCATAATTTACTTTACAACTTCAATGTACAATTTTAATTTACAACTGCTCAAAACCAAGAACAATATATACATACAGCGAACATACATTACAGTACAAAATGCAAAATGTGGTATACTCAATATACCCGATGATCTCTCAATGTAGTACTAGCAGCGTAGTCTCCATCGCCTCATCTGTCTACTTGCAAAGAATGAAAAGCTATCGCTGAGTAAAATTTACTCAGTGGTGCACAATAACAATTTGAAATGCGATATATATAAATCTTTTATTGATAATTCATAAATCAAATAGTTCACAAAATTTACAAAGTTCATATAATACAAATTTGATCAAATAACTGAGTAACACAGTTTTGCCAATCAATAACACAATTTGATCAAATAATTGAATAACACAGTTTTGCCCATCAATAACACAATTTGATTAAGTAACTGAATAATACAGTTTGTCAATCAATAACACAATTTGAACAAATAACTTAATAATACACTGTTGCCGAGCAATATCACAATTTGAACAAATAATTGAATAATACAGTGTTGCCGATCAATATCACAATTTAGGCCATGACACAATTTTTCCACACATGCCGTGTTGTACACCACGACAAGACACACTCACCCCAATAATCGAAATCAATGAGGTAGGAAGCTAGCTGAATAATGAGTACTCATCCACACTCACCTCAGACTGGCAAGTCAAAGAGAGAGGAACATAATCACACTCACCTCATAAATGGAGGAGGAACATAGTAACAGTGTCATGCCAAGTGTGATTCAAAATAATTTCAAATTATAATATTTCATACAAACCATAAATCACATTTTATCTCAAAATTTCCATTTGCAAAGTTGGCAACACAATAATTTCCAAATAATATTCCCAAAACCAAAGCAATAAAAAATTATTCATAACTCATTTCTCCAAATAAATTTGCTAGTAAAAGTAGTGAATATAAAAGTATTGTGCACGAACATAATTTAAAACTATAATGTTTAATTAAATTGTTAAGTAGAAAATGAGAAGTCAAAATTATTGTGCACAAACATAATTTAAAACAATGACATACAAATAATCATAATTTATTTCAATTGAAAAATTTAAAAGAAATAACTATTGTGCACAAACACAATTTAAAACAATAACACACAAATAATCATAATTTATTTCAATTCAAAATTTCAAAAGGAATAGCTATTGTGCACAAACACAATTTAAAACAATAACATATAAATAATCGTAATTTATTTCAATTGAAAAATTCAAAAGAAATACTTATTGTGCACAAACACAATTTAAAACAATAACATATAAATAATCGTAATTTATTTCAATTGAAAAATTCAAAAGAAATACTTATTGTGCACAAACCTCTGATAACTGTCTCCTGGCCTTGACTCAGTGTTTTCTTCCCTTTCCCTGAGTCTTTGCTAACTGGGAAACACAATTTGAAGTGTTTCAGTACTTATTCAAACTGTCTCTAATGATAATGCTTGATAATTAATTCACTGAATTCTATTATTTGCTTAGTCAACCTAATATGTCGACCCTCGATGCATTCTAGGTAAATTAGCTTTTAATGTTACTAATATGTCACATTCGATAGTCTTTTAGGGTTGGTACATGTTACCAAATTCATTTCCATGTATCTTGCATTTTCTTGCAATTTGCTAGATTTCGGGATACTAGTTTGACTTAGCCGGACGACCTAGTTCCCTTGGTTTTCGGGTTTTGGTCAAAACTACAAACTTGTAGATCTATGTCTTATTGCACGCGGGGCAAAATTTCAGGTCATTCTGATTATGTAGACCAAGTTATGGTCATTTTACTATTGCTGGTCAAAATGCATCAAAATTGGTCACTTTAGGTCACTTTAGGTTAATTTTTGGTTCGGCCAGTTTTTGGATCCGAATTTGTGCAAGCTATTTGACTTGCTTATGGTCATTTCTGGGCTTTGGT
Organism: Hevea brasiliensis; assembly: GCF_030052815.1. Lineage (NCBI taxonomy): Eukaryota > Viridiplantae > Streptophyta > Magnoliopsida > Malpighiales > Euphorbiaceae > Hevea > Hevea brasiliensis. Next base: position 67,962,505 of record NC_079499.1, on the reverse strand, counting down.
GTCTTCATAAGACTTGTAGATATGGGTCTTAACTATTCATGGTTAAAATTTCAGGTCAATTGGACTTGTTTTGAGTGAGTTATGGCCTAAATACTAACTATTGCCCAAATGGTAAATTTTCAGGCCTTATTTGCACTTAATCCGGATTTGGTCATTTTTCAAGCTACCTTGCAAGCAGAATTTTGGCAAGCTTCCTTCATGAAAGTTGGCAAATTTTGTGCCTAGTTTCACCTCCAATTGGTTTCATACTAGTTGGAGCCACACACATAAGGTTCTAAGCCCATAACACAAACTGCCCTATTACATTTTGTTTATACTCATCAAGATCACCTTTAACACTTACCAAACTTCACCTTCATGCCAATTCTGGTTTGTACCCTAACCTAAACATATTTTACCACATATTGTTGATCATTTTGGAAGCTTACAATCACATTCAACATACACCACAAAGTGTAGAATTTGTCAAATTCAATTATAACAATTTAACTACCTATTCATGCTCATTTACATGCCCCACTTCACACCATCACACATATACCCAAACTGCCATCACAACTAACACAATTCAACATTAATATTCCATCATCCAAACATGAAATAACATCCTTATGGTTCACCCAACCAGGCTGCCAATTCATGCATTACATTCCATTAATTCCCAAGCTTCAAATTTCAAATACACATCCACATATACTAAGTATACATCACCCAAATAATTTCCTACACACATATACATTTAATCAATCCTTTAATCTACCATTTAGAAGCAAGAATAAGCTGTCCTCAAAGTGTTTCCATGGCTGCCAAAAATTGTACACATCAATAACCTATTAAAATCTTCCAATTTCTTCACCATTCAACTCATTTCAACCTTAGTATAAAGTTTAATCAAGTGAGGTAAGGAAAACTAGCATTAACCTTTTGTGGACCTTGATCAAAACTCACCAATCTTGCTTCCTTTTGCTGCCTAAATACTGCCCAAGCTATGTAGAGTAACTTTAATGAAGAACAAGTGAAGAAATTATGGCTTGAAATGGTGGATTGGAGTTCATGCATGCTGGGTGGCCATGGAGTCTTAAGGAGAGAAAATCAAGTTCGGCAATGTTGCTTGGAATGAAAAAATGAGGTGGTTTTGATAATGAAATCTATCCACTTAGGTATTTATACACTCCACTAATTGAGATTAATAAATATAATATGTGCCACTAACATTCCACTAACTTTAGGTTAACATTATAATAATTAAACTTATGAATATCTCAATTATTTACCCATAATTCCTTTAATTGTATTATGTGTGAAATTTCTTATTTTCACGACATTTTCCAAATTTTTATATCACTTATTTTTAATGGACATTTAGGTCAAAAGGCAACTCGGGGTGTCAAATGACCACAATGCCCCTGTTCGGGTTGCATTCCTGATTTTTCGGTAACACCGGGTTTTGTCCGTTTTTCGATTTCTCACTTTTCTTTGTATTAATTATTTAATTTTTATTTAATATTTCTTATGGTATTTATACCTCAATAGGGGTCTATTTAAGTCCTAAAAATATTTTTCAGGGTTCCCCTCTTTACATGGCTAGTCAACGGTCCATGCCGTGACTTCCCGGTGCGGTCACCCATCGCTAGGGTTCTCGGCTAGCTTAACTTGGTTACATTTCTTTGCTATTATTTTTCCTTTATTTTTCTTGAATTTTCTTTTCTTGTATTTCATTATTTTATGTCTCCTCACTCATATAAAAGTGTAGTTCTAGGCACCCTAGCTGTCCAGACAACACTGGTCACTGAAATAGTAGAACGCACTACCGAATATAGGGGTGTTACAATTCTCCCCCCCTTAAAATAAATTTCGTCCACGAAATTTTACCCAATAGCCATCTTACAATGGTCATACATTTATTTTCTCCTTTCTATATGATCGTATAACCTTCTTTTCCTCAAATTTGTATAAGACTTTTAACAATCTAATACAACGTTTAATTTGTTTGTATAACACCAATCTTCTCTTACTATTGTCATGTCTAATATTTCGGTTCATGTTCCTTCTTGAATGACCCTTGAGGTCATGTTAGAATGATTTATCTAGTCGTTGGTCCTCTGACCATTCTAGTCAATAGTCTTCCTCACATTCGTAACATTTTTTGTTATATCTGAACCAACTGTTCGAATTTTTACTTCCATAACTCTTTTTATCTGTCAATATTCTATAACTTACTTCCCTTTTGTACTAAACTATAACCTTTCGATATTCTAACTTTTGAGTTTTAAATCCCTAAGTAGGATTTTCAAACTTATTTCCAACAATAAAATTCTGTCCTGGCATAACTATACCAAAACAGATGCCGTTAGCAACTATTCTCATCTTGGTGTATTATCGAGTAGTACGTAGCTCTATACAATAATCTCAAGTCAGTACTGTAATCTACAGCTTACAGTATAAACATCAAGAACATTGCATAGTTACTACGATACATCCTAATAGATTAAATTTTCTGATATTTTATCCTTTTCGAATTTACTGATATTCGAATCTTATTCTGATTACAACATCCATTAGCAATTACTAACAGTAACATCCTTGCCCTCATCTAGAGCAATTCCATTACTGCATCTTACTTTTACGTCCTCTTGCCTTACATTAAGTAGGCTCACCTATTAGCTTTATAATTTATGGTGTGTTAGAAAATACCTTTCGCCGATAAACTCTTTCAAAACTAATTTCACTTATTATCACAATCCTTATCTTAAAGGACTAATCACTAATGCATCAAAATTTATTCCTCAGAAGGAATAACAACAGAACATATAGTTCTAACACTAACATAAAAGTATGCACTCGTGTCAAACAATACATATATATATCTTAGTTACTAATTGTGAAAGTACCAGCAACAATGTCAAAAGTCTAAGCCTCTTCTCTCTGCCGTATAGTGTATACTCCAGCTGGAGCACCACCCTGTTCTGGCTGATTCACAGTACTTTGACTTCTAGGTATATTGCCCCTACCTCTACCTCTACCTCTACTAACTGATGGTGAACTCTTTGGGGTAAAAACTTGGGTTGATCCCTTTGGTGTAGTAAATGATCCAGAACGACATGGATTTACACAATCCCTAGCAAAATGACCAGTCTCTCCACAATTAAAACATGCTCGTACAGCTCTATAACATACCCCACTATGTGGTTTACCACAAGTTTCACAAAGTCAATCTGACAGCGCATTTCTGGGTTTCTGTTGAGTTTGCTGTTCAGATCGGGGTGGTTTCTGTCCAGAAGATCTATCTCTACCGGACTTCTTACTACCTCTGTTGTATCTTCCAAAGTTTTTCCTCTTTCCAGTAGGATCACTAGAACTCTGTTCTACTGACTTTCCCTCTTTTTCTGTCTTCTCTGATTTCTTTTTCTTAGGAGCCACTTCAGATTCAATTCTTTCTAATTCTAGTGCTTGAGAAATAAGTTCAGAGAAGTTATTATGTTTGAATTTGACCACTTGTAATATGATACTAGGCTTTAAGCCGGTTTGAAGCCTCTTACATCTCTCCCTACTGGTAGAAAGTAGACTTATTGTATAATGGCTTAGGCGGGAAAATTCCCTTTCGTATTCAACACCGATCTACTCCTGCTTTGCACTTAGGAACTCTTGCAGCTTCTGGTCCACATAAGCATCAGGGACATATTTTTGTCTGAATTCCCTGAGAAAGTCATTCTATGTTAGCATTGCAGTTCTACTGATCGTGGGGAATGGTTTTCCACCACCATAAGCATCCCCTTGTAGCAAAGATACTAAGTATTCAAATCTGAGCTCCTCCGTGCAATGCAGTTTCTTGAATACCCTATCCATCCTCTCTAACCATTGTTCTGCCTCTAGAGGATCTACTGTCCCCTTGAACTCTGTAGCCCCATATTTCATCAATTTGTCATACTGTCTAGTAGAAGACTATGGTTGTACCACTGATGTCTGTATTGGGACTTGAGTAGGCACATTACCAGCCATTTGTTGGAACATTGCAGCCATTTGCTGAGCGAACTGAGCAGGAAACTGCGGTACTGCAGGGGCTGGTGCTGCTGAACCATTGACATTGTGTATGGTGTTAGTAGTATGCCCTAGAGCATATCATTTAGTATGTATCTTGTACATATTTTATTAATAAAAGGCATTTCCACTTTTCCGTTTACATAATATATTTATGTGTAATAGAAAAGGTCCATTGATATTTTGTTAGAAATATTATTCTTAAGTTGTTAAGAATATGAGTGACAATATTTCTAGCACAAAGTATCATAAATAGGTTCACAATCGAGGATACTTCATAATAAGGACATGACTTATCCAGAAAGATTGTATTCATGTTTGTTCCCAAGTTATTTATATGAGATATAAATAAGATGGAATGGTGAGTCTCATGCCATATAACAAACATGATAGGCACTTATAAATGATAAGTAGGCCGAACCAGTGACACTTATGACAAGCACATGGAGTTTACTCTTGTCAATGTTTTGTCATAAATCATATTAGTGCATATAATCTTTAGACTGAGATAGCACAGCTTATCTTGTATATAGGTAGTTTGAGTTTGATATCGCTTTCATACTTGTACTATGTATGGGTCTATGGGCATGTGTTGGCTTCTGCTAGTTATATATGGAGGTAGGTGTTGATCAAGATGGAATCTGTTCCTCTAAGTAAATAGAGATAAAATCCTATGTTCATTTAATTGTTCTTGATGTTTCAAGTTCCTGCCAGACAGATAGATTTATTCGTAAAAGAGTTTCGATGAGAAAAATCTTTTAATCAAGAACTGGAATTAAAAGAGAACATAATATTCATAGCAAATGGAGTTTGACATAAACCATGACTCGGCTTGAGTTGGGATTTTGTAACAGAGAGATTCTAGTGCATGGTAACATATGATTATAGGTTCATTTAAGGTAAATCTTATTACTAATTGGGTGGCCATGGCATGCTATGCTAGGTGTTAACCATGGTCTATGAGGTTCATAAAATGATTTAGAGAAATCATTTATGGTATGAAAGAGTTCTGATGATATTAAGAGTTGATATCATGTCTCATTGCCAATTAGTGATGAGCCTAGTAAGTCACACACATACACAAGTTATCACCTATTTAAATATGATTTAATTAATTAATTAAAGAGTTTAATTGATTAATTAAATAGATTTGGTTTGCAATTAAATTGCAAAGTCCCTAGCATGACTTGAAACCAAATCTAGATTATTGGATGTGTAGTATAAATTAAATTTATATTTAAAGTGTTTAAATATGAATTTAATTGATGAGAAATTAATTAATAGAGATTAATTAATTAATTTATATTTGATATAAATTAATTAGAAGAAGAAAATAATTATTTTGGGTTAAGAACTCAAAATTAAGACACAGGGCATTTTGGTCATTTTGCGGTGTGACACGTGGCACCATGAGATGGTGACACATTGGATTACACATAAGCTTGCCAAATGTTTTTAATCATGTAAGATGATTAAAATCAAGATTAAATATAGGTTTGACACTTGGCACAATGTGATTGGGTCACTTAAACCTAGAGCTAATCAAAGGGTGACATGTGGCAAGGGTTTAATGTGTTAACCTAGCTATTTAAGTGTGGTTATGAAAAGAAAACATAACCAGCAGCCTCTCCTCTCATATGTCACGCCACTTTGAGCCTCTCCAGCTATTTCTCTTCATCTCTCATCAATTCAAAGAGATTAGCCATCAATCTCTTGAATTAAGAACACTAGAAATTGTTTCTAGTGTCTGTTGCATCTCTAATCTCTTAAAAGGCAGAACTTGAATTTCTAATTAATAGAAAAGGCTTTAGAAGCTGTTCAAGGGCTGCCATAGGTGTTCTTGGTGTGGACAAGCTAGAGGACAACATCCGTGTCCTCAAGACGAATCTCAAAGGCGCAGACACGCAAAGACATCAAGAGGTTAGTGTAATCGTTCTTGATTTAATCTAGGGTTCTAAAATTAATCTGATTAATTTTAAAATCTTAAATGGCAAATACAGATCCAAAAAAACATATTAAAAGAGTTTTAATATGTTGTTTATCATTGAAATCAAATAGATAAAAATAAATCTTGCATGGTGCTTGTGACCCTAGGTGAAAATTTTTGAATTCAATGGTATAATCTTGTGTTTTTCACGCCTGCCTTCAATTGGTATCAGAGCCACTATATTTGCCATTTAGATTGTTGATTATATAATTTAATTGTGTGTTTGATCATGAGATCAAGAGATTCATTGCTGGTTGGATCATGAGATGTGGCGTCACACATGGAGAAGCCACCATTGGTGGCGGCAACAATGGTTCCATGGGTGATTCAAGGTTTGGCTTTTAATTCTGCAATTGTTGTATGATCTAAGGCCTATTCTTTGACTAATTAAAGTGTTTAATTAGTTGTTTTAATCACACAATTAAATTATGATTCAAATCAGAATTTTAAAAAATGTTTGAATGTGATTCAAATCTGAATTTTAAAAGTTGTTTGAATGAGATTCAAATCTGAATTTTTAAAGTTGTTTGAATCATATTTAAATCTGATTTTTTAAAATTGATTCAATAAAATTCAGATCTGATTTTTTAAAAAATATTTGAATGAGATTCAAATCTGAATTTTTAAAAATGTTTGAATGTGATTCAAATCTGAATTTTTGAAGTTGTTTGAATGTGATTTAAATCTGAATTTTTAAATTTGTTTGAATGAGATTCAAATCTGAATTTTTAAATTTATTTGAATCATATTCAAATCTGGAATTTTAAGTTGAATATGAGATATTCAATTTATTTTAAGTATGTATGTTTTATTTAATTGTTAAATAGTGATATGCATGATGGATGATCATGGACTATAAAAGACCAATGTGATTGGATTTATTTCTTTTATGTTTCTTTGGGCTTGTAAATTAATTAATTTATTTTAATTTATTTTGGGCATGTATTATTAAGTTTGTAATAATTTTTGGGTTGTAATTTCATTTATTTAAGTTCTTGTAAATTCGCCTTGGTATGCCAAGGATTACTATGTAATATTGGATTGCAAGAAGTTCAAGGAGGTCAAGAGCATTGGTGGGACCAGTGGGAGGAATTCAATATCAAGTGTTGATTATGTACTCCTTCAGCAACTCTTGTAAAATGAATGAATGAAATGCACCTAGGAATGCCCTGATTCAATTCTTGGTGGCTGAGAATTGAATCCCTTAGAAAGTCCATGATCATAACATATTTACAGCTTATCCATGAATGCATGAGATGTATGGGAATGTATGCAATTATATGATATATGCATGCTAAATGGATAATGTGCAAAGTGAGACCTTAATAGTAATTAGGATGGCTATAAAATCTTCCAAACAAATGATTAAGTTGGAAATGCTATAATTAAAGTAATTATAACATAAGCCCTCCATTGGGGCAATTATTTTAAGAAATTTTAAATAGTTGCATGAGATGCAATTAATTTAAGAGATTTTCTTAAGAATAATTGTTAAGCATGAGATGTTGTAAATATGTAAATGGTTTGGTGGCCAATATTGGATGTACCTGAGGACATTAAAATTATTTGCATAATTACTTGATCAATGGGATCAACTTAACTAATGCAAGATAAGTCAATATTGGATGTACCTGAGATTTTGAGCATTAGGGGCTAGTAAAAGGATTGAACCTCACATGAGATGTGATGGGCAAGGAGTTGCTCACTTATAGTTTATTGTAATTCCAATAATGGATGTACCTGAGGATGATCAATAGAATTATAAGAATTCAATCACCCACTAGAAATCCATCCAACTAGGATTTCCGTTTTCTACTTTGGAAGTGTAGGATTCGCTAAGTTAGTGGGAGGACCAATTTGATTAAAAGACCATAATCATATTTGGTTAATTACATGATACATTTACTAATTAATCTGGTTATTTTCTGCAATTAATTTTCTGATAATAATGAGCACAAAACAACCACCACCATCCAATATCCTTGCAAGCATACTTGATCACAACAGGTTGACAAGACCTAATCATGCGATTGGCTAAGAAATTTGTAACTTGTCCTGAACCTTGAACATATAGGATATGTTCTAGATTCAAATGTTCCTGGTCCCTTACCTCCAGAGGCCACACAAGAGGAACATGAAACTTTGGACAAGTGGAAGGAGCATGATATGAGAGCTAAGTGTTACATGCTTGCTTCTATGAGTAATGAGTTACAGAAGCAACATGAGAACATGCAGAGTGCTAGTGAGATCCTCCTTCACCTACAAGAGTTGTATGGTGAGCACAGCAGGAATGCTAGGTATGAGATATCTAAACAGTTATTCCATATGAGGATGTCTGAGGGACAGAATGTTGGGGATCATGTCCACAAGATGATTCGGCTGATTGAGCAGTTGGAACATCTTGACGTCAACATGGATTTCCAACTACAAACGGATTTGATCCTTCAGTCCCTTTCTGAGTCTTTTGGGAATTTTGTGACAAATTTCCATATGACTAAACAGGAATGCACCTTAGCTGAATTACTCAACATGCTGGTTATTGCCCAAAAGAATATGCCAGGCAATAAAGGAAAAGAGGTAGCTTTGGTTGCATCTTCTTCTGCTGGGAAGTCCAACAAGAAGAAGGGCAATAAGAAAAAGAAACCTAAGATTCCTGGTCCTTCCAAGAAAATAGCTAAACAGAAAGGGAAGACCAAAGCTGACAAAGGCAAAGGAAAGTATTTCCACTGCCAACAGGAAAGTGTTTCCATTGCCAGTAAGAAAGTGTTTCCACTGGCCAAAGTATAGCAATCTAAATGAATGCAATGCCATGGTGAAAAACAACTCAAGTTCAAAATATATTTGGCACTTAAAGTTATGTCATGTTGCAGAAGATAGGATTACAAAATTGGAGAAAATAGGGATTCTATCCTCATTGGGCTCTGAGCCTACTCCAACTTGTGAATCTTGCCTTCAAGGCAAAATGACTAGATGACCCTTTGTTGGACAAGGGCTAAGAGCTGAAAATATTTTGGAACTAATACATAGTGATGTATGTGGTCCATTTAAAGAAATGGCTAGAATGGGCTTTCATTATTTTATTACCTTTACTGATGATAAATCAAGATTTGGGTATTTGTATTTGATGAAATACAAACTTGAATCCTTTGAAAAGTTCAAAGAATTTAAATCTGAAGTAGAAAATCAAACAGGAAAAAATATTAAAGCTCTTCGATCAGATCGTGGAGGTGAATATTTGAGTACTGAATTTGATGAATACTTGAGAGAGCATGGCATTGTTTCTCAGCTGACTCCTCCAGAACGCCACAATGAATGGTGTATCTGAAGGAGAAATCGTACCCTATTGGATATGGTACGTAGTATGATGAGCTATACCGATATGCCAATCTCCTTTTGGGGATTTGCATTAGAATCACTTTATATATTCGAATAGGATTCCATCAAAATCGCTTTCTTCCACACCTTATGAGATATGGCATGGAAGAAAACCAAGTCTTATGCAGGTTAAGATTTGGGGTTGTCCAAATTATATCAAAAAGTCAACACCGATAAATTGGAGACCAGATCGTAAAAGGTCGATTTGTTGGATATCCAAAAGATAGTTTTGGATATTATTTTTATTTGCCTACTTCACAAAAGGTTGTGATAAGTAGAGATGCCACATTTCTTGAACAACAGTTTGTTCAAGAAGGAGGCAAAAGAAGGCAAATAGAGTTAGAATTGGAGAATTCTGACCAACCAACAGATCAGATGGATATAGATCCATCTAGTCAACCTATACCCGTTGATGAAATATCTACAGCTGTTCCTCGTCGAACAACCAGGGTATCTCACCCACCAGTGAGATATGGTTTTCTTCATGAAGAAGAACAAGAGTTGTCTACTCATGAAGAAGTAGATCATGGAGATGATCCACTTACCTATGAAGAAGCTATATCAGATATAGACTCTTCAAAATGGATTGATGCTATGAAATCCGAGATTGATTCCATGTATAAGAATCAAGTTTGGGATCTTGTTGACCCACTTAAAGGTATTGCACCTATAGGGAACAAATGGGTTTTCAAGAAGAAAATTGGTTCTGATGGAAAGGTAGAGACCTATAAGGCAAGGCTAGTAGCGAAAGGGTTTCGCCAAAGGCAAGGAATCGACTATGAGGATACTTTCTCGCCTGTTGCCATGCTTAAATCAATTAGGATTTTACTAGCAATAGCTGCATACTATGATTATGAGATTTGGCAGATGGATGTCAAAACAGCTTTTCTCAATGGATACATTGAAGAAAACATTTTCATGGAATAACCTAAGGGATTTGAATCCCAAGATGGTTCCAAGGTATGCAAGCTAAAGCGATCCATTTATGGGTTGAAATAAGCTTCGAGGAGTTGGAACATCCGTTTTGATGAAGCCATTAAATCCTTTGGTTTTATCAAAAATGAGGATGAGCCATGTGTATATAAGAAGGTTAGTGACAGTGCTATCACTTTCCTTGTCTTATATGTGGATGACATACTGTTGATGGGTAATGATATAGGTATGTTGACGACTATAAAGGTATGGTTGTCAAATACATTCTCCATGAAAGACTTAGGGGAGGCAACCTATATTCTTGGGATTCGCATCTATAGAGATAGAGCGAAAAGAATAATTGGTTTATCCCAAAGTCTATACTTGGAAAAGGTTTTAAAGAGGTTTAACATGCTTGATTCCAAGAGAGGATTGTTACCAGTGAGACATGGTATCCATCTTTCTAAAGAGATGTCTCTAAAGACACCTGAAGAAAGAGATAAGATGGCCAGGATTCCATATGCTTCGACTATTGGAAGTTTAATGTATGCAATGTTGTGTACTAGGCCGGATATCGCATATGCTGTTAGTTTGACTAGCAGGTATCAATCCAATCCAGGTTTGGAACACTGGATAGCTGTCAAAAATATCCTTAAGTACTTGAGAAGAACTAAGGATTTATTCTTGATTTATGGAGGTGGAGACTTGCAATTGGATGGTTATACTGATTCTGATTTCCAATCAGATATCGATGATAGAAAGTCTACCTCAGGATATGTGTTCATTTGTAATGGAGGTGCAGTCAGTTGGAAGAGTTCCAAACAGAGCACGACTGCAGATTCCACTACAGAGGCTGAGTATATTGCTGCATCAGATGTCGCAAAGGAAGTCTGTTTGGATAAAGAAGTTCGTGATGTAACTTACAGTAGTTCCTTCCATTGAGTCGCCAGCCCACTACACCGTGACAACAATGGAGCATCATACTGAGCTAAGGAACTAAGGTCTCACCCAAAATCCAAACACATAGAAAGGCACTACCACATTATCGGAGATATAGTTGGGCAAGGCGATATAGCCATGCAGAAAATAACATCACCTAAAAATTCAAATTGATCCATTCACTAAGCTTTTGTCACAAGTTCAGTTAGACCGACATCTTGAGAAGATAGGTCTAAGATATTGTAATGAATGGCTCTAGTGCTAGTGGGAGATTGTTAGTAGTATGCCCTAGAGCATATCATTTAGTATGTATCTTGTACATATTTTATTAATAAAAGGCATTTCCACTTTTCCGTTTACATAATATATTTATGTGTAATAGAAAAGGTCCATTGATATTTTGTTAGAAATATTATTCTTAACTTGTTAAGAATATGAGTCACAAAATTACAAGCACAAAGTATCATAAAAATTTTCACACTCGAGGATAATTCATAATAATCACATGAATTATCCATAAATATATTATTCATGTTTGTTCACAAGTTATTTATTTGAGATTTATATAATATTGAATGGTGAGTCTCATGCCATATAACTAACATGATAGGCATTTTTAAATTATAAGTAGGACTAAACAGTTACACTTATATCAAGAACATGGAGTTTAATCTTTTAAATGTTTTTTCATAAATCATATTAGTGTATATAATCTTTAGACTGAGATAGCACGATTATCTTGTATATAGGTAGTTTGAGTTTGATCTTGCTTTCATACTTGTACTATGTATGGGTATATGGGCATGTGTTGGCTCGCTAGTTATATATGGAGGTAGGTGTTGATCAAGATGGAATCTGTTCCTCTAAGTAAATAGAGATAAAATCCTATGTTCATTTAATTGTTCTTGATGTTTCAAGTTCTGCCGGAGACAGATAGATTTATTCGTAAAAGAGTTTCGATGAGAAAAATCTTTTAATCAAGAACTGGAATTAAAAGAGAACATAATATTCATAGCAAATGGAGTTTGACATAAACCATGACTCGGCTTGAGTTGGGATTTTGTAACAGAGAGATTCTAGTGCATGGTAACATATGATTATAGGTTCATTTAAGGTAAATCTTATTACTAATTGGGTGGCCATGGCATGCTATGCTAGGTGTTAACCATGGTCTATGAGGTTCATAAAATGATTTAGAGAAATCATTTATGGTAAGAAAGAGTTCGATGATATTAAGAGTTGATATCATGTCTCATTGCCAATTAGTGATGAGCCTAGTAAGTCACACACATACACAAGTTATCACCTATTTAAATATGATTTAATTAATTAATTAAAGAGTTTAATTGATTAATTAAATAGATTTGGTTTGCAATTAAATTGCAAAGTCCCTAGCATGACTTGAAACCAAATCTAGATTATTGGATGTGTAGTATAAATTAAATTTATATTTAAAGTGTTTAAATATGAATTTAATTGATGAGAAATTAATTAATAGAGATTAATTAATTAATTTATATTTGATATAAATTAATTAGAAGAAGAAAATAATTATTTTGGGTTAAGAACTCAAAATTAAGACACAGGGCATTTTGGTCATTTTGTACAGTGACACGTGGCACCATGAGATGGTGACACATGGGTTTACACATAAGCTTGCCAAATGTTTTTAATCATGTAAGATGATTAAAATCAAGATTAAATATAGGTTTGACACTTGGCACAATGTGATTGGGTCACTTAAACCTAGAGCTAATCAAAGGGTGACATGTGGCAAGGGTTTAATGTGTTAACCTAGCTATTTAAGTGTGGTTATGAAAAGAAAACATAACCAGCAGCCTCTCCTCTCATATGTCACGCCACTTTGAGCCTCTCCAGCTATTTCTCTTCATCTCTCATCAATTCAAAGAGATTAGCCATCAATCTCTTGAATTAAGAACACTAGAAATTGTTTCTAGTGTCCTGTTTGCATCTCTAATCTCTTAAAAGGCAGAACTTGAATTTCTAATTAATAGAAAAGGCTTTAGAAGCTGTTCAAGGGCTGCCATAGGTGTTCTTGGTGTGGACAAGCTAGAGGGACAACATCTGGTGTCCTGAAGACGAATCTCAAAGGCGCAGACACGCTGCAGCACATCAAGAGGTTAGTGTAATCGTTCTTGATTTAATATAGGGTTCTAAAATTAATCTGATTAATTTTAAAATCTTAAATGGCAAATACAGATCCAAAAAAAACATATTAAAAGAGTTTTAATATGTTGTTTATCATTGAAATCAAATAGATAAAAAATAAATCTTGCATGGTGCTTGTGACCCTAGGTGAAAATTTTTGAATTCAATGGTATAATCTTGTGTTTTTCACGCTTCCGTTCCTTCATATGGCTGGGGCATCCCCTTGCACCTCAGCCTCTATAGATTGATCGACTGAATGATCATCCTCTTCCATAGTCAATGCGAGGATCTTAAACCTCCTAAACAAATAACAGAAGGAGATTTCCTCCCGTTAGCGCATATTTATAATGTAATGTACTGTATGTATCAAACAATGATATTGAGCAGTTGTACTATGAAGAAAGAATATTCAAATAACATGTGAAAACAAAATTTAAAAACTAGCTCTGATACCTCTAAAACATGTCACACCCTACCACTCTGTAAGGCATAACATGATCCCGTAGTATACCTAATGAATTACTAACTTTGTTTACTGATAACCCATTAAAAACACTACAAGGGATTTTAAAACTTTTCTCACTTCTTTTTATAGTGGTGAGCACTATTTACAGGTGTTAAAAACCTTTTTGAACTGAAGTAAAACCGCTAACACACTTGGACTATTAATAATTTCTGTAAAAATTTTGGCAGAGTGCCATCTGTATTTTGGACAAAACAGTTCTTCAAAAACCTGTAAAAGGCACTTCAATATTTTTCTCAATCTCAAACTCCAATGTAATTCAACACAATATGTTTTTCAACTCAAATCCACAACAAATTTTCAAAGAATGAGATAAAAGAAATACAGTAAAAATTTTACAAGCCAAAATAACTCATAATTTACTTTACAATTTCAATGTACAATTTTAATTTACAACTGCTCAAAATCAAGAACAATATATACATATAGTGAACATACATTACAATACAAAATGCAAAATGTGTTATACTCAATATACCCGATGATCTCTCAATGTAGTACTAGCAGCCTAGTCTGCTGCCCTGTCAGTCTGTCTACCTGCGACAGTAATGAAAAGCTATCGCTGAGTAAAATTTACTCAATGGTGCACAATAACAATTTGAAATGCGATATATATAAATTTTTTATTGACAATTCAAAAATCAAATAGTTCACAAAATTTACAAAGTTCATATAATACAAATTTGATCAAATAACTGAGTAACACAGTTTTGCCAATCAATAACACAATTTTGATCAAATAACTGAATAACACAGTTTTGCCCATCAATAACACAATTTGATTAAGTAACTGAATAATACAGTTTGCCAATCAATAACCCAATTTGAAAAAATAATTGAATAATACAGTGTTGCCGAGCAATATCACAATTAGAACAAATAATTGAATAATACAGTGTTGCCGATCAATATCACAATTTAGGCCATGACACAATTTTCCACACATGCCGTGTTGTACATCACGACAAGACACACTCACCCCAATAATCGAAATCAATGAGGGAGGAAGCTAGCTATGTAGAGTAACTTTAATGAAGAACAAGTGAAGAAATTATGGCTTGAAATGGTGGATTGGAGTTCATGCATGGTGGGTGGCCATGGAGTCTTAAGGAAAGAAAATCAAGTTCGGCAATGTTGCTTGGAATGAAAAAATGAGGTGGTTTTGGTAATGAAATCTGTCCACTTAGGTATTTATACACTCCACTAATTGAGATTAATAAATATAATATGTGCCACTAACATTCCACTAACTTTGGGTTAACATTATAATAATTAAACTTACGAATATCTCAATTATTTACCCATAATTCCTTTAATTGTATTATGTGTAAAATTTCTTATTTTCATGACATTTTCAAAATTTTTATATCACTTATTTTTAATGGACATTTAGGTCAAAAGGCAACTCAGGGTGTCAAATGACCACAATGCCTCTGTTCGGGTTGCATTCCCAATTTTTCGGTAATACCGAGTTTTGTCAGTTTTTCGATTTCTCACTTTTCTTTGTACTAATTATTTAGTTTTTATTTAATATTTCTTATGGTATTTATACTTCAATAGGGGTCTATTTAAGTCCTAAAAGCATTTTTCAGGGTTCCCCGCAGTCCAGGGCTAGTCAACGGTCCACGCCGTGACTTCCCGGTGCGGTCACCCATCGCTAGGGTTCTCGGCTCGCTTAACTTGGTTACATTTCTTTGCTATTATCTTTCCTTTATTTTTCTTCAATTTTCTTTTCTTGTATTTCATTATTTTATGTCTCCTCACTCATATCAAAGTGTAGTTCCAGGTATCCTAGCTGTCCGGACAACACTGGTCACTGAAACAGTAGAACACAATACTGAATATAGGGGTGTTACAACGAAAAATAATGAAAATATGAGAGATAGAAAACTGAACATGTGCAGAATTGTGTATGCCCTCAAATTAAACATGATTACATGATCTATATGAATATACCAAATAAATTAAAAATAAGGAACATAGAATTAAACATTACGTGGCATAGATATTGAAAAAAAAATAAAAGAACTAACCTTGAAGAAATATCGCAAGAAAGAAAGAACTAAAAGAAATTTTGACTATTTCTCTCTTAAAATTTTTTTTTTCTTTTTTTTTTATCTTCTCCTCCTCCTTTTTTTTGGTCTTCTTCTCCTCCTTTTTCCTTTTTTTTTTTTTTTTTCTCCAGTAGGATTTTTATAGAGTTTTGGAAGAGAGGTGTGATAGGGTTTGAAGTCTTATAGTAATAAAGTTTAGATAACTTAAACAACTGGGGTTGTATAATTTGGGTGAGACTGGCATATGGGTGAGGTATTCCAACCAATAGAAAGAGAGGGAAAGGGAGTGGCACTAATAAGGAGTGAGAAAGAGAGTGGAGCCAAAAGAGGAGAGAGAGTTTGTATGGGAGAGGGATAGAAAAAAAGATATTTTCTTATTTTAATTTTTAAAAAGTAAATTAAATTGGTCATATCTAAAATTCCTAACTAGACTTTCTTAGGCCCATGACGCCCAATTAAACTCAATTAGGTCTACTTAAGAACTACCATATTAAATTTAAACAAAACAAAATTTAATTTAAATTAAATTAATTTCCCAAAAAATAATTTTTTTTCCAAGATCATGCTATGAAATTAATAATTCAATTCCATGCCTTCAATTATATCTTACAGTCATACAATTTTTCATCATTGGGTTTTCCACGGCCTCAATGCACATACTCATCACAAAATAAGGGTCTACAATGCACTAACCTTAACTTGTGAGAAATCTAAGCTTGTAAAACTTCACAATTTATGCTTCCTTTTGCTGCCTACTAACTCTCCAAGGTGTGGAGACTAACTTTAATTGAAGAATTTGTGATTTTAGGTGGAAGGATGGGGAGATTTAGCTTGCATGCAAGAAAAGCTATGGAGGGACAGTGGGATAGGTTTTGGCACTTTGAGAGAAATGAGGGAGAAGAGAGCTTTGAGTGGAGAATTCTGTCCACTTAGCCTTTTATACCACCCCACACCCCCCCCCCCCCACTAACTTTTGTTTATTAATATAATAATCAGGGTTTTAAAATTTCTAATTAACCCCACTTAACTTTCTTTAATTACACTACTTAAAATTTCATATTTTAATTGGATTTTTATGGGGTTTTCTAAATTTTAATATCACTCATTTTTACTGGACTTTTTGGTCAAAAGTCAACTTTAGGTGCCAAATGACCAAAATGCCCCTCTTCGGTTTACAGTCCCTCCTTTTCGGAAATACCAATAGGACGATTCCTTAAATTTTCACACTATCTATTTTAAATTTTTATTTTCACTTTTACCAATTAATTAAATTTTTTTTGACATTTTTAATGTCATTTACACCTCGGTCAATTTTTAATTAAACCTTGGAAATTATTTTCTAGGGTTCCTCGTGGGTCTAGGAGACGGCTCTTTTAACCTAATTACATTTCATGCCTTTTATTTTTCCTTAATTTTTTTGCATTTTCTTATCATGTATATCATCATTTTATGTCTCCTCACTATCGTTTAAATGTAATTCCCGGTATTCTAATTGTCCGAACAGATATTGGTTATCGAAACAGTAGAACGTATAGACTACCAATGGTGAGGGCGTTACAATTTCATTACATTGCTTAATTATATTCGTATTATACTTTTGTATCAAAAATTCCAGGAAAATTTGCAAATTTTGAACTTTTGAACTGTTCTTTTTTATAACTTAGAATTATAACCGCAAATATTAATAAGTTAATAATTGGACTCCATGGGATTGAGGAATGAATATATCTGGATAGGCAAAAAGGCTTTAATACGTCATCTGTGAAAGACTTAATCACCTTAGTGGAGCTAGACTAGTTAAACCCCTTCATAGCTATTAATTTATCACATTGAACTTGCAAAATCAAGAGAAAATTTTTGAAATACAAACAAACCTAAAAATGCCTTACCAGCTCTAGAACATATCTCTTAGACCTATCTAGGCGAAATACTAGCATATGTTTGAAAAAGAGATGATTAAGGCATTTTTTCATTTAGCCCTATTAAGCCTTAAGCCACCCTTAGTTACAATATACCCCTTGCAGCCAACTTGAGCCTATATTTTCACCTGTATAATTTTCCTTGTTTACCCACACATATTTACCTAACCCCTAGCCTAAACACTTACTTTACCCTTTTGTGGAAGTCTAGTGTATAAAGGATAAGTATATCAAATGTAAAAGAAACATGAGGAGAAGATGAGAATACCAAGAAGAGTGCAAGTGTACAATTAAAATCAAGGGAAAATTTGTCTTTCCAGCCCAACAAAAGCAATGAGTTTGGGGGAGAGGAAAAAAAGGACATAAAATAAACAAAAAAAAAAGGAGTCCTAAAATTAAACATCATGACAGTATGCTTGGCACTATAAACCCTTCTCCCCCATGCAAAAAATTAACAAAATAAACTTGGTATACTTAGAACCTTGTGCATGAAAGCTAACCTCAAATTTGCATTCCTTAAAACCCTTCATTGGTAACCAAATTATCATCCCTTAACCCCAATACAACTTTTCTAAAGACCTTTTGAACTTTTGAAAATATGTGCTACATTAGTGGAGATAGGAAAATGAGATGCGCCTATGGAGTCGGAATTAAATCAATCTTAGCAATTTCCATATTAGAGGCTAAAATTGAGGGGAGTAAGTATTTTATAAGTTTAAAATTGAGGGAAGTAAGTATTTTATAAGTCTATCTTGATAAAATAGGTTATTTGTGACTTGTCAATAGCCTTGCATATAGGAGCAATTAGTTGAAACACCACAAGAAGGGGTGAGGTTTTAAGCAGATAGATATTGAAACCTTTATGCCTTGAAGGAAGGGAATTGGTATGAAGGTTGAAGGAGTTCAGTTATATGCATATTGAATTTATGGTTATGCTTCTGACTTTTCCCCTTAAAATGTATTCTAGAAAGGTTTTCAATTTGCTTAAGGACAAGCAAAAATTTGAGTTTAGGGGTATTTGATACACTTGTATTATATAGATATACTTAAGTACATTTGTATAATATTTCATAGCATTTAGATAAGTAAAACCATGCATAATCATCAATTTCATCAACTTTTGTTAATTTTATTGCTAAGCTCTGAATTTTATGTTTTCTCGATATTTCGTGGGTTTTGAAGAACTTCTAAGGCATAGGAGCAAAGAAAAAAGCTTAGAAAGACCAAAGGATAGAGAAGTGTTGCTGATACACCTTACATGGCTCATGTAAGCAAAGCCACAAACCTGTATAACCTACTGCCAGGAGAAAGCCAAAGAGCTAAGGAAGAAACAAAGTACACGGGCCGTGTACCATGACCCGTGTAAACTATAAAGACCCATGTAAGTACGTGTTGGGCTAGGCTTGAAGATTTCTCTAAAGAACGAAAGTACACAGGCCGTGTAATCAGGCCCATGTAACTTCTTGAGATTCGTGTAAACTCCTATCCCGATACAAAAGGCAACCATTCAATCTCTAGTAAGTTACATAGCCCTAGGCCGTGTAGTGACACATGGGTCATGTATCACGTAATGTACCAGCTCGAATTGATTCGAGCTCCAGTTTCTGCAGAAAAGAGAGACTTCTAATGCTTTTGGGACTCTAAAAACCTAACCCTAGACTTGGAATATAAATAGAGGCAGCAGAAAGCAAGAGTGGAGTTTGAAAAATCTCAATCCAGACCTAATCTCATTTTCACATAGACATTCTTCATAGCCGTCTTGAAGAGGAGAGCATCAGCACAAAGGGGAAACCTTCAGTCGAAGTTCCACAAGTTCAAGGCTGCAAAAAATCCTCATTAGTTCTTTCTGCTCTATTTCTTTAAGCGAACTGTTCATGTTCTTTCATTTTACTTTTATTGTGTTTGTTAAACTCACCATGAGTGAGTAATCCCTTTATTCTGGAATTAGGAGAGTAACACTTGTAATTGTTATTATGGAAAAATATTGAGTTTTATTTATTGGATTTGAGTTTTGTTCTTTGATTCAATTTCTTGCGATCTTAATGCATGCTATGTGTTGGTATCCACTTAGTATTGATTACAGATATTAATTGAAGGACTGAAAGGTGAAGATTAATATTAAAAAATCAGGATTTTGAACTTAGATAATTTAATCTAGAGATAGGCTGATGACCTCTGTGGAGTTCTATAATTAATCAAGGATCTTAAAGGGTTTTTATTAAGACTAATCACCAATGAAAGTAGGGTTTAGCTCTAATTGAAACACACCTTAGGTGCCTTGAGAGAGGACCTAGGATATCTTAAGATTAATTTCCATTAAAGTGACGATCCTCAATCCAATAAATAGACATGATTAAAATCCATAATAGGGTTATAATGTGAAATCTTAATTCTGGAATTGCTTTAATAGATAATTTTATTCAAAGTTTATTTTCAGTATCTAAATTAGATTTAATTCACTCTTCACCCATATTCGATAGCCTAAATAGTCAGAATTTTTGTGTAGCTTGGTACTTGCTAACTAAATTCCTCGTGGGATGATACTTCACTCACTACTTTATTACTTGTTAGTGATCCGTGCACTTACGGTGGTTGTAAAACCAGAAAACAAACTTGAGGCCTAAAAATAAGATAAAAATTAATTCAAATAAGCAAAATAAAAATAGAAGTGACAATCGGGTTATGGACTTAATCAGTATTATTGAAAAAGATAAACTATAACCCGATGAAGGGCATTTTGGTCAATTCACTTGAAGAGTTGATTTTTGATCGAAATTTCAATTAAAATGAGTGAGATTAAGGTATTAGAATGGGATTAAATTAATGGAAAGAATTATCAAAAAATTAAAAGGGACATAAGAGGAATTATTGAAATTGTAATAAATATAAATAAGATTATAATTATGAAAATTTGGGATATTTTATAATAAGACAAAATCAATTATATGAGATAATATCTCATTTAAATTACATCATCACCATCCTCATCATCTTCATCTTCGTCATTACTTCCATTTGAGTCGTCCACCCACTCTTTCTTTACCTCCATTTTTGCTTCATTTCAAAGCTTCAAAACTCCTAATTTCCCCCATAATTTCCACTCCAAATCAATAGAAAAACTTGAATTAGCCCTTGATTTGAAGAAAGAAAGCAAGGAAGACAAGTGATTTGGGAGATTTGTGAAGATTGAAAGGGAGCCAATTGAGGTAAGCTGTGAATTAAACTTAAATAGTTATAAATTCAAGTTTTATTGTAGAAATTGTTATGGAAATTAATGGAAATTGGTTGAAATCCTGTATGACATGAAGAAGGGAAGATTTAGTCATGATGGTAGGAGTTAAGGGTTTTGCATTTTGATGTAATTAAGTTGATTCTTAGGCTTGATAAGAAGTAGTAAACATTATTATTAACTTGAATTGATTGAATTGGAAGATGGAAGTTAGGGTTTCTTTACGCAATTAGGGTTTTTATGGTATGGAGCTTAATTAATATTAATATGGTTATATTATGACTATTGGATGTGCACTTGGTGAGAAATAATAATGAACTAGTGAAGAAATTAAGTGAATTGATGTGGTACCATAAGTGCTGAATCTGGACAGCTTGAGTCCAGTGAGGTTATTTGCTCATAACTTGAGCTACATAACTCTAAATGATGTGAAACCAACAGGAAATGAAACCTAAGATAAAATGATAAAACTTTCATGTATAACACTTGACACTTAATATGGCTAGAAGATATCTCAACTAGGGCTAGAATCTGGCAATGCAAACCTGGAATCTACAAATGTGACCAAATGAACAGTACGTACTTAATAGAGCATAACTCACTCTACAAAACTCTAAAATTGATGTGGTACCCTAAGTGCTGAATCTAGTCAGCTTGAGTCTAGTGAGGTTACTTGCTCATAACTTGAGCGACATAACTCTGAATGATGTGAAACCAATAGGAAATAAAACCTAAGACAAAATGCAATAACTTTCATGCAGAACACTTGACACTGAATATGGTCGGAAGATATCTCAATTAGGACTAGAATCCAGCAATGCAAACCTAGAATTAGGAAAACTAACTAAATGAATAGTATGTACTTAATAGAGCATAACTCATTCTACGAAACTTCAAATTGAGTAATTCTTGAACTTGTGTAATCTTGAGACATAGGGGAACAATGCACATAAGGACCATGAAGCCAAATCATAACTAGAACCTATCCAAATTAGCTAGACAAATGGAGTTCAAAAACCCAACTGGATTCTTAAACAGACCTGAAACTTGAGAAATTATCACCCAAACAGTTTTGGAAAAATGATCATAACTTAATCTACACAAATGCAAATTAGATGATTCTAGAGCCAAAATACACATAAGACAGAACTACAACTGTCATGTTTTTACCTAGGCCCAAATGTAAGGGCAAATTGGTTGAAATGTTAAAGTAAGTTAGAACATCAAAACTGGAATTTTCTGCAACTCAGTAATTCTTCCCTATTACCTCTGTGTGACTAATAGAGCATAACTTCCTTTGTACATCTCCAATTGAGGTGCTACAAAATGCTTTAGAAACTTAAGACAAAGGCCTAAAAATTTGATTTAGGGACTTGGTACAAATTCTGAGTATAAAGTGCTCATATGCTAAATGCAAGTTTGAGGTGAAAATCTGGAAAACCTGAAACTACAGGATAAGGCACCCGAAATAGCACCTAGTATTTTGACCATAACTAATGATATAGACCTCCAAATTGAGTGATTCAAAATGATAATTAAAGCTAAAATATAGAGGAATCACTTTTATGAAGATCACTTTGAAAAATTATAATTAGAACAGGTTGAAATTGGGTTTAAGGGTCATGTTTTAATGCTACCCTGCAATTGGGAATAGTTAGAATGTGTAGAAATCTTAGGAATTTAATTAATTAACTATTAGTGGAAGTTAGAATGTGTAAGACCCTCACTTTAGATATTCTGTATATTCTACTATTCCGTTGACTAATGTCTGTCTGAATAGCCAGAATGTCTGGAACTATATTTAAACTAGAGTGAGGAGTCATAAAAAAAACCAAATAATGATAAGAAAAATTAAGGAAAAATTTAATCAATAAATGCACTAAGGTTAAATGAGCCATAGCTTCGGCGATGGGTAACCCTAACGAAAAGCAACTGTGAAGACAGTTGCTAAAACTAGACCCGTGGAGAAATCCTGTGAAATAGTTTTTGAGACTCTAGTGAAGGGTTATTGAAGCTTAGATGACAAAAGAATGCCAAAAAAATGCTAAGAAAATTTTCTAAACCGGTATAGACAAATTCAACTCAATAAGCAAAACGAAGAGCATTTTGATCATTTCACCTCTAGAGATGATTTTTGACCAACTTGTCCATTTAAGTTAGTGAGGTTAATGTCCTAAAATATGAATAAATATTGCTAAAAATTTAATTAAAAATGATAAAAGAAAAAAGAAAAGAAAATACAAATCAAATGAAAATAAAAACTTAATTATGACATAATAATCATGTCATTTAAAATCTCCTACAAATCACATTTAGACAAGCAGTCATAAAACCATTAAAAAGAGATAAAATCAAACAAAAATTCAGTTGTCTTCCTCTTTTCACCAAGCTGGATGAACCTCACTCTAGAATCTCCACCATTTTTGTCACACCCTACCCCTCAGAAAGATGTAACATGATCCCGTAATACATCTAATGAATCATCGTACTTCGCCTACTAGTAACCCATTAAATATACTACAAGGGATTTTAAAACAAATTTCTTACTTTTTAAAAATGGTGAGCTTTTATAGCTGTATTAGAAACATTTACTTGAAGTTTAAAACTAGTTAAAATTTTTGTCCATTTTTATTTTTACGCAAATCTTGGAAAAATTTCGCAAAGTATCACAATATTTGGGAAAAATAGTTCTTCAAATACCTGTAACAAAAACACTTCTAATAATTCATTTCATCAAATGAACCACTACCACAACACAAATCAACATCATTTCTCCCAACTCTATAATTCAAAACAATTCTCAATTCAATTGTCACCAGAAATAATATTAAATAACTTCATTCATATTCCACTAAATAAAAATTAATTGAAAATTATTATAAAACTAAAAAATAAGTTTGAACATTACCATAATTTACATTTCATTACATACCAAAATAATATTACAAAATTTTTTGTACAACTGCCCAAATAATTTACACACATATATTTACATGCATAATCAAAATCTTATATACAAGGGTATACCTATAATATACCCAAGGCTAGTCACAAGCAGTCTTCAAGGTACAGCTTCAGGAATCTCACTCAACAGCTCTATCTCTACTCTCACCTGCTACAGCATACAAAGCTATCGCTGAGTGGTGAACTCAGTGGTGCACAACTATAATTTAAAATGTAATACAATATACATTGACAATAATTATACCAAAAATTTTAGAATCTCGAAATTTAACCAATTTCCAAATGTCAAAATTTTCATTGCCAATAATAATAGTCACTTGTTAAAATAACCTTGATCAAAATTTTAATTTGTCAAATCACAACTGAACAATAAAAATAATTCTTGCATTTATGGAAATAAAAAATTATTTTAATAAAATCATTTGTGCACAATCTCATTTCAAATCACAATTTCTTATCAATCAAAATCCATTCTTCA
The DNA here is from genome assembly GCF_030052815.1 of Hevea brasiliensis. NCBI lineage: Eukaryota > Viridiplantae > Streptophyta > Magnoliopsida > Malpighiales > Euphorbiaceae > Hevea > Hevea brasiliensis. Next base: position 67,937,918 of record NC_079499.1, on the reverse strand, counting down.
TCTCACTAACTATGCAAGACTACTCTGAAAGGGCCATCTTCGGTGATTCTGACTCCCTATGGTCGGGGAGGTCGAATCATCATGCACAGTACACAACACAATAATGAAACTTTCGATGGGACAATAACAATTACTTAGATCTAACCTCTAATAAGAGGAAGATCTAAGCCTGTGCACATACCATGGCATTCAAAACAAAACAAAGCAAACTCCATTATCTCCTCAACAAATGAGAGAGATGGGTAATAACCTAGTCAAGCATCTATAGTGAGATATAAAACTATATCATGCATTTCTTTATCCATTTTCTGAGCATAAATCATAACACAATATTAATTCTAGATCAATTCCAATATTCCACAATTTTTCTATGCTCATCACAATCCAAAACAAAATTTTGTATTTTATTCATGCAAATTACCCGTCACAATTCAAAACATAATTTCAACGCAATTTTCCTAACATAATTTATCCAGTCCAAAATAGTATTCAATAATTGTTGAAATAATATTTCACAAAACTAAACTCATGTTTGCTATACAAATTTCAATAATCATTAAAATAAATCCCATAATTGATAAACATAGTGCATAAGGAAGAATAAAATTATTTAATTGCATAAAATATTCAAAACAAATTCAATAAAAAACAAGTTGTGCACAAACCTCTTTTGTCAACTCAATTTACTCAAACTTTCGTTTGTCCTTTGAAGATCCTTTCCAACTGTAACACATAAATTTAAAGTGCTTCATTATCCATTTCTAATACTTAAATTTCAACAATCTCTTTGCAGACTTATCCTACATATTACGGTTATAAATTCTGTGTCTTTCACAGTTTTGTGTATAGTGGCACTATTCATGGTACTATTTAAGTCAAAACGTTGACTTTTCTATACTTAATAGGTTTATTAGTTCTAATTGCACTCATATACCACATTTAGGGTGTCAATTTTGTTGGCATTGGTTGCCAATTCAATTCCTAAGTCTCCTAAGAGAAATTGCAATTTTTCAGTTTTGGTCCCCTGTTTTCTACTATTCTATTGGTCAAGTTACTATGGTAATTTGGCTAAGTTTTCTTCATAGAAGTTGTTCCTTATTGTCTTAAATTTATTTCTCTTTTTGAATCACTTCATTTGGAGTTTTGTAGCCCAAGTTATGTCTATTTTTCTAAGGTCAATGGATTGGTCCAAACCTGCACTCGGGCATTTTTTGGATACTGGCAGTTTTTGTGAGTTTACTACAGGTGACTTTTCGAATAGGTTATGTTTAGAATTTGAGTTTGTTTTCTCCATGAAAGTTGTAGGGATATGTCTCAACTTTCCATCGGTATAAGATTCAGGTCATTTGGACCTTCCTAGACCCAGTTATGGTCATTTACATAACTACTATTTATTTGGTCATTTTTGTACAAGGCAGTGTGCCCAATTATAGATTTGGCCTAGTTGTTCACTAAGTTATGGTCATTTTCTGGGCATAATTCCTGAATGAAAAATGGTCCATTTTGTGTCTAGTTTCATTCCCAATTGACCTCACATCAATTGGGTTGGTAAATTTCTAGTTTTGATCCCTAAAAGGGACCAAAGTCAAGCTATTTGCATATTGACCTTAACCAATCCGAATTGAAACTTGGTTCTAACAATTCACACACACCACAAATAGTTACAATTGACCATTTCTCAACTCAAATAAGGTCATTTACATCCATTGACCATTTTCTATAATTTTTCTCTCAAACCCTAAGTCAATAACCCTAATTTTTCCAAGTGTTTCAATTTATGCAATTAAGGTATCTAAATATTCTCTACACACTTAATTGAACTTGTATACATATTTTATCAAACCAAAACACATCAATTCACACTACCACCATGGCAGCTGAATTTCATTAGGGTTTAACATGCTTGATTTTGTTTCATTTTTCTATCCATAATTTCTTCAATTTTAACTTAATTCATCCATCTAACATATAAAAATAGAAAGAATTTGAAGGACAATCACTAACCTTTACTTTGAATTCCAAATCTTCAAATCTCTCCACTTTCCTTCTCTATTCCTTCTTCAATCTTCTTTTCTAAGTCTACTTAAGAGTTTTTTTCTGGAGAAATCAAAACAAATTTGGGTTAATTTTTAGGGTTTCAAGAGCTCAAAGAGAGCTTTAATGGAAGAATGGAAAAGAAAAATAAGAGAGAGGAGAGAGGAAGGACGGCATGAGAAGAAGAAGAAGACTAAAAGTTGATTTTTTCTCTTTTAATTTTAATTAGTCACTTTATAAGTAATTATCCAAATTTTTCAAATTTAAAATTTTAGTTTTATTATGTCGTGCATTATGTCATGCATGTCATTTTATTATTTTCATTTTCTTTTCTTTTTCCTTTATTTTTCCATTCTTCTTTAATTTAATTCTATATTTCAAAATATTCACTTTTTCGATTTTATTTGATAGTTAGGTCGTGAGTCACCTCTAGGGTGAATTGACCAATTTGCCCATCACTTGTCTGATCCGGTTTACAAGTTATTCGATATTTCTTTCAGATCCCTGACCTAATTATTTGACCTACTTAACAACTCTTTTCCGTGATTTTCTCTTTCCCACAATGTTCGCAATAGTCCTAAGGACCGCAGCATCACATTTTCCAGTTCAAAATTTGGGTTAAGACTAACCTCTCAGTCATTTCCTAGGAAGGTCACCCAGCGCTATGACTCCTGGCTCATTTAACTTTTTATGCTTTGTTTTTCTTCTTTATACTTAACTATTTGGCAATTACTAGTTATTTGCGTTCAGGGCTTATCTAGTTGTCTTAGATGTGATTCTAATCCCTTTAATTGTCTGGGCCGATATCGATCACCGGAACAGTAAAATATACCAGGCTATACAAATAGGAGTGTTACAAATTTTCTTTCAACAAAGCTTCATCTCCCACTTGAATTCACCATAAAACTCCTTATTGTCTTCACTAAAATTAATCCTTGCACCTTGAGCAAGCTTGAGATAGCAAAAAGAAGAGGAAAGAAAGAGGTTTAACAAGCTTGGAAGTTGACTCAAGCAAGGTTAGTGCCAATTCCTTTCTCTTTCTCTTTATATTTTATGTTAGGAGCATGAATTAAGTGGGAAATTATAGAAATTGAAACAAATTGTGCATGTTAAACTCACCTTAAATTTTCAACAGCCATGGTAGGGAGAAGAATTTCGGTGTGTAATTCAATTTTAACTTGAATTCTAGTTTTGTTATGAGCATATATATAAAGTATAAGGTGAATTGCTTGTAACGCCCTTACTTTACGTAGTCCGTACATTCAACTACTCTGGTGACCTAATGTCAGTCCGGACAAGTCAGGATGTCTGGAACTACACTTTAGTGATAATAAACAGGCATAAAATGATGAAATAAATTAAAAAAAAAACAAGAAAAATTAAAGAAAAATAAAAGAGAGGAAATGAAACTAGGTTAAATGAGCCAAAGATCAGAATGATAGGTGACCGCACTGCAAAGTTACTACTAAGTCAATTATCGACCCTGTGACCACTGGAAACCCTTAGAAATAATTTTGGGACATAATTAAAGGCCTGTAGAGGTGTAATTAACATTAGAAATGTCAAAGAAAAATTAATGAATTAGTACAAAGAAAAACAAAAAATCAAGAAACCGATAAAAAACGGTGTTACCGAAAAATCGAAAATATAACCCGAGAAGGGGCATTTTGGTCATTTGACACCTAGAGTTGCCTTTTGACCTAAATTTCCATTAAAAATAAGTAATATTAAATATTTAAAATGTCATGAAAATAAGAAGTTTTATACATAGTGTAATTAAAAGAAATTATGGGGACATGATTGAAATAACCATGAGTTTAATTATTCTAATATTAACCTAAAGTGAGTGGTATATATTATATTCATTAATCAACATTAGTAGAGGATTAGTGGACCTATAAAAGGATAAGTGGATAGCCATCTCCACTAAGTTCTTCTTTTTTTTCTTCATTTTGTTAGTAACTGAACCAAAGCTCCCAAGAATTCTCCTATGGCCGGCCCATCTTCAACCATCATCTACCCATGATCAAGTCACTTTCTTCCTAAGTGTCTTCACTAAATCTTGTCTACACACCATGGGCAACATATAGACAGCAAAAAGGAGAGGAAATTTCATGGATTTGTGAGCACAAGTTGAGGTAAGTGCCTATTTTCTTCCCTTGTTTAACTAAAGTTTGTGTTGAGGTTGAGAAGTGTTAAATGGTGAAGAAATTTGAAGGAATTGAGGAGTTAATGATGTGTACTATTTTCGACAGCCATGTATATTGAAGGGGCTTGATTTCTTTTTACATGTAATTAGTGGGTAATGAAGTTAATCAGGTTACGATGTTATTTGTAAGTGGGGAATTGATGTTTAGAGTTAGAATGTTGAAGTAGATTTTGAAGGATTGTGCAATGTTGAATTTGGCAACCATGAAAGACATGGAAGAATGTTTAATTCTTATATGTAAATTACTATTTGGGAAGTTCATTAAGTTAATTTCATGTACTAGTACTATATGTCATGTGTATGGTTGATTTTGATTAGTTTAATTTAGGTTTTGATTTGGTTATTTTAGAATTTTATGATTGGTTGAACAATTGACCTAATTGGATTGGGATTGAGTAAATGTATATTGCTGGATCACATATTTTGTTGCTGGATATTGAACAATTGAGTTATTGTTGGACAATTAACCCAAATGCAATGTGAATGATTCCATTAGAAGTGCCAATTTCCAATGCAAAGTATGGTTAGTAAGGGCAGTATGCATTTTAGGTTATGAGTGAATTTCTATGACACCAATTGGTATGAGGCCAATTGGAGGCAAAACTAAACATAAAATAAGCCAACTTTTATGTTGAAGTGTTGTCCAAATTCTGCCTAGAAAATGACTTAAAAAGTGACCAAATCCGGATTGCCTAAAATGTGAACCCCGAATTTGACCATATGAATAGTAATCAGTCTTTTGGCCATAACGCACTCAAAACAGGTCAAAATGACCTGAAATTTATACTGTTGGAAAGCTTAGATATAGGACTACAACTTTGGTGAAGACCACCAAGCCCAGAACTACCAATTACAAAGTAAAAATGATCGCCAAAATTGGGTTACAAAAACTTGCACTGACTTTGACCTAAAAATGACCTAAACTTTGCAATATAAGTGCAACTTGACCAAAGAATAGTAAAATGACCATAACTTGATCCATAGAACTCCCAATGACATGAAATTAGTACCAAAATTTCAATAAGACATAGATTTATAATATTGGTAATTTGACCAAAACCTGTAAATTAAGGGAACTAGGTCAATTAACTTGATTAAGTTAGCACACTAAACTGAATTGGCACATTTGACTATAAAATCCAGAAAATTCAAATAAACATATCTCCCACAAGAAGTGTCTAATTTAAATAGGCCACATCAATCTGGAAAGCTAAGAAAGAGACCTAAAACTTTATTTCAGACAACTTCCTCAAATTATAAATGTATAAGGTCAGAATTTAAGGTCAAAGCCATTGACCTAATTGAGAACCATACCAATATAGGACCTTTGAGTCCAAGTTAACAATTTGTCTATAAAGAATTCTATAAGACTTGAAAAATGGTAAGTAAAATTTTTGGTTGTCCCTAAGACATATGGCAATAATACTTATGAAGAATACTAGACCTCAATGTGATTACTAATAGTCAAAATAAATTATTTAAGTCAGAACCAAAAATGCCTAATAAGGAAGTCAAAATTTAACTTTGACCTAGTTATGTAATAATATGTATGTAATAATATGTATGTAAATTATTTGAGCAGTTGTATAAAAACTCTTGTAAAATATTTTGATATGTAATTAAATGTAAATTATTGTAAATGTAAATTTGAGACTTCATTTACCTGTATAGTTTTATAATATTAATTTTTGAGCCTTATAATCAATGAAATGTTTCTTTTATGATGAGGTTGGTTTGAAAATGAAATGATTTGATTATTGAGATTGAATTGTGAAATGAAATGAAGTGTATTAGAGTTGTATTTTAGAAAACATATTGGAAGTGTTTTCCTTTTCAGTTTGAAGAACTGCTTTAAAAATACAGCTGCACTACGAAATAAAAAAAAAAAAAGAATTTTTGTAACCCCATATTTTAATCGATGATTTTATCCATGACCAAAATTTCACTTAAAGGCTTTTTAAGAAATATTCAACGCTCCCACCACTATTTAATTTCATGAAAATTGTTTTAAAATCCCTTGTAGAATATTTAATGAGTTATCATTAGGCTAAGTACGGTAATTCATTAGGTGTACTATGGAATCATGTTACATCTTACTGAGGAGTAGGTGCGACATTGCTTATGTTATGTGAAATTAGCGAATTGTGGTTAGGGTTTTGAACCCAAAAATTGGGGGTTTATGCAATTGATGATGAATTGATGTTTTAATGGTCAATTAGTGACCATTTGAGGTGAATTGACCTTAATTTGGAATGAATTGTAGCAATGAATGGTGAAAGGGATAGGTCGCCTCTATGTGTCATGTGACACCCCTTACCCGCCTAGAGTGTAGCGGAGCAAGTTATGCCACTCAAGCAGTGCTGGAGCCCCAATTGATGGTTCAAGTTACAATTTATCCCTTTTTAATTCATTTATTTACAATTTTGATAAATCTGAAATTTTTCGCAAATTTTATAGGAAATCCAGCAGAGTGCCGGCTGTAAATTGGAAAAACAATTCTTCTGAACCTGTTTAAAAACACTTCCATTATAATTTCCAAATCCAAACTCCATTATACACATTTCAAGTCAATCTCAAAATCTCAATCTCAAATCACAATACTATTTTTAAAACTTTTCTGTTCACTTCATTACTTGAAGCATATTCATAAATATTTCTCAACATTTCATTTATCAACATACATTATGCAGAAAATTTCAATAATATGAAATTTCATATATTTACATTAATACATAATTACAAGAGTTTATAGTTACAATACAAACTAATACAAAATGTCAAAATACAAAATGCTCCCAAAATCCTATGTCCTACCATATGCACTGCAGGTGTGAGGTGACTCGGGACTCCGGATGCAAATCTGAAGGCTAACCCGATCTGATGTCTGCTGGGCTCACCAGCTAGGTCTCCAGTACCTACGCATGGCAAAAGCGACGTGCTAAGCAATTCTACTTAGTGGTGACAATATAAAATAAAATAAAATAAAATGAATATACAGAATGTGTGTTTACATTTTTGGTAGACTTAACTTCTGATATTATTTGCAGTATTATTCAATTAAAATTTAGTAAGATTTATTATCATTGCCCGAGTAACTCCTACTAGTCGACTGGACTGGATAAACGAGTAAACTGGCACTGGGTACTAAGTACCTCGGACCATCACAACATCGGTCACATTGTGTCTCCTGCAGGCAAATGTAATGCCTAATAAGCTGTAATAATTGTCAGGGTTAAAACCCAAGTATATCAACTCAAATAACATAGCCAAAGGCTATTATGTCACAGAATGGCATGAGAAGCCATGAAACACAGAATGGCATGCAGCCATATGCAGTACTGCTAACAGAACCCTATTGGCATGCCAAGCTATCCAAACCAATCTTGTTAGATATACTAGGGCATTTTACACTTTTAAGTTTCACAATTTTTGGAATTTAAGTTTTAGTGTTACTATTCCATTCATTGGTTAACAAAAATGTTGACTTTTGCATAGGCAATAGGTACATTGGTTCTAGTATCATCAACATACCACATTTTGCATTCAAAATTTGTCGGTATTGGTTGCTAATACCATTTATAAGCTTAATGTTAGTTGGGCAGAATTTTCAATTTTTATGCTTTGTATTTACTGTTCCATTGGTCAATCTTGCAGCGGGAATTTGGCAAACTGATCAACATGAAAGTTGTTCCTTATTTTGTCTAGTTGCATTTCCTTTTTTGAATCACTCCATTTGGAGTTTTATATCTCAAGTTATGGTCCAAAAACCATAACTGGCTTGATTAAAATTTTGTCCAGAATTTCTGGACTAACCATATCTACAGTGTAATGAACAGTGATTGCAACTCACCTTTTGAATATGTTCTATTCATAATTTGGGTTAGGTTTCTTCATGAAAGTTGGTGGTCTATATCTCAGCTTGTTTCTGGTAAAATTTCAGGTCAATTGGACCTTTCTACACTGATTTATGGCCAAATAACCAAATACTGTTCATTTGGTCATTTTACCCAGGCAGACTGCAGGTCACCCGGATTAGGGTAAGCTTTTGGTCTACTTGATTTGGTTTTATGGGCATGGTTTCTTCACCAAAGCTGTGCCATTATATGTCTAGTTTCATGTCCAATTGGCCTTGCACCAATTGAACCTCTACAATTCAAGTTATGGCTGCCCAAACCTGCTGGACTCATGTCTAATTCTATAGGTCACCTAGGGCAGCCACACCAAACCCAAACCCCATCACTCAACACACTTCATTTTTGGTTTAAATAGAACTAAATGGTCACTAATTGACCATTAATACCTATTTTCATCATCACATGGTCAAAGTCTCATTTCTCCACCCCAAACCCTAACTCACACATTACCATTCATGCATTTTCATTGCATTTCTTCAATCCACTTACAAGATGCACATTAAGGGCAGCCATAATAACCTTTTAAATTCATTAAACTCATCACAAACAAACCCTAATCATGGCTGCCAAAAATTTAGGGTTTACATACAAATGTTACTCCATCAATTTCCTTATCATTTGCACTCATTCGTAAGTATTAAACATGAATTTAAAATGAAATTTAAGTTTAAGTCACTAACCTCTTAGGGAGCTAATCCAAAGCTTGTAAGAACTCTTTCTTTTTAATTCTTTTTGCTCCCAAAAGCTTCACCAAGATGAAAGAGAGTTTTTGTGTTGATAATTAGGGTTTTTGGTGGAAGAAAGCTAGAGAAAATCAAGCATGAAAAAGCTTGTTCATAGTGGCCATGGAGGAATGGTTGACGTCAAGGAGAAGAAGAAGGAAGAGGTTTTGATTTTTTTTTTTCATTTTCAGCTCATTTAGTCTCTTTTATATAAAGTTATGCCATGTGTCAAGACAATATTGGTTGGGAGATTTTTAGTGACATCATTATGATGTCATAAGTCTATTTTTCTTCATTTACTCTTCATTTCTTGTCTATTTAACTGCAATTAAATTTTTAACAATATTTATTCATATTATATAAATTATTTATTTAACTGGACAAGTTGTCCAAAAAACATCTTTGAAGATGAATTGACCAAAATGTCCTCTGTTTGGCTTAACGGGCCAAAATTGTCTGTACCGATTGAAAATTTTTTTTAAGTATTTTCTTGGCATTCTAATGCCATAAGAACCTCAATGACCCTCTTTTAGAGTCCCAGAAATTATTTTATAATTTTTTCCCTGGGTCTAAGGCTCCTAGTTGCGAGAACCGCAACTTCTCACTAGGTTACCCATCGCTAGGGCACCGGCTCCTTTAACTTGGTTGTATTTTATTTCTAAAATTTTTCCTAAATTTTCCTTATTAATATTTGAGTTAATTTTGGTTCCTCACTTTAGTTTAAATATTTTGTGGGTGTTCTAGCTGTCCAGACCGACATTGGTCACAGAATGAGACTATACGGACTAGCTAAAGTGAGGATGTTACATGCCAGGAATTCTAGACTTGAGTCTAGTGGGTTTTGGATAGCCCTAAATTGATTTGTGTAGCTTCAATTGGTGCAAGGCCAATTACAGGCAAAACTAGGGACGTAATGCTATATTTTTTATGAAGAGACCCTGCCCAGAAAACTAACTTAAGGTGACCTAAAATTTGCCTAAATCCTGATAACCAAAATTTCGACTGAAAATGACCAAATGAACATTGTTTGTTCAATTGGCCATAAATTTGTGTAGAGAGGTCCAAATGACCTGACTTTTAAACCTGTGGAAAGTTTAGACAATTTAGAACAACTTTCATGAAGAACAGAAACCCTAATCTGACCATAACCAATTCCAATTGCTAGCAAAATTTAGGACACCAAAACTACTGTAACTAATTTTGCCTGTAAAACTGGGAATGTACCAATCCAGCCAATTACTGTAAAAAGCTCCAAATGGAGTGATTCAAAAGGGAATTAAAGAAGATACATTAACGAACAACTTTGATGGAGGAAGTTTAGCCAAATTACCATCAGAGATTAGTCCAATGGAACAGTAAACCTAAGTGAACAAATTTGAAATTTTAGAATTTCTTCCAATGAGCTTTGAATTGAAATTGGCAACTAATAGCAACAAATGTAACATCTAAAATGTGGTATTTTAGTGTAATTAGAATTAGCATACCTATTAATTATGAAAAATTCAATATTTTTGCATGCGTAGTAAGGTGAATAGTAACCATTAAACCTTAAATGCAAAGAATTAAACAATTAACTTTGTGTTGTTCGTGCCCGATGATTATTATGGCTTATTAGCCATTCTGTTGCATACCTGGCAGACACTTTGTGACCGATGGTGTGACAGCCCGAGGTACTTGGTACCCAGTGCTAGTTTATCCATTTATCCAAATCCACTAACCGTATAGGTTACTTGGGCTATCAAAATAAGTCTTAATAATTTATAACCAAATAATGAACATAAAAAGTACTAAATGAATAATATTACGAATAATTATCAAGAATTCAGTCTGTATAAAATAATACCATAATTTCTACATATTTAATTATTTTAGTTTATTTTTATTTTTATATTGGCACCACTAAGCTATACTGCTTAACGCGTTGCTTTTGCCACGCATAGGTACTGGAGACACAGAGCGAGAACCCAGCAGACCTTAGACTGGGTGAGTGTCAGATCTGCATTGTGTATGGTGTCACCTTCACTATAGTGCATTTTGGATAGGACCCATTAGGCTTGTTAGTAGTTTTGTATTTTGTAGTATGTATTCATTTTGCATTGTAAATTATGAACTTGTATAATTATTGTAAATTATACAAATTAATGAAGATTAAGTATTTCTTTTTATGAATGTGATGACAAATTTATTTATGTATAGAATGTTTGAAATTATGAATCGAAATGTTGAGATGACACATTGGAATAGAATATGAGAAAGAATTTACATTATTGAATACATATATTATTGATAATTTTAATAGGTGGGAAATCATCAAAATTACTAATAAATTAGGGAAAATTCCATCAGTTTGTCCAACAAAATAATTAGATTTAAATTTAATAAAATAAAATATAATAATTAGGAATGTAATAAGATAAGTCAAGGCGCTCCAGCACCGAGTGTAACATATTTTGCTCGGCTACACTATAGACTGGTAAAGGGTGTCACATTTAGTGGTTCTAGAGTACAGTTTAGGCGTTTCGAGTTTAGATAGAGTCTATACCATGCATTGCATTTGTAAGTGTTGAGGTGACACCGAGTGTAACATATGTTTGTCTTTGATTATTTTGGTTAGATATGGACTCGACTCACAAAGAGCCATAGAGGAAGAGGTGGAGAGTCATGCTCCACCCATAGCTAAAGCCGAGGCAGGGAGAACCCGCTCCAATAGCGCAAGAGGTACTTGTTCAAATTTTAGCAGGCCTTGTTTTAGTAAATGACCGAATTCTTTAGGCAGATGACTAGGGTTATACCACAACCACAACCTCCACCACCACCACAGAAGTCCCATCTAGAGAAGTTAAGGTAATATGGGGCCGTGGACTTTCTAGGAAACAAGGAAGATGATCCTCCAATAGCTGAAAACTAGCTAGACAGTAATGTAACTGCAAGTGAGACAACTTCATCGCACCCTGCAGCAAAACCTAGAGGGTGTTGTGTCCCTACTTCAAGATGATGCTTATCAATGGTGGGCAGAGAGGTGCAGCCAGATCAGATCACATGGGAATTCTTCCTCACAGAGTTTAGAAAGAAGTATGTCAGTAATGTGTACCTAAAAGAGAGAAGAAGGGAATTCATCAATTTGAGGTAGAGGCAGTTATCAGTGGCAGAATATCAGAGAGAATTTGTTAGATTGAGTCGGTATGGAAGGGAAATAGTACCCACAGAGGTTGAGAGGTGCAAAAAATTCAAAGAAGGGATAAACGACAACATTAAATTGCTTATTACTGCATTAAGGATCACGAACTTTGCTCAGTTAGTTGAAGCTACACTGAAAGTAGAAAGGGTTAGAATAAATGAGTAGACCGTATGATAGATCGTCAAGAGAGGTCCGGTCGCACCAATTGTAACACCCTCCCTGTAGCAATTCCGTACATTCTACTGTTCCGGTGATCAGTGTCGGTCCGGATAGCTAGAACGTCTGGAAAATATTTAAACTAAAGTGAAGAACCATAATTAACTCAAATATTAATAAGAAAAATTTAGGAAAAATTTTAGAAATAAAATACAACCAAGTAGAATGAGCCGGTGCCCAAGCGATGAGTAACCTAGTAGAAAGTTGCGATTCTCGCAACTTGGAGCCCTAGACCTGGGGAAAAATTCATAAAATAATTTTTGGGACTCCAGAGAAGGGTCATTGAGGTTTCTATGGCATTAGAATGCCAAGAAAATACTTAGAAAAATTTTTCAATCGATACAGACAATTTTGGTCTGTTAAGCCAAACGGAGGGCATTTTGGTCATTTCGCCTTCAGAGGTGATTTTTGGCCGACTTGTCCAGTTAAGTAAATAATTATTATAACATAAAATGTGAATAAATATTGCTAAAAATTAAATTGGAAATGAGTAGAGAAGAGAAGAAAAGAAAATGAAAGAAAATACCTAATTATGACATCATGTGATGTCATTATAAACCTATCCACCAATCACAATTAAGCACCACTTAAATTAACCTATTAAAGAGGATAATTGAGACAAAAAAAAAACAAAAGCCATCTGCTCTTCCTCACACAAACCAGGCGTCACTTTCTCTCCCAAAGCCATTCCACCATGAAAGCTCACTAAAGCTCCCAAACCTCACCTTATTTCACCTTGAAACCACAAACTTGTTTCAGAAAAAATTAACCTAGCAACTTGAACATCCTCTAGGCAGCCAAAAGAGGAAGAAAAAAAGAAGTTGGGTAGCTTGAAATTCTGCTCCATTCAAGGTTAGTGCCCTAAACAATTTCTTTTCTTTCTTTAATCTTGTAAGCATGCTAAATCAAGTAGAAATTGTGTGAAATTAAAAGAAAAACTTGAGTAAATAAAATCTCTAAATTTGGTAGCCATGAGAAAGTTTAAGGATTGTTGATTTTTGATGAAATTAAGTGGCTTAATTATGTTATTGATGAGTATAGATGATGGATAAAGTGATTTGGTATGAGTTTGGTGTGTGTATGCCATGAATTGGAAATTGGAGTTAGGGTTTGAGCATGAAATTGAGACTTTGATCATGTAATGATGAAAGTGAGTTTTAATGGTCAATTAGTGACCATTTGGTTATGGGTAAACAAGAAATGAAGTGTGTTTAGTGATGGGATTTAGGTTTACTGTGGTCGCTCTAGGTGACTCATGGAATTGGACATGAGTCCAGTAGGTTTGGGTAGCCATAACTTGAACTGTAGAGGTTCAATTGGTTCAAGGCCAATTGGACATGAAACTAGACACATAATAGCAAAACTTTGGTGAAGAAATCATGCCCATAAAACAAACCAAGTGGACCAAAAGCTTGCCCTAATCCGGTGACTCGCAATTGTTGCAGAATGACCAAATGAACAAAGGATTGTTCATTTGGCCATAACACAGTGTAGAATGGTCCAATTGACCTAAAATTTTGCCAGCAACAATTTGAGATATAGACCAAAAATTTTCATGAAGAAACTTAACCCAAATTATGACCAGAACCTATCCAACAAGTGAGTTGCGCTACTATTCAAGACCGTAGATATGGTCACCTAGAAAAATTCCAATCCGGCTAGTTGTGGTTTTTGGATCATAACTTGAGCTAAAAAACTCCAAATGGAGTGATTCAAAAAACTAAATTCAATTAGACAAAATAAAGAACAACTTTCATGTTGATCATTTTTCCAAATTCCCACTGCAAAAATGACTAATGGAACAACAATATAAGGTATGAAAATTGAAAATTCTTCAATTAACTTTAAGCTTAGAAATGGTATTGGCAACCAATACCAACAAATTTTGAATGCAAAATGTGGTATGTTGGGAGTATTAAAATCTATTGTCTATGCAAAAGTTAACATTTTGGTTGACTAATGAAGTGAATAGTAACACCAAAACTTGAAATTCAAAAATTGTAAAACTCAAAAGTGTAAAATGCCCTAGTATACCTAACAAGATTGGTTTGGATAGCTTGGCATGCCAATAGGGTTCAGTTAGCAGTACTGCACATGTCATTATGCCATTCTGTGATTTCATGGCTTTTAGCCATTCTAACATTATGTTGATACTTGGCCTTGTGCCTAATTTTATTACAGCTTATTAGCTGTTCTGTTGCACACTGAGAGACACATATGTGACCGATGGTGTGACGGCCTGAGGTACTTGATACTCAAAGGCTTTACCCGCTTATCCAAAGTCCACTATCCAAAGACACGTTACTTGGGCAACCAAAAATGAAAGTGGATAAATTTAATGAAATAATGAATATAACAAGTACAAAATAAGTAAGACTACAAATACTCATCGAAAATTTATTTGCAATGAGGCATCATTACATTCACTACATATTTATTTTCTGTTATTTCTTTTTATTTTATTATTGGCACCACTAAGCATTATTGCTTAGCGCGTTGCTTTTGCCACGCGTAGGTTCTAGAGATACTGACCGAGAGCCCAGTAGACTACAAACTGGGTGAGACCTCCTGCAGCTTTGCATAGTGTCCGCGTCACCTCACCATCTTCAGTGCATTGATAGAACACAGGTTTCATTTTGGTATCTTGTAACTAACTTTTATTTTCTTTTGTGTAATTGGGACTTATGTAATGTATTTTGATGTTAATATAAATAGTGAAAATTATGTTTATGAATGGAAAATTGAGTATTTATTTATTGCTTATATATGAATACCATGAGAAATGAATGATTGAGAAATGGAAATGTTGTTGAAAAATATTGAGATTTTGATGATTATTGGAGTTTGAGAATGATTGGAAATGATTATTGGAAGTGTTTTTCACAGATTCTGAAGAACTGTTTTTTCCATTTTTAACCGGTACTTGCCAGATTTTCTATAAAATTTGTGAAAACTCAATAAAATTATGATTTCAATAAATGATTGAAATGAATTATATTTCACAAATTGTACTCCTTAACTATGAAAAAAAAATAAATTAGGAATAATAAAAATGATTGAATTAAAATAGGGTGTTCCGGTACACTGTGTGACATATCTTGCTCGGCTGCACTGTAGACGAGTAAGGGGTGTTACAGCAGTTCATCCTCTACACCTGGTAAGAAGTTTAGAGGTCCTCCCGCTAGGGTTCTAGTCGCTATAGGGTCGTGCCACCGAGAGGCCCAGATCTCAGTTCATGCTAAGGAGAGGCCAGTCCACACCATCAATGGGAAGCTCTCCAGGGACGGTGTATAAGGGACCAGCCCTAGTAGTCTCTTCGGCCTATCCACACTGCCATAAGTGGCACAAGGTTGAACATTAGTGAGTGACTAGGGTTTGCTTCCAGTGTGGGTCTACTGAGCACCAGATTAGAGATTGCCTAGGGAGGACTACTATAGCTACTCCAGTATAAGCAGACAGACCTGCTCCTATTGCTCAAAGGGGTAGAAGGACGAGTAAACTGAGGCGCTTGGAAGTTCACAAAGGCCGCATCGCCACCGAGAAGCCAAAGGCCAGGGCACCAACAAGGGCGTATGCTATGAGGGCTCAGGAGGAGCAGGATGCTTTAGATGTTATCAGGGGTATGTTCTCATCTTTATGACATACCTGTGCATGCATTGGTGGATCCAGGATCCACACATTCATACATTTGTATTGAGTTACCCGTGTAAAGGGGAATTCAAGTAGAGGGAAGTGACCAAGACATTTTAGTCGCTAACCCACTAGGCCACAGTGTGGTAGTAAATAGAGTGTGTAAAGGTTGTCTGTTGAGGATTTAGGGGTATTAGTTCTTGATACACCTAATTGAATTGCCCTTCCATGAGTTTGATGTCATCCTTAGAATGGATTGACTATCACATCATCAAGAAATTGTTGATTGTAGAATGAAGGGGATTACATTGAAAACTCCTGAGAATGATGAGATAATAGTTGTAGGGAAAAGGATGATTTTTGTCTAATGTCATTTGAGCCATCAGTAAGGAAGTTGATAAGAAAAGGCTATGAAGCCTATTTGACACACGTGGTTGACACTAGGCGTGATAAGCTTGACTCGTGTGACATACCCATCGTAAGTGATTTCCGATGTCTTCCCCGAAAATTGCCTAGTTTGCCACCGTAAAGAGAAGTAGAATTTGCTATTGAGAAAATGTTGGTACATGCTGATCTCAATTGCCCTTATAGGATGGCACACATTGAATTGAAGGAGTTGAAAATCCAGTTGCAAGAGTTATTGGATAAGGGGTTCATATGCCCCAGTGTGTCACCGTGGGGAGCTCCGGTGCTGTTTGTGAAGAAGAAGGATGGGACACTGAGGCTATGCATTGATTATCGGAAGTTAAATAAATTAACTGTGAAAAATAAGTACCCATTGCCCAGAATTGATGATCTGTTTGATTAATTAAAGGGAGCAAGCATATTTTCCAAGATTGATATCAAATCAGGGTATCATCAGCTGATGGTGAAGGATGTAAATGTTTCTAAGACTACATTCAGGACACAGTATGGGCATTATGAATTTTTGGTGATCCATTTGGGTTGACCAATGCACCAGCGGCTTTTATGAACCTTATGAACTATATCTTCCATCCATACTTAGATCGATTTGTAGTGGTCTTCATTGATGATATACTGGTATATTCTAAGAACAAAGAAGAACATGATGAGCATTTGAGGGTTATTCTGCAAACTCTGAGAGAGAAGAAGTTGTATGCCAAGTTGTCCAAGTGTGACTTCTGGTTAAATGAGATTTCCTTTCTTAGATACATAGTATCAGCTGATGGGATTAGAGTGGATCCCAAGAAAATTAAAGCAGTAATGGAATGGAAACCTCTCAAAAATGCAACTGAGATCAGAAGTTTCTTGGGGCTAGCTAGTTACTGCAGAAGGTTTAGTGAAGGGGCTTTCTCTAATCGCTGTTCCACTTACCAAGATGCAACATAAAAATATCAAATTTGACTGGAATGACAAGTATCAAGCCAGTTTTAAGAGGTTAAAGTTTATGTTGACAGAGGCACTAGTGTTAACACACAATGTCGAGAAAAGACTTTGTGGTCTACAAAGGATGCCTTACATAATGTGACACCCTTACTCGTCTACAGTGTAGCCGAGCAAGACATGTCACACTCGGTGCCGGAGCACCCTATCTTATCTCACTTTACTCTTTTAATAATTTGTTCTCGTTATATTTTAATATCAATTATTTTTTTAAGGAGAAACCAGCGGAGTTTCCCCTGTTTCTATTACCATTTGGCATATTTTACTATTCACCTACTTGAAATTTTCAATAATATTTTATAATAAAAGTCTCATCATTTAGAATATCATCCATATATTTCAATTCTGTATTCAAATCCATACAGTTTCCATTCATACTCATTTCATATGTAAAAATTCTAAAATTACATAAATTACATGATTTATAAATTAATTGCACAAGTTCATAATTTACATAATATACAAATTAATTTCAGATGAAATAGCCAATTTATTAATTTACAACATATGCACATTAATTATAATTTCCTAGTTTGCATTACAATATAAGAAATATTTATAATATACAAAATATATAAAATGATTTATATAGGCCCTATTTACATGCATTACTGAGGAGGTGACAACTTTGAACACACTGTAGATCAGAACTCCAAAATCCCAGTGTAATATCCACTGGGTTTTATCTTCACTACCTGCTCGAGGAAACAAATCCATCGTGCTAAGCATTATTGCTTAGTGATACGATAATATAAAAATAAGCATTGCTGCTTAGTGGTGCGATAATATAACAAAGAAAATAATATACAATATAGATAAAATCGAAGCAATATTTGGATGCTCAATAATTACTTTAATTTCATGTGAGATTACTAATATTAATTTTCGGTTATCCTAATTTGTCATTATTTGAAAATGTTTAGTGTATAAACTTTGGCAAGAATAATATATACAACATTCAATTATTTGACAATATTAAATTTAGTCTTAATTTATTATGACAGATGCATTTGTAATATTTATTTATGCCTACTTCTTTTGCAAATCTTCTTATCATTTCACTAATTTATTTCTAGGTATTTTGAATCATTTCATAGTAAATAAAATTTTAAAACTAATTCTAGTTTCTTTCTTATTCATTCATTTAATTCACATTATTCTTAACAAATTTCACTGCCCCAGTAACCTATGACAAGCTGACTAAACCGATAAGCGGATCGCTGGCATTGACACCGCAGTTGTCTCGTCGCCATACCATGGGACGGTAAGCTCGTGACGCCAACTATGTATGCAGCTAGTATGGCTAAAAAGCCATGATAATATATCAATATGGCTAAAAGCCATGATAACAAGTAATCGTGCATAAAA